>NC_061782.1:18636885-18940456 GCF_022458985.1 Mugil cephalus | reverse complement strand
AAATGCTAGTCGCATATCTAAGCCACTTACACTTAACTCAACTAGCATCCCAGATGCCTGAATTACCCATTCAGGGTTTTTCCCTTAGGAAAAATCAAAGAAGCAGCAAATGAATACAATCTAATTTCCCTACAAGCTGCCTTTCCAAGCACTGAAACACATGCATGGACTACTGCCATGTACTGAAGAAATGGCTCTGGATGCATGCCAAAGTGTTTTCCACAGCAATCAATACTGGCCTACTGCTGCAGTCCCCAGCCTGTCAGAGGGTGTGTGTGTGTGTGTGTGTCTGTGTGTGTGTGTCAAAGCCTTGTCAGCTAGAGGGACAGAATAGAGGAGAAGAGAGGTCAGATGAAATCAGAGGTGATGATAATAGCACATTAATATAACATGATCCAGAAATATTCTCAGCAGTTGTGAGTTCCCATTAAGAGCTTCTTGCTGCATTTGCACTAAAGTGGGATATGTAGTGTAAGATAAGCATAAGCAATTAAAGGCCTGAAGCAAGAGTATACAATAAGTGGGTGTTTTGAGCCGTTATCTACAGGAGCTCTCTCCTGAAATAGGGAGTCCAAAAAAAAAAAAAAGGAAAAGCATTACAGCCAGTGAGCAGCACCAGCGAGAAGAGAGTCAGGCCATTTGGAGTGAGAAGAAATAATGTGTCACTCGGTGAGTTTTAAAACACATGTGACTGTTTAGTCGGTGGCAGTTTGCAGGCAGACAAATAGAGCAGAGGCCCCAATAGAGGGTTTGTCATAATGGGTGAGCAACCCGACACAAAGCCTGTTTAAAGAGCAAGCTGAGCTCAACTGGTGGGGGTAAACACTGCTTGTCAGCCAGATATACAATGAAAAATAGAGCTTCCTCCACATATGGACTTAATAATTAACTCAGTATAAATAGATTAATAAATTTTCTCAGGATCTGTTTATCAACTACTCAGCAAACACAGGCGCAGAGGGCTGCGTTTATTCAATGAATCATTATTTTTATTTTGAGCCAAAGCTGGCTGCATTTAAAAGGAATTGACCTCCAACCCCGCGACAGAAGAAAAACAAGCACAGTAGGTCATGGGTTGGTTCCTCTTGTCACTGCACAGCACAGCAAAAACACGGCAAACACAGCGCAGGAGAGGCTTCGAGCAAACAAATACCTGAGAAATAACCAGGAAATTACATCATACCTCAGCGCTGAGAACACAAGTGAATCAGTAATCCAATTCTGGTGAGCTAGTTCAATATAAGGCTGTTCTGATGTCTTGGAGAAAAAAAAAAAAAAAAAAAAAAAAAAGTGGTGCCTTTTGGTATTTGTAGGATATTGGCTGCAGGCTTAAGATAATAGCTATCTACAAGATACGAGCCCTGATCTCTCAGGGAGAATGAGCAACCCAGCACCAGCTGTTCACATGTCATAAGTCAGACACTGTTTTATGTTGTGTAAAAAAAAAAAAAAAATTCAAGAGTAAATCTAGCTCCATCTAAGAATAAATTTTACAAGCCACAATTTTACCAAGTGTGGTTTTACCTCGTGACGCTGTCTGAGCTCATTTAGTACTAAAACCTTGTGAAAACAACACACTTCCTGAGAGCTGTAAGTTATCAGGTTCATATCTGTATGAGTCACTGGGCTAATTTGAACTGCTGATTTTCAGCCAGTCAATTACAAATTTACAGTTCAGTGTAGCTCCACGGCCGTTAATCTGTCTTTATACACTACCGGTGTATAAAGAATAAAATGACTAATGTGAGATTTATAAATTCCACTTCTCAGCACGGCTAAAAGTCAACCCTTTGCTAATGTTTATCTTTTCACACATACATCACTGAGACGCAGAGTTTAACAGCTGCTGACTTTAGTGTCACAGCTTTATTTGGCAGGGCGGCTTTGCCGTTTCTGTTTTTTTTTTTGTTTGTTTGTTTGTTTTATGGATTATGTTTTGCATCTGTAAACGCTCCTGGCCGACTCATCCAGTGCAGATTAGCGTTGTGGGGCAAAGTCAGCGAGAATCTGAATGGGCTCAGTGAAGGTCATAAACTGACTCGAAGTTGTCAGGGCAATTTCCACTGTGTAATATACTGTAAGTAGTCCGATTCGCTAAGAGCTGAACGTTTGACAAGCCCTTTAATTGAGGCCAGCCTGCAGGCGCATACATTGCACTTAAACATATCATCCTCGAATGCTATTATTCCAGCGTCTGGTGTCTTCTGTAATCTGTACAACTTCAAAAGCAAGGCAGCCTTGCACGATTGTGTGCTGCAATTCATAATTTATGCAGGAAATTGCATTAATACCTCTTATGTTTTTACTAACAGGCACACTGCAGATGGTTTCCCCTTGTCTCTTCCCCCTATGCATGAACATTTGAGATTTCATTTGCATTGGCAGCACAGGCTCTCTGCTAGTAAAATATCATTTTTTTTAGATATACCCAAATGGACTGGAATGTAAGCACTTTGCAATGCAAATAAGTCTTTGGGAAAGGGGGCGGAGCTGACATCCCCTTGCGCAAGTGTGGCCTCGGAATTGGCAATCCATGCACTCCAAGTAATTACCAAATAATTGCAGCGTGTTAAAGACTAGAGCGAGAGGGCTTCGGGAGATGATACCCGTTCATAAAAGAATTCTGACACAAGGATGATAGCTTGTCTAAGCGGCAGCCCATAAATAGCCACCTTTCTCATGAAAGAGAAATGTGATAGCCACTCTATTACTCAAGAGGAAAGAATGTAAGTAAACCATCAGCGGAAGAGTCAAGTACAAACACGGCTTTGTCCTTCCACATAAACAATATAACAGCAGCGGAGAATTTCTATGCAACCGCAAGTGATCAAAAGCGGGGAGGAGTAATTAAAGTACTGCTGTCATATTAAGAGAGAAACCAACATTTGTTTCGTAGCCGGTGAGAGAAACTCTCAATAATCAGAGCTATGCAATTCAGTGCAACAATGTAACCGGATCACAAGCGCCACATATGGCCACAGTCAATCATAACTATTGCTTTTCTGTGCCAACAGCGGCGTAATGTAACGCAGGGGCGTTTTAAGTGCTGCCTCAAATGTGAGCCGACAATATCACATTGTCGAGGATGGAAATGCTCACATGGAAAATTATGCAAAACGTGGAGAGTAGTTAAAACGTGTCAGCACTGGCTGTGCTCTGCCACGCTTTATGACTCGCTCTGCCTCTTTCAACATCAGGCTGCATTACAAAATATCTAATAACTATCGTAGAGACCGATCTGAGCCAGTTTGATCCCGTGCATTCATTACCGTTTCGCAATTTCCGCCCATATGTCAGTATTTGACACGCTTTACCCAGAAATGAAATGACAGAGCACAGGCGCAGGATTGTTGCGGATTTTCCCCTTTATAACACAATTAACCCCATAGAGCGCAGCGGCAGCCTTATTGAGCGCAGCTGGACAAGTGCACATTCAGCATTTGACACCACAATAGACAAATAGGCTCAAGTAAAACTAGAGAACAAATGCCGCTGTAGGTCAGTCCTCTTACTGCCCGGATACGTCAATGTCAGTATCAATGCAAGTGTTTATGAAAGCCTCTGTCACCGGAGACATCCGCTGCCAACTCTTAATGCAGTAAAGATGCAGTTAAACAAATTCCTCGAACACAGGGAATAAACACACCCACAAAAATAAATAAATCCGCAGCGATTCATGATTATTCATCAGGCGATTGATATTCCTACCTCTCCGTGAGTGACTGTCCGTCCCTGGGGAGTATCCTCTGGTAGAAAATAAAGTTTGGAGCTTGATAAAAGTTGCTTGCTTGTTCTTTCTTCCCAGAGCAGCTGAAGCTCCGCTATGCAAATAGGATCCTCCGGTTTACATCTAACGAAGAAAAAGTCACCGAGAGACAGGATTCTCGGTTTGCCGTCCCGGTTAAATTTAAAGGCTTTATAGAATATATATGGTCCATGTAAACCGCAAGACGAGCCCACCCACTGTGGAGAGAAAAAGAAGGGAGAAATTAGTGAATTGCTTATCAACACATTTGGTAAACAAATCGTCACCAAGCGGACAGAAACATTTCAAACGCTAAACGCTTCATTACGCACGGCTGGCCAACAACACATGAAGAGATATTTCAATTCTCTGCACACAATTAGTATCATGTAACTATTTTTAGATGTTCAACATATGACACAGATGCAGTCATACTAGATGCAGTGTGTCAAAGTTTTGCGGATCGGGCGCAAGGGTGCAGTTTACAGAGGTAGCGATTAGCGCAAACTAAAAAACAAATCGACGGCTGATAACAAACATTACCTTCAGTGAGTTCGGCTCCATCTCGACGTTATGAATTGATTAAACTCAACACGCTCTCCAAACTTGCTGGCTTGAATGGATTGCCGAAGGTCCTGCAAGAGACATATCTCCGTGGAGTTAAAAACATCGCGGTTTAGTCAAAAAGAGGATCCGGAAAAAAACGTTTTCAATCACTCGCACTGAAAGAATCATATTATAAGACTATATCTTCATTTTTTGGGTTATTATATGGAATACACAAATTTTGGCGCATTTCGATTACGCGAAATACTGCAGTTGGGCGAAATATTGAACTACAACTATAAAGATATACATTATTTTCAATAATCAATAAAAGGCGACGTGTAGAAAGATATAAAATACAATCTGACAAATTTATATGTCGATAAAAGATTAATTTGTGCTTAAATGTCGTGTTATGGGGTTTTTCCTGGTCTATGTATCTTCCAGGACTGCAAAAGACGTTCAGTATGAAAGCACATTTCTCACAGTAATGACACTGAGGCGCTTGCTGTGGATGCCTTCAAGAAACAATGTTACATGAAAGTTAATAGGTCTATCAAATGATTCCTCAAAAGGCAATGTGGGACCCGGGAGGTTGCTTTGCTTTGAGCGGAACTCTGTGCCTGCATTATGGCTCAGATGCGAGCAGGTTTGCTTTAATGTTCCAACATAATGGCCTTTATATATTTTGAGGCGAGCATGAAAAGACAAAAAAAAAAAAAAAAAAAAAAAAAAAAAAAAAAAAATTGGCCGCGTTAAGAAAGAAAGGGAGCGGGGCGTCACGAGACGGTGTTCACGAGGTGTTCTCCATTATCCGGACATAAATCATATTAAAAACGTGGTGCTGACCTTGTGGAGACAGCGGGGTATATATTTGACACGTGTTAACACATTTGCTTGATCAAAGCCTCTTATGTAATTATGCTGAAGAATATTTATTAATTTAATAAGCCGGACATTACAGTCGCATTTTATTAAATATGAATTATTAATTGAAGCAACGTTATTGAAGCCAAGTTGCGCAAACTTCACGTATCGTATTTTTATCTGCGGATTCATTGTCCTTTGAGTCTCCGCTGGCTGTATGTGTCAGCTGTATTATATCTGCTGTCTGAAATTATTCATGTGTTGAAAAGTACCGAGTCAGTCCACAGCGCTGTGCTGTTTCTCCACCATCATCCCCCCCGCCTTCCCCTTGCCCTGCATTTATCCACCACTCTGATCAGAACAGGAGCCACATAGGCCTACTTCTGACACCAGCTATTTCAAGTACAGTATTACGCAATGCACCTTTTTTCTCCTCCTGAAATGACAGTCAGAGAATAGAGGCGCACCGATTCGTCCAGTAAACTGTGTATCTGCCTAGCATGTTTTCACCTTCTAGCTAACGGCTGGCCTTGTATTAGACATACAGACAATGATGGTGAAGAATGAATGTCATCATATATCTCTTAGATAAAGTCACTTATGCACTGTGACACTAAGATATTTTCGTTTAGATCATTAGCACGGAGTAAAATAGGTGGATCACACAGAGGCTCATTGTCTTAGAAGCGGCTGCAGCAGCGTTGGGATTCCTGCAGTGAATCCAATATAAACCACAGCTCTCAGTGTTATCTTTCCTGATTTCTCTCGCAGCCATTTCGGTGGCTGAATCAATGGGGTTGCATTGTTAATGGCAGCCACCATAATGAAGTCCCTGGTTAATCAATGGCACCACTCGAGCTCTTATCTGGCAATTGCCAAGTGTTTGCTTGTCAACAGCCAGAACCCAGCCACATTATGATGCGGATATTGATGCGAGTTGGTGAGAGCGGGGCTTCATGTTGTGAAATCTTTAATGAAAATGAATGAAAAGAGCGCCGTGGAAGAGAGAGATGGATATTTGACAAATATGATAATATGATGTTGAAATATGCGAGACGTCTGAGTTTAACATCCTGCTTCTCTTTATCTTGGCCTAATAAATGGTTAAACAGTTTCACCTCATGAGAGAGCAGGGAACACGAAAACAAAAATGAATGAATGGAAAGAATTAAGAGTCCCAAACATGTTCCTTAGACGAGTAAGTAGCTTAAGGGAGATGCTGGATGTTATTTTGAACACTGGATATTTGTTTAGTTTTCGATGCTCAGACAAAAAAGAAATAAAAAAACAACTAAATTTGTACCTTGTGTATTGACCGCATGTGCGCAAAGAAGCCTGAATAAATCTTCACAAGTGAACTCCCCGAAAGGCCTTACTGTGGGAAATAAAGGGAACACATGGATAAATACAGTATGTTCCAGAAAGACGCTGCCTATTTGTTGCCTGCAGCAGAAATGTGCAAGATACCTGGTGAAGTGGTAAAAGCTTACTTTTTCTCAGCACAGGTGTTCCACATTCAACATAATGAGGCGGCCTCAGTGGGGAGCCACAAATGTGGTTGCAAAGTCACCTCGGAATGGAGAGCTGGGGTTACACTTTCAACTGCAGCAAAGCAATACAAAAGCCATAAAATAGCACAAATAATTCGAACCACATGTTGACAGGCCTTAATGATGAATACGAATGAGTGCTAGGAGGGCTTAAAGATAATATTCTGCCACGGAGAGATTAAATCAGTCCTTTGATGACAAAAAAAAAGAAGAGGAAACAGCAGAAAAAACATTTATTTGTGTTACTTTGTTCCTTTGAGCAGTACAAAAGCAGACAACTAGTTATTGGTGTCTAGTTTGGTTGTTTTTTTTATAGCACTTTAATTACATTTAACTGTAAAAAAAACAAAACAACTAATGATTATATCGTTTATATGCAGTCACACTTCAGTTCACTCTGAACATCCTTTATATAGATATTGCACGCAACTGGTGACAAGAGGCGAGTGGGTCTACTGTGCACTTTAGCTGTTTTGGTTTACGGTCACCGCTTCGTTTTGTATTTGTTTGCTATTTTAAAAAAGGTACACTGATAAGATAACAATAGTTAGATGATAAAGCTAGAGAACACAGCAGGCAATTTAGCAGGTCAAAAGCCAAACATTTCAAAGATAGAGCCAAAAGTGGAAGAAATACAGTTCTAACAGCCATTAACACCACTTAATGCATATGCTGATATTTCTTTGCACCTACTGGAGGTGAAAATAATAAAAAAGGTTAAGAATAATAATGTGTAAAGTAATTTATCAGGTGGTTGTTTGTGTCGCCCCCAACTGGCCAGAAAGTCTTAAAACGTTGGATTGTTGAATAAATGTTATTGCCATTAATAGCCAACAGATGCTGCAGTATATATCTTTCTACAGTTACTTTCTACAATATTATTGTAATGTATGTGTTTGCGATTGGAAAACTATATTTTCCCTGAGAATAGTCCATTCTGTTAGAAACAGAAAGGACTATCAATTTTATTTATGACATGGCCAAGGTTTGGAGGTGGTGGGCTATTAATATATAATTTACAAGTAACAGTAACTTACTTCAACTCTATATGAGTATTTTTGAGTTTTTCCAAAAAATAATAGAAAAGGGACCCATATCCTTTAAGAAAGGCACAAGTACAAAATATAATAATGTAAAGTAAGAATGCCCCCACTGATGCAAAAGTTACAATATACCCTCATTGTATGTTATTGATTTCTTGCTCTGTATCATTCCCGATAAGTTTAGCATATATTTATATGTCTAATCTGCAATGGAGTTGAAAGTAGATTAAAATGTACACACAAGCGTGATTAACAAGTATATGGAGTATATGCAAATGATATGCTCCGCCAAAGAAGAGAAGACACCTAAATCCCCCTCATTTACCAAATTAGTCATCTAATAGAGTGTGGAATTATCCTGAAAGTGGAACTAATCAGACACATCCAGACGCATTGGGAACATATACAGTACATACATGGCCAAGCATCACTTTCACTGGTGGTAAAAGCTCTTGGCGTGATGTCACGATCCACATTTCTAATCGAGCTGCCAGGCATTTTGAAAATCTACTGATGACTAAAGCAAGAAAGCTTCTGAGAAATTAGGGCAACACACTCTATCTCCTGCTCATTTCACATGCACAATTGCATTACCCGGTGGATATCAATCTATCATCAGTGGAAAGCCCTGGGACATTAAAAATCCATCAAGTAAATTTGTCCAGGGGAACACGTTTCAATAGTAACTTTACACCTGCGTCTTTTGTGCTGCTGTAATCACATGACAATGGCACCCGTCTGCAGCACGACTTCGGGAAAGGTAACGGGAGATGTGGGAGATGTTGCTCGGCTAATTTTAGCCTCTTAGGCTCATTATAACGTGGTGTTACATTTCGGCCCGTTCAATCACACATGAGTCCACCTATCGCTGGAAAGCACAGGAAACCCAATTAGCTTATTGAAAGGATCACTTTTAATCAGGAGTGTGCGAAGTGTTCATGTGGAGGCTATTTGAGATGATTTCTGTGTATATTAGCTGGTGTCAGCCAGAGTACTGTAGGCTGAATATTAACTGATCTAGCTCATAAATATCTGGGATGCAGTAATATCTTCAGAACATCAAAGGAGCTGCTGCATGCTGTGAGCTTTGTGGATTATTACTGTTCAGCAAAATAGATACCCTCTCGAGAAAAAAAAAACTACACTTATCTCTTTTTGTTCTTATCTAATTCTGCGCTTGTTTATCTGAGGTACCCACCTCATCATGATTTATGCATAATTTATGGATTGCGTGATCCATCTTTTCAGTTTCACCGTTCAGCACCGAGATCCCTCATTTCCAGCGAAGCAATTGTTGTATCTATTTGTGGCCGCGACACCGATCACACCTAATGCTATGTATTTATATGTGAGCCGCAGTAATTCATAAGGCAAACAGTGGCCTGAATGACTGCCATGACAATGAACTAATTGCCTGCAAAACACAATTTCACATTCACGGGCGACTATTACAGTCGAATTGTTTGATAATGTCAAGTGAATCATTTTATTAAGCGCCACACAAATGTAATCATGCGGCAGGGCAACGTGAACTCGAGTGTATACAAGTGTTAACATCAGCATAGGTTTTAGGTTATTACTGCCACGGCAAATGTAAATTTGCCTCATTGATGGAGAGTGCTCAGCTGAATCAGAAATGTGCAAGCCACAAACAAAATAGGCCGCTTCATTCCCCTGCCATCTGCATACACACACACACACACAAACATCAGGACACACATACACACACAGTCGCATTTTACATCTCCCCATCTGAAACCAGGATTAGAACCATGAATAATGTATTTATGTAAATATCTGATGGGTATAACTATAAAAGATGAGAGTGATTGAAAAGGCATTTTGTTAGATTGAGTTACAGCTGCCTCTGAGTTATGGATGTTTTCGGTGCACGGAGCCTGGCAAACATCACTGAATCTAAAAAAAAAAAAAAAAAACAACCCAAAAATCATGTATTTTTGAAGCAAAGGAGGTCACAGAGTCACCTTCACATCTGAGGAATACATTAATACAAAACCCGATCTCAGCATTTTGAGGTTTGCTTTGCGGGTTTCAGACATCACTCTTGTTACTGCACCCAGTGGTCAAACCGTCGCTGACTATAAAATGGCTGAGGACAGTGACCCCGGCGTTTGGCATCTGCGTAATGCATCACCACCGCCCCGTGTGTCAAACGCTGAATTGTTATAAAATGAGCGCAAACATCAATGATCTGATTATTCACCGGTTCGCCCCATCTGGGCTGAGAGCGCTGTGTAATGTATATGTCAGATAAATGTGAGTGTATACTGTAATGCAGCCGTTTTACGCTGGCTGTTTTCAAGATTGGTCCCTAAACAATTCCGTTTGGGTACACATACGTGCGTGATCTGTGCGATCCCCCCGCAAATCAGAAACGGAGGCAATGTTTTGAAATATGACTGACAACTGCTAAATTGCTCCATTACGGCGATGCATGAAAGGTAATACAGCATTGTGTGCAGAGCTCAGAGCATGAGCACACATATTAAGGGAAAAGAAAAAAAAAAACTCTCAGCATTAATAATTTATCTCATTTTATAAGGCAATTTAGCAGTCACTTGAAGTTGCTATGGTGACAGGGGGGTATTTTGAGACAACTAATGACCTATGCAAAACCCACTCACTGTAAACTTCACTCAGGCTAAATGAGTGTTGCTGTCTGTGCTGTGTGTGATACATGGCTGAGAACTTAATCCCAACGCTATGCCTGGCCTTTTTCTGCACAGGACAAATTAAGGTTGTTAATATCAATGTAAAACATCTGTGGGCTGTTTACTGTACTGCGGAATATGAGCCAACGAGCAATCGGGGGCCCAGCTCTGCACTGCATAATAGTCTTTTGTTTTGATTGCTAATGCAGAATTCATAACAGTTGTCAGGTTAAGGTCAGGAAGGGAAAAAAAAATAAAAAAAATTCAAGCGACTGAAAGGAAAATGAATACTCATGATATGGTAACTCAATATGTTTCACTCTAAATCCGCCTGAATATCTCTTTATTTTTGGGCTTACGTCAAAGATTCCACATTGGGAAAGCTTTGAAGACTCGCTCTGTTCTGAGGCAAATCATATTTGTCCAATAAATGCTTGGCCTGTTGCAGCTGTCGGGGCTGAGACAGAATGAGTCATGTGTTACCCATTTAAGTCCAATTTCTCCCATGCAAATGCCTGACATGTGTGACTCCGCAGCGCCCTGAGTCGAAGCGGTATTTCTGAAGCGGAGGGAGAGAATCGAGGCCAGAGCTGTATGACCATTTAACCACCTGCTTCACCCGTGACCTGCGCTGTTTAAAGAAAGTTTATATTTGGGAAACAATCGGCTTGCGTTGTTTCTGACGGCGTTTTAAAGCGAGCGCAGCTGCCATGAAATTAAATGAATAAACAAAAGAGGAATGGATTCGGAGTTTCCATAAAAGGAGCTCGACAGCGTTGGAAAACATGAGTTATATGCAAAGAGCTGTGGTAACTGTGCGATGTCGAAACATGACATTTTTCATCTCCAAAAAATAAATTGGGAGCAGGAGTTTTAATCACGCCACTTCAGCTGCTCCTCCCTCGTTTTACAGCGTGCTGATCCCTTTGCCCATTAGCATGAATGTCAGATTGACTAATAAAGGTGACATTTTCAGAGCGCTGCTGCTGTGCCTCTCCTGGAAGCTGTGGTGTTGAGTGCCACCTGTTGGGAAACAACAGCAATGACATGGCCAAGGTGACGGTTGGATTATTATTATGAACATTTACATTGGAACATACACTAATGGTCATGTTGAGAGAGCCACAAACATCTGGTAAAAGCTACACCGTGGTCTTCACTTTCCACAATAAAAGCACACATTTCCAGATTGCAGATTTGTAAACAACCTGAAAAATATAACTAATAAATAAAGGACATCTGTGCTTGCTGATATTTTCAACTACTCCTTGGCTGCTTTTCATATTAAATTTTACAATACCAAAATATCTGCAGGAATTCAGTTTCTATTTAAATTTTCTTTTCATCAGAGCGGAGAAAAAGGGCCTTTTGAAGGGTGCACAGGCACGTAGCACTTAAACTGTCAGCTGAAGCCCAAACAAATGAAAATCTCGGGGGGTTAGTAGTTTCGCAAGGCCGTTCAACTCAACACATCTATTGACAGGAGAAGCTCAAGGCTACGCAGGCCTTCTATACTCGAAGCTACAGCCGTTCATAAAAATACACGGCGTGCCGTGAAGAGACAGAGATTAATAATGCAAGACAATAAACACACAATGTCTGAAGCTTAAAAAATAGCAATGCATTATTCTACACAACAGCACTATATCCTACCATCGCGTTTACCTTGTGTGGATCCGAGCTCTTGTGGATTAGACGGCTGAGGAGCAGATATGGAACCATCACTGTTCTTATGCACAAAATAATCCTTTATCCTTAATCCTTATATCAAGGTTTTTCTCTAGAGCCATAACCTTAATTAATAATGCAACAATTTAGCATTAATCCAATTATCGTCACAATATTACCCTCACAAAACAGTCTGCTTGCTGCAAAGTTGAGGGTTTGAGGGGTGGCTGAAGAACTCGAGTTGTGACCGTATCGCAAGTAAAGTACAAATCTTCACAAAGAATATCCACTCAGTTCCCCTGTTTGAAAATAAACCACTGCGTTATGCTCCAAAGAGTGGATCTCGACTATTCCAGGCGTCAACCCCAATAACTCCCAACTCTGCCCTAACTGGGCCAATGTAGCCAATAATGTTTGGTTAGATGAAGGGTAATGCGCCAGAAAATAGTTGTGCAATGTGTGTTTTTGCGTTTTCGTGTACTTCGGTTATCCAGGACAAAGGGAACCGGAGTTGTTTGAGCTTTCTTGAAGATGTTTCACCACATATCCATGTATCTTCTTCCGCTCTCAACGTGCTGTCCACCCGAAACTGGCATAACTAGAGTTTGCTTACGACCCGACACAGGTCAAGAATGCTGTCCTTGAGGTTTTCTCTAACAACCCATCAATGAAACTGAAATCAGGACCAGTCACAGGCCAGTTTTTTTCAAACTGGAGAAAACACTTGGATGAGTGGTTAAACATCTTCCAGAAAAGTCAAACAAGTCCAGCTGCCTTTGTTTTAGCTCTGCTGTAGATATGCCCTGCCCTGGGTGACTGTGGATCACAGCATACTGCATGAACTAATCTTAAAAATATGTTCAGTTCCATTTTCTCTCTAATTGCCACCATGCTTTGTGGCTATTTTGACTGGTGATATTACAAACACTGTTCCACTGTGTTATCCGTTTTGTTTTCTTGTGCTGAGACAGCAAATAACATCACTCTACGCAGGGCTTGAAGCGGCACCCATTGACGTAGCTTTATAGAGGGAATCACTGTTCTGTGATCCCTGACCAGAGCCCTTCGGCCATCTCTGTCATTACCATGTCCACACACGGCCGAGAGCTGAGTCTTGAGTCGCACACTCGCACAGAATCACTGAGTAACACCAGGCCTGGGGTGAGATGCTGGCTGGCCTTTCTGTCTCAGCCAACAGAGGAGATGTTTGTTCCCTTTGTGACTGACTGTCTGACAGAATAAACTACAAAGGGAACACTCTTGATTAAAACTGGTTTTATGTTTGTTTCAAGTGCTGCTTTTCTGCTTATAGTTTGTTCTAAGGTTCACTTGCTTGGAAAGGAGGAAACTGGACAATCACCAGGGAAATGATTCACAAATACACCAGGAGTTTCTCAAAACTCAACCTGGAGTGTGTTTTTTTGACGCAGAGTGTAACAAAACTCTTTTCTTCCTGCATGCAGATGGCTGCTCTCTTCCCTACTTTTTCTACTGAAATTCTCGTTGTGATTTTTGCGTGATGCAAGCTGAGTTATGATGATAGATGGTTCGGAACAAAGACAGGATGAGTCTGTCTCCTTTCCAAGGTCACAGGCCTTGCTACGGTTTCCTCTCTGCTACACAGACCGGCCAGATTCATTTGAATAGAAATCAACTCAGCACGCAGCCAAGTGGGACAAAAATGATGTGTGTGTTGTAGATTTCAGAAAGCCTGCACGGACTTCTGATGCATTGTTTCCTGCATGGTGAGATAATGACATGTGTGATTAGACTGCGTAATCATGGTTTTATGTTGGACCAATTCAAACAGTAGATGTTAAGACCTGTGTGTATTTCATTAAACAAAGTTGTTGTTTTATGAAAATAAACGTTGAATCTTTGTAAAAATTAACACGGCCTAATATCTTTTTTGAGTGATTTTGTCCGTAAATGTTGCTTCTATAGTTTCTGTGAAGTTTACTTTGCGTGCCAAGTTGTGAATAGGCCATTTGTTGTGCGGTACCTTAGCCCACAGAGCCTGATCTCGACATCAAAAAGAAACTAAATTCACACGACGACTGCGCCTAGACCTCCAGGATATTAAAAACAGTTTGACGATTCCAATATTGTTTAATTTGTCTTTTCTGCGTTGATCAATGACCAACAACAAAAAAACTACACATTGCATTTGTTTCCTCAAAACTTTGCCTGTTATTTATGCATGTGATACCTTTGAACGTTTGCATAGTTTTCCAATGTTGTGTGACACACAACAGTGAAACAAAGGAAACGTACAATTTGAATCTTGTGATTTAATGATGATCTATGAGCCTATTTCCTCTATGAAATGTTGTTATCGACCTGCCTGTTCATATAACTCAAAATGCATGTATTCATTTCTTATTATTTCACTACTTTGTCTTGTCTTTTTATTTCCTTATTTATTAATAAATCCATATTTCAGTAAAGATAAAGATCGTATCCTTGTAATATGCATGTATATGAAATAATACGCAGCCTAACAATAAATGATGTGTGGTTATGCGGTGATGTTTCACGGTGACGTTAACATTTGGAATCAATATTAAAATAACCTTTGAGATCATTTCACCACCGGTTACACTGGATTTGACTGGAAAAGCGTTCATGTGGGCTGCGAGCTAAAACCAGCTGTTGCACTTGTGACTGCCTAAACGAGGCAATGATGTGATGCTGCCATCTCCTGTACACTTCTAGATCTTGTGTTAAGCGGAAGTCAGGATGTCACACATAAATCGTTTTCAAAAAAATCCCAATGAGCTCTCGGTGACGGCGTTGAACTGCAGCAGACTAAGACTTTATCGCAGCGCCATAACTCTCCTGTATCTGATCGCCTGCCGGGGGAAACAGGATGGGACCTTCTCTCTGGGCGGGACTTAAAGTTTGGTGAATTGTTTCAAAAATCCACTTTTCTTTCATTTTTGCTCCCCGTGTGAGTAGCAGTCACCGGCTCTCTGTGTTCTGAACAGCTGGACAGCGACCAGTCGGCGTGATGGTCCTCTTCAAGTTTTTGTGTGCGATCATCACCAGGGGCTTATTCATCCTGCTGTCCCTGATCGGAGTGTGGAGGGTGACATGGGTGAAGAAAGACCCCATTTACTGGTTGCTGACTTTGCTGTTTTTACCGCTTGTTGTTGAAATGATAATAACGCTGAGGCAACGAAAGGGACAGGATTACAAATGGTATGTGATGCATGCTTAAATATTTCTAGTAACATTGTAATTATAATATAACCGGGGATGCATTAATCTGCCTAACTCTCTGCGCTATTTTTTTTCTGCACACATTTTCTTTGCTTCATAGTTGTGCAGTAACACACAATAAATTAAGTTTTTGTCATTTCCCCTCCAGACCTTATCCCTTCCCCCCAAATCCCTGAGCTCCCCGCATCCTGAATGTCGCTCTGCTACTATTGTTAAACTATCCTGGGACAGTGAGGATGGGGTGGTACCCCTACCTCCAGGAACTCAGCCTCCCCAAACAGTCTTCCTCCATGTATTCAATCGATCTCCTAAAAATAGCATATAGCATATTTTAATTTCCTTGAGTGTTGAACCTGCAAATTCATTCACTTTATTGTAGTGAAGAGATCTTTCATTTCAGGCCCCGTGCTCAGGTTTATGCAAAACAAATATTTGTGGTTAATTAGGAAGCCTCGCCAGGAAGAACAGTTTCTGTGGGAGTACCCAGAGGAGAGATATGAAAACAACGTGAGCATCACATACTTACTTGCGGGGCTGTGAGGAATGGTCCAACGTATTCTTCAGTATCAGACAAATCTAAGAAAAAAAAAGTTGAACAATTGAAAAATTATACATCTAACTGACGCACTTATTATTTTTTGCTTGAAATAAAATATGACACCAAGATACCATTATCATGTAGGGAGAGCTATGCTGATTCCCTACTCTATGAATAATTTCCAAATGTAACCGTAACATGCTTATTTGGTGCATATGTCCGCAAAATAGTCACAACACATCGTCCTTCAGAATAATCACCATTTGGGTGTTATTGCTCTACAAGTGGTAATATTCACAGATCAACATTACATGGACATTTAATTTATTATTATTATTATTGAATAAGGCTGGAGTGTTGATAAATTGTTGCTGATTGTCTTGCAGGTTTTCTCCACCTATCTTTGTGTTTCTGTTAAGTATCATTCCCACCATCTGGATCCTGGAGCTCAACCACCAGGAAGACAAATCTAGTGACCCACAGGTACTCCTTGCCAGAACCAAAGATACTTTCGCAGTTTGCAACTGCTTGAAACAATATTTCCAATTGAACTTGGCAAATATATAATCTATGGACAGATGTTGTTGGGCGTGGGGAATGTCGCATAACTAAAAAGTAAAAGCAGTTTGTGTAACTCAAAGTACTGAAGCATCTTTCAACTTTTTTCAGTGCAACAAGCTCAACTCCTGGGAGAATTTGCGTCGAGTGATCCACCTGAACGAGTCCATGGTGATGAAAAACGCCACAATCGACTACCTGGCCGTAAGATTGACTGAATCATATTCTTGTTTGATATGTTTTTTTTTTGTTTGTATTTCTTTGGAAACTACAAACCTTGCAGTTGGAGGCTTTTACTGGTGTTATGGGGTCACAGCGAGTGGGTTTATAAGTTTCTTTTCCCTGTTTTCCCTTGTGGGTTGTTTTACTTCCTGTCTTTGCATGTTTTTTTTCCTGCCCGTTTTCTCTGTCACTAGTGTTTATTCATTATAGTCTGCAACCAAACGTCCTCTGGAGGGCCATGGGGGCTCTGGAGTCTATCCCAGCTGTCACTGGGCAAGAAGCAGGGCATGCCCTGGACAGGTCACCAGTCTATAGCAGGGCTAACACAAAGAGACACAACCAAAAGCAAAGAGCTGAAAATGTTGAGCAAGTCCCTTGACATGCAAATATTTCCATGGCTTTGTCATTATGAGTTATAATGATTACAAGCTGTGTTTCGTGGAAACTGCTTGCAGGATTGATATATCACAACATGTATAACTTCAGAATTTAAACCACAGCTAACCCAATCATCTGACCCTCAAGACTCATGGTTCACACAAAAAATGTTCTGTCCATGCACTGCATTTTGGCATCTTCTGTATTTGCTATAAGCACATGTAGCTTTTCTTTCTGTTTTACATTCAAACTTGTTTCTTCGAATGTGAACCTAGTCCCAAATGATTTCTGCCAAGCTCTACAGTTGGGAAAAGGCTCTGATTTAAGGTTCTGATAATCCCTTTATTTAAATCACTTAAAACAAAGTGGCTATCTGAATCCTAAACAGGATTTCTGGTATGGTCATTTGAAATCTCCAAGGAGATTTATGTGGAAGAGGTTTTTATACAGACTCTTTGATTTCCAGTTAAAACACTATCATCAGTGGATCGGAAGTCCAGATGCGGTCTCAGCGTTTAAACAATTCAGAAAGAACTTACCAGTGTAGACAGATAAAGACTCTTTCTATATATACAGGCCATTATCTCCCCATTATCTGTGGATTTTGTTTTAGACAACTTGTAGAAGTCTTCAATTAACTGTGCTACTAACAAAGTTTAAAGAAATCTTTGGTGGAGGTAGCAAAGAATGTTGGACATCAAGGCAATAAATTAGCAAGACCTGAGAGGCCACAGGCTTCGCGAATACATTCACAGGCCACTATTAGGTACACCTTGCTAGTAAAAGGTTGGACCTGGATGGGTGCACTGTGGGTACACTGTGGTCATAAAGGGATGGACATGGTCAGCAGCAATACTCAGGGAGGCTGTGGCATTTAAGCCATGCTCAATTTGTACTAAGGGGCTCAAAGTGTACCAAGAAAATATCCCCCACACCATCACACCACCACCACCAGCCTGAACCGTTGATACAAGCCAGGATGGATCCATGCTTTCATGTTGTTTACGCCACATTTCTATCATCTCCAACCAGTCTGCCCATTCTCCTCTGACCTCTCACATCAACAAGGCATTTTCGTCCACACAACTGCCGCTCACGCGATATTTCCTCTTTTTCGGTCCATTCTCTGTAAACCCTTGTGGTTGCGTGTGAAAATCCCAGTAGATCAGCAGTTTCTGAAATACTCAGACCAGCCTGTCTGGCCCCAACAGCCATACCACGTTCAAGGTCATCACCTCTACATACCTAAATGCACTGAATTGCAGCCATGTGATTGGCTGATTAGCTATTTGTGTTAACAAGTAATTGAACGGGTGTACCTAATAAAGCGGCCGGTGAGTGTACATTACCAGCACGGGAAGGTTGAAAGATACATAAGATGAAAACGGAGTAGAGACGGAAGGATTAAAAGAAATTGTAGACTTGACCCAATCCCTGTGGAACTTCACTAAATTCAGACAAGCTGAATGAAACAATCTGTCAGTAATATAAACAAAAAACTTGCACTTTTATAAATAGAACGAAAAACACTCTACCAGATAGATAAGTCCTTTTTCTTAGAAAAACTATCCAGTATAATGATTATCACTATAATTGCTTTGCTTCTGATGATGTGAGACAGACGTGACAAAAAACTTACAGTTATATTTTTAAAGTAATTTCAGCGATAAAAATGAATGTCCATAATATGGACATTCATTTTTTGGTAGATGAACATATAATGCACAATGTACATGTACAATGTTCATTAATTAATTTGGTTCATTAATTTAAAACCACAGCAGCAATTCAGTCAAAGAATGTGGTGAATAGTCAACCATGAATAAATCATACTCAGGCAAACAGACTTTCTGCTATTCACTGTAAACACAAATGCCCTGAACTGTGTGTGTGTGAACCGTGTGAACTGTAACAATGGGAGGATCTGAACTGAGTAATACAAAAAACAGCCTGACCCCCACCACATTAAGATAAAAATTTAGTCAGACATACCTCTAAAAGCTGGCTCCGTGCCCCAGCTATTGTCCAAGCCTTGTGACATAATGAAGTCATTGAAGGATATGTGTGGCTATATTTGATTGCATTTTTCTTATTGTCAACAAAACCCATTTAAACTTGAAATGAGTGACGGGAATAACGATATATACATTGTCAGAGCCTAATTTGCTTATTCATTGGAGCCATAAACCTTCACCGTTATCTCAAGTATTTGTAAAATAGTCACAGCGTCACACTGGCTGACATGGGCTTTCATTATGAAGAATGTGGGTATTGTTGTTTATCCTGAGTCCGTTGCATACTGACCTTCCTGCTGCTGTAAACGCTCATGAGTGGACCAAATCCGCCGCTAAAAATAGCTCCGAACGACTGTACATGTGTGTTTTACCTGTGTTTTTTTCCTGTGTGCAGCTTTCAGGAAAGTTTTATGCCTTTTTTTTTCCAAAAGAACTGTGCTCACTTTGTGAGGAACATCTGGTTTACCACTGGTTTTCAGCCTTTGTGGTAAGCAAGGCTTATTTCATAGAAAGCTGACAAGCACAGATCGAAGAATGCTGAACACTTCCTAG
Organism: Mugil cephalus; assembly: GCF_022458985.1. Lineage (NCBI taxonomy): Eukaryota > Metazoa > Chordata > Actinopteri > Mugiliformes > Mugilidae > Mugil > Mugil cephalus. The sequence goes on along the minus strand of NC_061782.1, from coordinate 18,920,880 downwards.
ACGTGGAAATGTGTCTAGTTCTAAAGAAAATTATTGTTAGTTCATGCTGTGGTTTTCGATAACCACTTACACTGCAGAATGGGTTTATCATAATCATAGGAGTAATAAAATTCTGAATTTCCAGCATATGATGACTAACCATGTCATCTAACACAGTATGTGCACTGCAGGAAATGAAGACTCTTGGCTCAAACATTTACTTAGGCTCAAATTATTTCTGTTGCCGTTACTTGTGCCATGATTTCTCGTGTTATCACTTTGTGAGTGGTTTTAGTTTTGAGTTTCACCTCCGCATCCTGTGCCTCCATGTTTATATGTTCCCCTGAGTACTGCATTTAGGACTGGATCATATGAAATTGGGAATGTAATACATTGTTGGTTTGGTGTTGCTGTTGGAGGGAAGGTTGAATTCCTGTTTTCTTATGTGATGACTTATTGGATAATGGCTCAACGTTCAGTAGGACGTAGGAAGTCAAGCTTATTTTAATGAAAAGCTTGACAAACGCAATGTTACAACTAATCAAATAAACGTTTGATGATCTCTCTTTCTCTTCCAGAGTGTAAACCAGATCTTTAACACCGTCTGCTCCAATGATTGGATCCTGGCTCTTCACCAGATCCTGCTCATCCTCCTCATTTTGGGGAAGTGGCTCCTACCACTGGGTGGTGGGGTCACAAGAGATGAGCTGTCTCAGCTTCTTCTAATTTTTGTTGGCACCGCGGCAGACATTCTGGAGTTTACCAGTGAGACGCTGTCAGATGTCAAGTGGGTGGATCATGTTGTTAGTTATTAAAATAACATTTCAGTATTTTATTTTCAGAGTGCGTGCGTTGTCAGGGTTTGTGGGTGATAAGGACCCAAGTGCATAGGGTGACCATTCCCCATCCCTGGTCTAGACAGAGCCTTATACAAACACACACATTTTACATTTACCATACACAGAGTAGAAGAAATAAACCTAAATAGGCAAACTCTTGCGTTTCTTTGCAGAGAGAGCAGTCCTCAGCTGGTCTACATCATCCTAGCTGTGTGGACCTGGAGCATGCTGCAGTTCCCCCTACATCTGGCTGGTCAGTGTGTGTGTTTGTTTGTGAAAATGATATACAGTATGTGGGGTCGATAGAGCAGTGACAGTGTATCTCCAACATTGTCAAATCATTAACCCAAGGGCCTGTTTTCGTTTCCCCGGCCTCTAATAAAGTATGAGGACTTTATCACAGAAAAGGGACATGTCTCTACTTTTAGACACGTGGCTCTGAAAGAACACACGCTGCCCCACAAAAAGAAATCAGTATTCCTCTTTGTTTTTATCAGTGAAGGGAATCCAATGTGGGAAATCCAAGTTGAATTAACAAGCTCTCATGTTCTCAGGAAACCGCTATCATGCAAGACCCAACAAGCAGATATTTTGTTTTTCATACAATAAAGAATGTGAGTCGATTTACTGAGCTCTGAGAGGATTTGAGAAGATGGGAAAGCCCCGCACAAGTTTGTTCTAGGGAATAGAACCTTCCAGATGATCTCAATTATTCATAACACAACCCTATAATTTCTAAATGGACATTAATAATGATACTACAGTGTGTGCCTTTACCATCACAGCGCATTTGCAACACAACAGAGCACTTGGGCTGAATGGACTCTGCTCATTTGTGTTTGCAAATGAAGCAGCCTTCCTGTCAGTCGCGTGGGTGGGTCTTGTTTTATGAGTGCGAGAGTAGACTTGTCCATTGAGTGTGAACGCCTCGTAAACACTCCAAGTGCTGACATACAAATGCAACATGTTCACAACATCCAGGGTAAAGGAAACAACTCGTTAGCTCTGCAGCTGTTCCGGAGTTTTTGATCGTGTTAAAATCCTCTAGGGTTCATTTTTCTTTTGAGCGTTGCAAATATTGTGTTGAAGGTCATTTGTCTGACAAATAATGTATTTTTTTGTCTTTTCCAAACTTTTGCAGAAGCTGTTTGTTTTTTTTTAATCTTATTGGACTGTTTTAATTCAATAAGGATATTTAATGAAGTGGGACTCAGATGAATGTAGAGTATAGGGACAGGGAGCCCTGGAGTGGCAGGTTGAGGTGGACGAGAAAGGAAGAGTGACAATGGTGACTTGGCAGTGTTTGAGAAAGAGAAAAGCAGATGACTGGCCAAGAACAGTAAAGTCGAAGTTGGCAGTTTGGGAAATCCGAAGTGATGAAGAGGACGGAGCAGCAGGACTAGCCCAAGCTGATCGAGAAAGAATAGAGACAGAATGTGTGAACACATCTACCGTTATTGGTCCACTCCATAAACTGAGGCCACAGGTTTTGCTGTTTGTCATCCCCTGTCTCTCGCCCCATTAGTTCCTGTCTTCCGTCACCACTATCTAAAAATATTAAAGCAATAGCTATATACTGTGATCACAGTAGGAGTTAAAGGCCTTGATGTAAATAACTGATGGCACGTAATGGCCAAAAAAACTGACGGTGTCACTGATGATGTCATTAAAAGAACACCAGTGAAACCTCTTTTTTTTTTTCTTTTGAACAGTTGTGAACTCCAAGCAAGATGAGGATGTCAGTCCGGGAGTCCAGGAGGGTTCCCTCTTGTCTAAACACAGCACTGACATTTGGAGCATCGTGGAGGCCTTGTTCATCCAGGATGGCCCTTTTCTGGTGGTCAGGCTCACCGTCATGTTCCACTTCAAAGTCTTCCACCAAATGCTCTGCTTCTTTGCCATAAAGAATTTTCTAGTTGTCATACTGAACATGTACAGGTTGCTCGTTATATTCCAGGACTTCAGATCGTCCAGGCAAAGCAGTGGTAATGGCAACCCTGTCCTCTGATTCAGACAGGTCAACTACAGGAGTAGATGGGACTCTGAGAGACGTAGGGGCCCAGCATTTTAAAGGAAAAAAAGGAAATGCTTGCTTTCTGTTTTCTTCTCACTCTATCCTATTTGGAATCAAGATATCAGTGAGTATCACTGACAGTAGAAGAAAGCTTTTAGCAACCATTTGATGAAGTTTCCAAGTTCACAATCTGCACTTGACTGCCTAGAATCCAAATAGTTTCAAAGCTCGGCCATTGCAATTTCAGTCTCTCTGTCAGCTCAACTAACAGCATTACATTTTATTAAGAAGCCCTGCTTCCAAAATAAATAAAGCAGGGCAGAACAGGAAAAAGGTGTGGGGTCCCAAGTAAAAAATGTCTTGAAATAAATAATGCACATTACAAAGCTTGTCAACATTGGGCATTGACTTCTTTACAAAAAAAAAGTGCAACATTTTCAGGCAGTAGTAGAAACCAGCCAACTAATGCGACAAGAATTTGGCAGATTTTAATCAGCGTGACTTCTCGTCTGAGTGGAAGTGAGGGCAGCGGGGACAGGAAGAGAGGACAGAGATATAATGGATTACCAGGAGGGTGTGAAGTGTTAGCTGAGATTGAAGGAGAGAAAATTCCTCATCTAGACCCAGTCAGGAAGTTAAGACTGATATCGAAATGTATCCTGTTATGTTAGAGAGAACCAGTTGGACAAGACTGGATCATCTTTCTAATCATTCGCTTTTGGCATCTCATGGATAACCGCTCTTTGGAATGCTTTTCACAAGATAAAACCATGATTGTACTGATTCATATCTTCGTGTCATTCTATGCTTACATTTACTCTGATGAGAAAATAAAGAGACTAAAAGCACATAAAGCTGCACTCAGGCAACAAGCTTTGCTGGAGCTGCATGTGTGTATGTGGCGCTTTTAAAAGGAATTTACATGAAGGCAATTTAGGATCTCAACTCAACTCAACAACATCGTTATATCCTGTGTCTTGTACTTACCTTATAATAGTCTCGTTATATCTTAATGTGGCTTTCTTGTATAATCTCTGCTCATGTCCACAAAGCAAAGTTATCCGATGTCCATGTTTCATTTATCATCTTAAATGTTTTTTTGTTTCTTTTTTTTTTCGTTTGTTTGGTGGTTTTTTTGTTAGTTTTTTTTTTTTTTGGCTCAAAGAATATAAAATGTGACACCTGCTCCCTTTGTAATATCAGTCCCCCCTTAATATTTAACACAAACTTCATCTGAGCACCAAATCTGAACCAGGTTGTATGGTAAATGTAACAAAGACAGCCTACTGTCTCCCCTCTGTGGACAACAGTGCATTAGCACTTACATGGTGGCATGCGGGGACAGTTTGCCTGTTGTTTGGGGCTTTGCATCAGAATCTGTTTTATTTGAGGGCAGACGTGTTTTCTTCTCTCAGTTCATCGTCTTGACAGCTGTCAACGTGTCATGAGAGCTGTCAAAGTCTGACTGACAAACCTTAAAATAGGAATCTGCAGTACATCCACAGAGCTTAACATGAGTATCAATTGGCACAAGAAGGTAGATAGATAGATAGATAGATAGATAGATAGATAGATAGATAGATAGATAGATAGATAGATAGATAGATAGATACAGTGGGGGAAATAAGTATTTGATCCCCTGCTGAATTTGTAAGTTTGCCCACTTCCATAGAAATGATCAGACTCTGGTTTTTATGGTTGTTTACTGGTTATGGGTATAGACAGAATATCAATCGAAAATGCATAAAAAACACACAATCTAAAAGTTATAAATTGTTATGTATTTTATTAAGGGAAATAAGTATTTGATCCCCAACAATTCACTTAGAATTCAGGCTCCTACAGATTGGCTGGTGCGCATGTGGCACACAGCTGTGCTCAGTCAACTAATTACCAATACTCCTGATCTTAACTCGTCATGTATATAAAGCACACCTGCTCTAAGAATCAGTTTCTTACATTCCAACTTCTACAGCACCATGGGCAAGACCAAAGAGCTGTCAAAAGATGTCAGGGACAAGATTGTAGACCTGCACAAGGCTGGTATAGGTTACAAAACCATCAGCAAAAGGCTTGGTGAGAAGGTGACAACTATTGGTGCCATTATTCGCAAGTGGAAGACCCATAAAAGGACCATCAACTGTCCTCGGTCTGGAGCTCCCCGCAAAAATCTCGCCTCATGGAGTGAGGATGATGATGAGAAAGGTGAGGGAGCAGCCTAAAACAACACGGCAGGAGCTTGTTAATGATCTGGAAGCAGTTGGGACCTCCGTCACCAAGAAAACAGTTGGCAACACACTGCGCCGTTATGGATTGAACTCTTGCAGTGCCCGCAAGGTCCCCCTGCTCAAGAAGGCACATGTACAGGCCCGCCTTAAGTTTGCCAGTGAACATCTAAATGACTCAGAGAAGGCTTGGAAGAAAGTGCTGTGGTCTGACGAAACCAAAGTTGAGCTATTTGGCATTAACTCGACCCGCCGTGTTTGGAGGATGAAAAAACGTGAGTATGACCCAAAGAACACCATACCCACGGTTAAGCATGGAGGTGGAAACATCATGTTTTGGGGGTGTTTTTCAGCAAAGGGTACAGGGAAACTTCACCGCATTATGGGGCCAATGAATGCAGCCATGTACTGTAACATCTTGGACAAAAACCTTCTTTCCTCAGCAAGAACACTGAAGATGCCTCGTGGGTGGGTTTTCCAACATGACAATGACCCAAAAAATACTGCCAGGACAACAAAGGAGTGGCTCAAGAAGAAGCATATTAAGGTCATGGAGTGGCCTAGTCAGTCTCCAGACCTTAACCCGATCGAAAACCTGTGGAGGGAGCTGAAGCTCCGAGTTTCCAAGAGGCAGCCAAGAAACTTGAAGGATTTAGAGACTGTCTGTAAAGATGAATGGGCCAAAATCCCTCCTGCGCTGTGTGCAAACCTGGTGACCAACTACAAGAAACGTCTCATCGCTGTGCTTGCCAACAAAGGTTTCTCTACAAAGTACTGACTTGTGTTGTGCTTGGGGATCAAATACTTATTTCCCTTAATAAAATACATAACAATTTATAACTTTTAGATTGTGTGTTTTTTATGCATTTTCGACTGATATTCTGTCTATACCCATAACCAGTAAACAACCATAAAAACCAGAGTCTGATCATTTCTGTGGAAGTGGGCAAACTTACAAATTCAGCAGGGGATCAAATACTTATTTCCCCCACTGTAGATAGATAGATAGATAGATAGATAGATAGGTGTTGAAATGCGCTGGGCTGCCGTCTTGTGGTCATTTATCGCACTGCATCATGTTGTCACCACATTGGGTGTACTCTCGTTTTCGATGTCTCATCTCATCCCAGGCACTTTCTCACACCCCAACTTGTTGTGATAACTAAGATGAACAATGAAACTTTTACACTGGAAATAATTTGAGTGTGTCGGGGCCCACCTTAGGCGCATACGCCTCAAGAGTCACAGTCTGCGTTTATACGGTGTGTAATACGACCCAGTGAATGGGGCTGGACCTGGATTAGCGTCTGTTACTCAAACAAGCCCTGCCCTTCGGGTCCAAAACCTGGTAAACGCCTGCATAACACTCTCGGGTGGGGCCGAGGCTTTTATCTTCTATCCACACCTCACCCAGCGACACTCTGCGCTAAGACGCATAAGACACCGGTCGGTAGAACCAGACGGACTACAACTCCCGCTGCCTGCAATTCTCTCCGTCCCGCTCCGCGCTTTCTTATCCTGATCATGTTTCGCTGTGGGATCGCCTACCCTCGATGCAGGTGGATCTTGCCCCTGCTGCTGCTCTTCGCCATTATTTTTGACATTATCGCCATCGCCGCGCAGTCGGGATGGGTCGAAGACGAGGACGCCAAGTCTCACTACGCCAGTATGTGGGAGAACTGCCGGGGCAGGAATGACGACTGGCGTTGCAATTCGCTCATGGAGTACCGTAAGTGTCAATTTACACCTCACAGAAAACACAATAGCTTACCGAAACTCACTAATACCAGTGGATAAATAATGGATACATTTAACGACCCCACTGCGTGTGTCTTTGTGCACACGTTGGTCAACTTGTAGGGAATCGACCTCTAAAACATTCCAGGCTGAAGGGATAAGGGAGGCCTGTAGTCTATCGGTCAGGCAGAATGAACTTTGGTCTATCATTAACTCTTCTTTTATCATATTCAGCCTGGACAAATACAGCAGAGAGTAGGAGAGGCTTTATGGAAGTGACGCATAACAAGTCATAACATCCTTCTTCCCCACATATTAACTTCAAAAAACAAACAAACAAAAGGTAATACAATGAGAATTCTTTCCAAAAAAATAATTTCAAACGTGGAAGAAGGCAGCTGTACAAACAGGAAAGAATGGGTTACTCAGTTTTCCTTTCTTTTGTCATGTCCACATCTTAAGATTTTATCAATGCAAGCTAAGTTAAGCGGTGAGAGGGAACAGGTCTACAGACTGTATTGTTACAGTAACAGTGAAATAAATCCATAATACTTAATCGGAACAGGTCCAGTTAAAAAGTCATGTATAAAACATACAAATGTCCACAGTTTGGTAGCCTTCTAAAACTCATCTACTGTCACGTTAAATCATTCCTTAAAAACACTTCCAATCAGACTGATTCACATTCACATGTACACACTTACAATACCTCCTTAAATCATATGTCCATTCCTTCCACTTACTTAACCACCTTTATTTTACTGTATTTTTTGAACAGGCGTGCTCCTACGGCAGCTACTTAGGCACAGCTAACACTCATGCTATTTGTCACAGATAAGGGCTTGGTGGATTCTTGTGAAGCAATCGGGGACTTTTGGAATATTTCAGATAGTTTTTGTTCCCCTCAGGAGAAGCAGATTTTAAGATGAGTCTTTAACACAGATACGACTATTTGTAGACATGGTATAGCATGTGTGTAAGGTCCAACCGAAGACACGCAACTCATTGACACACACACACACACACACACACACAGGAGTGCTGAACAATGCCTGCGAACAGGCAGGACTCCTGTTCTCTCACTCCCTTTCCTGCTCAGGTTGTATATTGTGCGCCCCCTACACCGACAAAGACGGTATTGTTCTGCTTATCAGACTGTTGATGTTGCCCAGCTAAGCTACAGACATGCAGCTGCGCAACACTACCTAACACAACCTGAGAACTAACCACAGATCTGAATGTATTTTTTTTTCTGTGGCACTTTTCTATTTTCATTCACGCACCAGTACACACTGACCGTCACCTCTGGAAATCACGACGGAAAGTGTTCCAGTATTTACTTTTAAATCTACTAGTTAGTGAGTGTGAGGCATGAAACGAAAACAATCCTTAGCTGCAGCGTTAATTGAGATCATTTTCAGATCGTGTGAACTCGTTCGGCTTTGTGACAGCTGCTCTGAGTCCAAACGGAAACAATTATCGGCGAAATAAACACTGATTACGCAGAAATGTCCTTGTTCAGTTCTCATAATTATGACTGGCACTACGCCATTATCATAGAGCCAGGTTGTGAGCACTGAAAGCACGAGTATTTTTCAGACACTTGAGTCTGGTTTCTTTTGATGTTTCAGACCAAGTTTGTTTGTCTGAACCGTGCTACTGTTTTGGCCGAGGCCTTCCTCGTTCTCAGTGGTACTCGAGTAGTTAAACAGAAGACGAGCACAGCTGCCAGAAGACTGCTGGCTGACTGCAGGATACATTTTTGCCCTGCGGTTCCCATGGCCTGAATACTTGTGGGGATGCTCTGAAAACCGAGGAAGCAAACATGAGGAGCTCTGATTTGGTGTACGGATAGAGGATGGTGTGTGTGTTGGAACTGGGCCAAACAAACTTTACATCAGCTTTTTTTTGGGACACTCCCTATATTGGTGGGGAGACTGTATTCCCAGGAACTGCAACAGGACTAAACGTGCCCATGACGATATGGAGGTGCGGTGATAAACATAAGAAAACAATATAATTACAGGTTTAATCTGAGTCCTGGCATGAGTTAAATGAGTTTCCATGGGCTGACATGACATAACACTGTACACATGGGTACAAAGCCTTAAGCTGGCATTTGGTCTGACATTTAACCCTGTAGTGATGAATAAATGGAGAAAAAAAGGGCAATTTTATGTTAATACCCAACTGTGTAGATCATTTTAAAATATCAGCGGCACAGCGATTTCAGCCAGTGTATATGTGTCATTGGTAAAGAAAAGAAGCATGTCCTCGCATTTTGAGAGATGGACATTAATGTGTTTTTGGTTTTATTTGACTTTAAACATGACTGAAACTATTATTTGTCCCTGACACCAATGTCAGTAAAGTAATCATTCATAAATTTCCCTGAAAACGTCTTTTTCACCAAGATACAAAAAACCCCCCAGTACATTCTGTAGTGTTAGTCAAACCTCTGTGTAGTTGCTGATCAGGCAGGTTTCCCATTAAGAGCCTCACACATTTATCATACACGTGCAAGGGTCAGCGTGTGTCAGTCAGCGTGTGTTTGTCAAACTTACGTCAGTCTTTGGGCGAAGCCGCAGTAAAGAACAGGTTTCAGGGTGCGTGAGATAATGTTAAATGTCTTTAGTCTTGATCAGAAGGGCGAAACAGGCATTGAACAGCTGGATGGCACAAAGTAAGAGTGGTTGCGACAGTCAGCCTGGGTGTACACTCACAGAGGGATAAAGATAAATAGATACTGTATTCATCTTTATGAGAAATTCTTTCACACCCATGCACACACCCAGATATGTGCTTATTGTAAGTTGAATACAAAACGTGTAATGAAGCAAAGCAGATGTGTTTGTGCACAGAACAAACAAGGTCTTTACATTGTTAGAAGACAATACGAACGAACTTCACGAAATTCAGTGGAAATGCAACGAGCATGACCTTTGTTTTCCCAAGAAATGTAGACATTTTAATTAGAAAAATGGGCTCATCAGCTGTTCATTTACTATGTAGTTAACTAGTTTATGGGCCCGGACACTGCTTAAAGCATAATTCCATCGATTATGTAGAGAAAACTCAAACTTTAGATCTTTATGAAGTAAGATACTTACCAAGTCTATCTTATTTGATATGGTGCGATTTTAACTCTATAGCGTCATCCACATAAAGTCTATAAAGCAATTTGCTCATTGCTGATATTTTTTGTTGGCGACAGTTGCTAGGTAACTTTCTTGTTTATTTTCCACTACAGATGTGTCTGAGTTTGGTCCTCATTTCAGAAGCTCAGATTACTTCAATTCACGCTACTAACCTTCGCCTTCCCTCGTCTTCCCTAGCCACGTCGCCCACGTCGTCCTGGGTTTAAGCCACTTTCTGTTAGACGAGGGGCAATAAGAACAAACACTGATGGAGTATTTAAAATCACACTGTTTATTTACGTGTGTGGCTTCGCCTTTTTGCTCAGGTCTAATTATTTTAATTGGCGCCCTCACACCCACACACAAACACGCACGCACGACGACAGCTTAAGAGCGTCTTCATTAACGTTAATGGAAAAACAGTTTCGAGCAGCGGTGGTTCTTGATCTGTGGATGAACCTCTTTCTGCCCCACGGGAACCCTGGATAGGTTCGCCGTGTCGTGGTCTGATTTACTTGGTGTAATCTTGACATGCTAGCTTAAGGCTTCGGAGTTAGCAGCAAGAGCAACAGTGTGTAGTTGAAAAGCTTTAACATTAACACGTTACTGTGAGGAGAGCATTCAACCAGTCAGACGAGTCTGATGTTTGTATAATAACAGCAATGCCTCAGGCTGAGGCAGGTTGGCCTTAACCCGAACACACACGCACACACATAGCTGTGAATAATTTAGGGTGTGGACGGATCCAGTATCGGCGACCTGGGTTTGACAGCGTGTAAAAAGTCCACCTGTATACTTACACTAAGCTAAGTGTTTTGGAAGTTCTACTTTACTCTTATGCTTGTCAAGTGTGTGTTTTTAGGGACGCGGGATGTTCCTAACAGAGTTTCTGATGCTGCTAAGTTTTCATAACTCGGTATCCATCATCCAGTTTATGTTCCAAATGACTGAAAAGCGAACACACAGTGGGAGGTGTTTTATTCTTCCCTATAATTACACAATTACATGTCTGCGCAACAGGCAGAGAAGTGACTTGCTGTTAAGGGTGTGGCGGGTGTGTGAGATGGAGGCAATCTGTCGCGCTGTCCTGATCGTCACTAACCTTAACGACTGTGCTGTCATGAGTTCAAGCCCTCAGTGGTACAGCAATAATAATAATAATAATAATAGGCGACACCGCGCAATTCATGACTCATTTATTTGCTGAGGCTTGCATGCAGTTTAAGAGCAGACTACACGCTGACTCGTCACAGTCAGATATTTTTTAACAAAGTCATACATGAAATGCATCTGGCAGATGTTGGGGGGCTTTGTTCTCGCACCTGGTTTCAGAAGTGGACGATTGAGTAATATATCAATGTAACAAAGCAAGGAAACAGGCTTGTGTAGTAGTAAAGCACACACTCAATAACTAAATACCTGTCAACAAGACGTAGTCTTGGTATTTACCACGGAGTTATTTCCATGCATCATTTTAGGATAATATAAATGGCAAATGCAAATATAACAAAATGTGTTTGCATTTCTCCACACAGCAGCCGGTAAAAGGATTGGCTGGTCTGTCTGTAGCCTGAAAGGGAAAACTGAGGGCAGAGAAATTATCCAAGGTGCTCCTGACAGCGCTGACTGCTGCTCAGAGCTTTGAGTGGTTGGTTATAACTGAAGGCGACTCAGATCAGATCAGACAGTCTCTGCACTGAGATGTTCGGATAGTCAGAGAAAAATGGAAATTCTAAAAGTGAAAATGGACAAAAGAGGGGTTTTAAAAATTGTTTTAAACACGTTCCAGTGTTTTCTCCAAAATGTTACTCGATGATTGAATTGAAAAATAACCCTCCTGTTCCTAAGGTACGAGTTTATGTTTGTATTCCACTCGTTAACGTGACGTGTGTTTGATTTCAGCTTGGGCCCAGGCAGTGGCTGCTCTTATGCTCATCGGCCTCATCATACTCATCATCGCCTTCATCGTCGCTGTTGCGGGAATGTGTAACGTCAACCCCGGTCTTCTGGTCGCCACAGGAGCACTGTTGCTCCTTGTTGGTAAGTTACACACACACAAAATAACGTGCATACAAATGCCACATTTCCACAAGAGCGATTACTCACACATCTGGGAATTAATTTGTATAGTTGGGTGAAGCAGTACCTGAGAAGAAAGCTAAAAGGATTAGGGAAGTCTTAGTTTTATTAGCTCTGTATATTCATTAACCGTGAGTCAACCGCAATGACTTTATAAGGATAGGATTGTCAAGTATCGGCCAAAAACTGTGGAGACTCAAAAACTTACTGAGGCCTCCTTATCGCTTTATGCGGAGGGGTGTGAAGGGAGTTAGACTTGGACGTCAGGGAGATGCTGAAAGGTTAACACAATGTGTAAGAGCAGCGTAGGAAGTGCTGTTGTGGCTGAACGTAAGAATTCCACAGAAAAAGGAGTCAAAGCGACAACTTGTGCCTGCTTGACCCTGAAAGGAGGAGAAACAAACAAAAAGAAAAAGGAGTGGTGGAAAAAGAAAGTGACTTGGATGTTTTCTACTTTTGTCTGACGTTGCTGTGACGACCGCTGGTTTAGTCCTTTTATCTGATTGAGTCACCCCACAGACAGTTTGAGAACATGGGAACGGAGCCAAGCCGGAGGGGAATTTACTTAGTTTGAACTTCCTGCCGTATCAAAGAGATTTTTTTCCTAATGCCACCCAGGTATCTAATAGGTACAGGTGTTGGATCTCCACTAGAACTGAACATAAGCTAACAAACTCATAAAATACAGTTTTTTTCCAAAAAGCTCTAAAAGAACGTGTGGTCGAACTTAAGGGAAGCATGGGCATTTTGTGTAAATCTTGACAAGTTGTGTTAGAGTAATGCTATGTATCTGGGCAGTGTCACTGGGATCCTTTATCTCCTGTGGCGTCAGTTGCGGTGTAGTCTTGGAATAAAGAGCTGACGAAACAGTTTCTCATAAACTGTCAACAGCTGTATTCTGACTAACTCGAACCTGTTTTAAGATTAAGAGTATAAATCGAGTTATTCACCGGTTGCCACGCCTCGACTCGGGGCTGAATGCAAATGAATTTTAGTGCATGAAAGAGAGTCACACCCTTCTCAAGTATAACTGTCTGGAAATTTTGACAATAAGTGCCAGGAATGATCACCGCCTGCGAATAGTCATGTGTGTCTCACAGATGTTGATGCGTTGATGCAACTCTTACATGCAGTCGTGAAGGTATTTTTCACGCCCTGCTGTTAGTGTCGGCGTTTGTTTGTTTGCTGGCTGCGCGCCTGAATAAGTATCTCAGGGTTCTGCTTCCTGGTTTTATGAGAATGTTTTTTTTAAATTGTCTTCCTTATGTAATTTATTATTTTATGGGTATGTTTTACTTCCATGGAGGACGCTAACTGATCTGATCAGGTGGTGCATTTTTCCAGTTTTCAGTGTTTGAGAGTTACACCGTTCCTCCTCTTATATGTGCTAAATTGTCATTTGATTCATTACCTGCTTCTCTTTTTTCTCTCATTTGCCAAATTTCGGACAATTACCCATAAAGTTAGGAAATTACGCTGAGCGGGCATAACGTTATGGCATTATGATCATCTTGGTATCTAGGCACGTGTCAGTGGGTGTGATATAGTAGAGCGCAAGTCAACACTTTGTACTCAAATGTCACAGAAGCAGGAATAAAGGCACGTTGAAGGATCTGAGCGACGTAGGGCCAGATGTAGAAAACAGCAGCTCTTTTGGGGTGTTTCACAGTTCTCAGTAATAAAAAGCAGTGAACTGGTGAGAGGGTCATGGGAGGCCAAGGCTGATTTCTGCTTGACCCAGCAGACGAGCCCCTGCGGCTTATGAATTGATAAAAACACGACATTTCAGCCAAATTTGCGTGTGAAAAAACTGAAACTGAAACTTTTCTCCCCCCCTCATCTTTGTGTCTGCAGTGATTGTCCAGGTGATCGCTCTGATCATTTACCCCGTCAAGTTCAATGAGACCTTGATCTACGAGGGCGACTACTTCTACACGTGGGCCTACGGCTTCGGCTGGGGCGCCACCATCGTCTGCCTCGGCTGCACCATCATCTTCTGCTGCCTGCCACGTTATGAGAGCCACCTGCGCGGCGAGGAGAAGATCAAATACCTCTACACCTCTTCCTAAACGCAAAACCTGCACACAGTTAGAGCCTTTACGGTCACTCCTCACTCTGAGCTGCGTCTGTACTGGCTGCTGAACTTTCTTTTTTTTATTTTACACTGTACCATTTCACCAAAGATGAAGATGAGTCTCAGTTCAGTTAAATTTGGTTCACAAACAGAACCCCCCCTCATATTACCTATCATATTACCTATATTAAGACCTATATTTTTAGTCAGCACCTTCCAAAATGTGTTTTCACATTTTGTTTTCACATGAAACATATTACTATTTATATAAACATTTTAACTGTAAATGCAAAATCACCCAAGTGCACTTAACTTACAGGTGGTAGTTTGATTTGAGCTCCTGAAACGTCTTTACAACAAACGAGTGCTCCAGAATCAAAATTTTGCAAAGCACGCAAAGTCGAATCTTTGTCGTAATTTGGTTTTGTCCCGTGTGTTACGATAAGTGTGTGCAAGCGAGAAGGAAAACTTGGACTCAGAAGCTGAATGTAGTCTGCACATAAAGAAATGTACATGCAGTATAACGGTCCCTTTTCTTATCTGCTGTTTGTGTCCAGGATTTTGTATTCACTTCCCAGCAAAGGGGTTTAACTGTGGGAGTTCGCTGTGTTGCTGTATTCGGAAGTGTGGTGAGCACTATTAATAATACACTTCACGGGTAGGGAGCGGTGTGATGGCTGATATGAAACAGAGGAAGAGGTGTGTGTGTGCGTGTTTTGTTTTCATTCTGAACTGTCGCTCTTTACTGGAAGCAAATTTGGATCATTTTCCTTTCAGCCCGGTAATTGATCTGACATAGTCTTTTTTTTCTTTACAATACATTTTTTGCTTTCACCTACTGAAAATTGTTATTCTGGACCTTGTAAATGTAAAAATCCTTAATGTACATTTTTAGTAGGGTTCAAACTCGTGTGAGCTGCCTTGTTTAATGACGATGTCAACATTTTGGTTCAAAGGGAACAATATACGATGATACTTTATTGATCCCCATTAGGGAAATTCAAATAAAGTGTTCTGGGTTTTTTTTCAGAATAATACATATATACTTCTTTTATATTTAAAAGATGGGCATAGCTACCAGATGTGCAAGTGAAGCCACTGTGGGAGTTAGCTAAAGCTGATGGTCACCCTTCTCTCATCCCCAGCTCCTCCTTGTTGTCCAATTATGGTCACACACAAAGGTGACAGCTGGAGGCTGTGTCAATCTTTTATAGACCTTCCATGGATTTTCATGTGTTTTGCCTCAAAGCAGTTTCATTTAAATAAAGTAGTTCATTTTTTTTTTTTTTATTTGAGTTATATTTTTTCCACAGACGAATGATGAGACGTGTATTTTATAATAACCTCCATAATATCTGATGATACCACTCTGGCTGACCATTTTAATGAGACGCTGAGACTACGGTCTAAAATCTTCAGACTTAACTGTGTGTAAAACCTGTGCCTTAGCTTCTTCTGTGTTGTGTTGTTCAATCCTTGAATGTCCTGTCTGACTTGCCAGTCTGGTTTTAATGACTTAGGCTGACTCTGTTCATGTCGCGAGCAAATTCACGTCCAAACAAGACCAGTTGACACTAAATGATTCTGAGTAAAATACGCTGTGTGGGGGGAGAAAAAAAGAGATGACGATTGATTGTAGGCTTTTCCACTTATGCTTTTATTTTGTGACCTCTTTTAGGTTGTTTACATAGACAATTACGAGATATAATGCTCCTATGTTTTTTAATCTGGTAGAAGTTTTAATTGATAATGAGCATCAATCTCTGTTTTTAGCACCAGCTTTCTAAACCATTGTTAGTCACTGTGTGGGTATGTACTGTACTATGGGGTATCTCTCACCCAACTGTTTTCCTGCTGTAGTATGAATTATGTATTTTTATGCAATAAAGAGTCTCCTTTTTTGAACTGGTTGATTTTCTGACTTTTTTTTTTTTTGCAATGCAGAGACCACATTTATATTTGAATTTTAGGAAAGGAGGACAAGCTTGTTTGTGTAATAATTGCGCAATTTGCCAGATGTTTCATTATCCAGCTCTGCTTTGGATTAGGAATTAAAGAAACACACATAATGTGATGCAAACTTCACAATAAATACAATACAAACATACTAAAACTTATTATTGTTAAACTCTGTGTGACTGTTGGTGTGTGTTTGTTGAAAATGTCACCCTTGCCAGGTTAAAATGATGGCGCAATTCATGCAAATGATGTTCCCGTCTCTGTTTACTTGTTACCACTCACACAAATGCAGGCTTGTATAGGAACATAGTTGACAAACACAACAGAGATCCACATGTGTGAGTCATGAATCATGACATGCTCCACCCTGGGACAAGCCTGAGTGAGAATTAGACCTTGCTCAGCATGTCCTGACAGCTCTGGCTTCTCTGTGAAAAGGGTGGGGAAGAGAAAGTATGTGCAGGAGATAATGAGAGCAAAGAAAGAAGAGAAGAAAATGACACGAGGTTGAGACACACACAGGTGGAGGGAGGCAGGAGGACAGCGGAAAGGGAAAGTAACACTGACACAGGCAGAGGGCAGAGAGGACAACGTAGCTCATTTATTGATTTGTTGTTTTTTACTTTAAGTCACGGGTAAAAAGCCTGCAGCTGCAAGGTGACATGTTCATGCAGCACCTCAGCACATTATTTCTCGTCTCTTCCCGACAGAAAATAATAAACAAATACAAAACCAATTCAACTCAGATCGTTCACAAAACCCGACTTTATGATGTATTTCTCCAATAAGTAAAGCAACATGAAAGCATTGGTGCACCAAAAAAGGCTAAACTTAGTCATAACACTTGCTTAAATCATTATAAGCTGTGGAGTAGTGGTTAGAGGCGCCGCTTGGGGGCCGAAGGGTCCCAGGTTTGCCTCTCGCCCTCTCCATGTGCCCTGAGCAAACACCTAACCCCCAATTTGCTGTGGGCGCAACCCACTCCACTATGTGAACAAATAGATGGGCCAAACAGCAGGAACAAGTTCCCGATTGTGAGAATTAAGGGTTACACTTTATTTATTTTTTATTTATTTAACCATAAAAACAAAAATAGTAACCTATTCATCTCCCAATGGGTCAACTGACTAATGATTGGATCACACTTTTCTAATCTTCTTATGCTGCTGTGTACACGTGTACTGTGCTGACCTCTTCAGTTCACACACGGAATTTTTTTTTTTTTTTTTTTCATTTGCAATCAGACCTTTTCAAATTAAAACCAAGTACTGAAAAACATATATAACTATTTAGTGGTAATTTAAATATATTCCGATATGTTCAGCTCATTAATCATAGCATATTTATCTCCTTTATATGAGCATTTTGTGTCATCACAAAGAAAATGGGAGCCTCAAGAGAAAAATATATTAGCAGCCCAAAAACCCAAGACAGGTAGGCCTGCAAGAGAGCAATAAAGAGACCTCAAGAGTCAAGAGCTAATTGATTCTGTGCTAATAGCATGTCTAATAGTGTATGAAGTGTGTATTCACTGTGTAATGTAGGCATCCTGTACTAAGGTTAAGACACTTTACATGATTGATCGTCGTCCATTGCTTCATTCCTCTCTGTAAACATGACTTTATCTGCCTCCTGGAAGCATTTTTTCACTTTAAAGAGTCCCACATGACATAACGAACACACAACTTCAGCTGTTGGTTTTTACAACACCAGCTGGGTGATCAGCCATCGCCTTGTGTCCTAGAAGTCCTTGATCCATAACCACCTTGATGCTTTTTTGGGAAACTTGATCTTGTGTCCATTTCTTCTGCCCTCCCCTGTGAGCTCAAAATATTTGACCTTCTTGTGTTGACGGGCCACCTGCACCTTGTCTTCCAATAGAATACGAGTTTCATCATGTCCACTTACTGAGAGGAGCCTAATGTCAAGGCCGAGTGTGGCCTGTGTGACCTCCTTGCAATGTGTTGTGGTGACTTCAGCTGTTTCTCTAACTCAACCTCCAGCTCGAAGACAACAACCTCAGTGACATTGTCAAAGTAAAGGGTATGTGTGCGTCCTTCAACATGGCTGCCATTGCTTCCAATAAAAAAACAAAACAGCTATGACTTAC
The DNA here is from genome assembly GCF_022458985.1 of Mugil cephalus. Taxonomy (NCBI): domain Eukaryota; kingdom Metazoa; phylum Chordata; class Actinopteri; order Mugiliformes; family Mugilidae; genus Mugil; species Mugil cephalus. The sequence continues at coordinate 18,902,727 of NC_061782.1, read as the reverse complement.
TTTAACAGTTTCGATCATTGAATGTCTTTAAGCTAAAAATAAAAGTAGATGCTAAAAAGATTTTTCCTTATATGAGTAAATTTGAAAAGAAGAGAAGAAAAATATATTTTTTGATTTGAAACAATTTCCAGCTGATAAAACTTACTGTATATAAATAATGTCTCTTTTAGATATTATCTCATTCTAGGTCACATCACAATAGTCAGACACAGCTACAACTATGACTCCAACTACTTCTGATCAGGAAGGCCCCGAAACAAAGTCAAAACATAAAGCACATGCAAATACACCACGGCACAAAATGCAAATGTAAATATCACTGCTACCACTACTACTAACATTGCAAGGTTTAAATAAGTAAACATTTTATCTTAAGGTGGCCACTATTGGTTTGACTTCTGACAGTTCACCCCCAGACAGCGTATCAAGGAGTGTCTAATTGTTGACTGGCAAAGATAAGAAGCTCGGCTCATGTTGAATGATTCCCTGTGGAGACCCAAGATACACATCGCTAGAGTGTGTTACGAAATGCTTAATGAGATTTTTGTCACCCAGTTTCAGATTAGCTAACTAGACTTTTGGAGAAGTGGTGGTTGTTCCCTCCCCGTGGGAAGTGGAAAAGACTCATACATTCTGCATCGCCACACCTTCAGCTGAATGGGTTTATCAGAAAGACATCAACTCATTCGGGCTGGTTCCTGACAAACTATTAACCACTCTGATGAAAGCCAGACCGATTCATATCTTTCACAAACTCATATTGGGAAGACACTTCTTCAGTGTTATGACATGAGAATATAGGCAGAGTACTGCAGCGTCAGATTTATTTTAGAAAAGGTTTTGCAATCAAAATATTTAAGTAAGAGTAAAAGTTTTTTAATTATTTTATCTTGCCATGACTGTATAACCTGGGAATCATCTTATGTGTTAATGGATTACTTTATTGTATCTGAATGCAAAGTGATGTTGTCAATTAAATAGAAATATTTGAGACGATCATAGCTGTTTGACGTCTGTGTTTGCTTGTGCTTCTTCATAAGTGCCACTAGATGTCAGGCTTGATCACTATATTGTCATCCATGGCTCTCTAATCTCTACCTAAGTCAGTGCCTGAAAATATACAAGTATCTTTCAAGCAAAGGCTCAGAAAAAGAAAAGTGTGACAATTAAACAATGTGAAGTTATTGTCTGCTTTTACCCCTAATCTGTGTGTCAAGTGCATTTCAGTAGGAGTTGGTTTCGATCCTCCTCCGAGGTGCTTTCCAAGAAGAGCCAGAAGAACACTGACATGTTTCCTCTTCACAAATCTCCTCTAGGGTTCTCCCCACTGTTCTGCCACCTCATACCAGGACAGGGTGCCGAGGCTTTTGGGGCTCTGATGGAAGGATCTGGGTTCAGAAGTCACTCTGAGGGACTGGCCACACTGTCAGAACACAAGAGACGTATGACTTTGGAGGACATATAAAGGTATGTGTTTTGGCTTTTAGAATAATGAGTAGAACAAGTACCCGGATTACCAGGAGATAGCCATGTAAATGACAAACATGAGTATTATTATCATAATCCCTTAATTACAGCTGCATTGTGCCCCTTTAAATAGAAAAGGAGCAGTCTTTTGCTGGTGCATACAACCCAACCCAAAACGTTGACATACTTTAGATTTATCTTTGTGAATCAGTAAAAGAGGATACAATAAGACACGTGATAAGGATTCTGTTCTTTTTTTGAAAAAAAAAGCACATTGCAGCATGTGCACATGAAGTAACATCGCCGTCAACCAGGAAGAAGAGCTGACATCACTTTTGTAAAGTGAAGGTCAAAGTGAGTCACATGTTCGCATCAAGTCTTAGCAATAGATGACTAGTGAATGAGTAAAGTTAAACAACATCAACAAAACGCCCTGCAATTAGATGATTTATTCACTGGCTGAGGCAGGTGATGCATATCAGCCAAATGAAATTTTATTGCTGTGTAGTTTTATTTAATTGAAGACAGAGCCCAGTCAGCAAAAGCACGATCTACCTGATTGTGAGAACACAAGTCATTATGGCCTTTTCGGTATGGGAGTGTTAATGTTTGACAATAGAGAAGTTGTTTAAGTTGTGATAAACCCCAATCAGACATAACACAGCACATGTCTCATATTGTTCAGATCTCCCTTGTGCCTCCAAAACAGTTGTGACTCATCAGAGAATAGACATGGTCCTTATGAAGGTGTCCCGTGGTGTCTGGTAACAGGATGCTGTTAGTAGGGAGAGCCCTTTGTGGATCATCCCACAGATACTTGATCAGTCTGGGATCTACGTCTACACATCTACTTTGTGCTGTTCTTCATGTTTTTTGAGTTGCTCCTAAGACGTTTTTATGTCTGTGTTTGTGTCAGGCTTCATCCCCCTGGGGATGGTTGCTGACATCATTGTTATGGGGGGTGCCTGGTCTGGTCTAGGTGGGTGGTACATGTCTTAGTAACATCCACATGAATCCCTGGTCCAGAAGTTTCCCAGCAGAACAACAATAAATTGTCACAAGATTGTCAATGTTATATTTTATATTTACTTCGCCTGTCAGTGGTTTTAATGTTGTGGCTGATTGGTGTATGTCAATAACACTGTGCTGTTGAAGTTAAGGAAGTACTCAAATGTTCTACTTCTGTAAAAATATCAAGAAGTAAGAGTTCTCCTTTCAAAATGTTGCTAAATATTACGTTATATAAATATGCTCCTATTATTAAGTCAGAAATGATATGTCAAGCATTATACCTGAAACGTGTACTTGAATACATGTGTGAGCGCCATTTTATTATTTATTTTCATATTTAGGAATTTTTGCATCATATCTTGTAAGCTCGTTGTGTGTTTTCTTAGGGAAATCTGGGTTTAATTAAGGGAAAAGGACAATATTTCCCGCTCGGCTGTAGTGAAGAGGACACATTTATGCTGATCTAACTGTGTGGTAGTGCCATGTTAAAGTGTTTTAATATGCGGAACCTAATGTTTTATTTTTGATCTAATACTGACCGCAGAGCCGAGCTCAGTCTAATTTAAATATGAGTGCTAAAAAGTCAGTAGCGTCACAGTCTGCTGGTCCGATACAGCACATTTAACGTTGGATGTGTTTTTTTTAAAAGACGCCCTCACACTCAGAAACAGCCCAGAGCTGATTGTTTTTGTTGAACTCCTCTCAGAACATCTGACCACCGCATTGTACTATTATGGAAGATTTGGACAGCGGGGAACTAATAGGATTGCTCATACTTGAACCACCTGGTGATCTGGAACAGTGGACTGGGTCAGTTGTCTCTTCTGGGGTTTTCCATGTGCTGATGACTGTGCCCCTCATTGCTTCAACAAGCAGCAGCTAGTATTAATGATTCTGGCCTGTGACTCAGACAGCATGTGATCCAACAAAGTACCTTTAAAATTTTTATAAAGATAAATCATTTGCATTGTTTCTGATAGCCACACTAATAGGTTTGAGCCTTTGTCACCAAATACTTCATAGATATGGGTGTATTCAGCAAAGGTGACATTATACTTCATCACTCTACAGTATGTGCTCAATGTCAACCGTGGGGCAAGAGCATGAGCCTTTTAAAGGTAAGGCTCCTTTAGTGAGCTCATCCCTCATGAATGCATGCTGTCTGGTTCTTATTGGAGTTTCTGTTCCCCGCATGAATAGGTGGGAAACTGAACGGTGGTTTACAGTGTTTGGATGGCATAACACAGCCGTAGGAGTATCTCCTCAGGGAAGAGAAAGGAAAATAGAAAGTGAGGACTCACACAAGATAACAACAAGTAGATAAGATAAAATACAGTAAAGGGGGGGGGTGAAAATATAGTTTGCAGTTTAGGTAAACATGTGAAAGTCAGGCCATTGTGAAATCTAATTTGAATTAATGATGTTGGTTAGAGTATAGATAGATATACTGATAGAATACTGAATATGATTTATGATGACGGAAGTCACTCAGGTTTTTTTTATTTTTTTCTTATTTTTTTCTTATTCATTAAAAATTAATCAACATATTAAATGAACATATAATTTAACTAATTCATTGTACAAAACACCAACTATACAGTACTCACTGATTCCTGATTCTCAGATTAAATTATTTGGTATTTTCATGTCATGTAAACTGTAAATACTTATGGTATCAGACTGTCTTGGACAATTCAAACAGTCTGGTTACTGCAAGACTATGGACATGAACTTTTTGTAATTGTGGGGATTCCTTACTTACAGAAGAACATTACCGCCATGCCAGGGAAAAAATTATCAGTATCTTATTATAACGTGATACTGATGCTTTTTTTTTGTGGCCTGTCAGCAATGCCCTTACGTATTCTCATTCGACCATCACACAATCATGTGTCTTTCTGCCTCATCTGTTATTCCTACGCATGAAGCAGTAGCTAGTCAAACCTTCTAGCCGAAGAGTTATGACTCCTGTTCGGTTGCACCGTTTACATTTGGTAAACCGCATTAAAACATTTGGTGCGCATCTCCACACACAGGTTTGTCTGAGCTGCTGATAATATAACTCGTAAACCACCATAACCCAATAGTACACAGATGTGTACCAGTCTGATGGCCACATGAGCTGAATATCTGGTATGGAAACCATTTTCTGTAAAGCCACAGTTGAGCAGAATTTAAATAACTGATTTCTATTTTTAGTGTAGAGCTGTGCTTTGGGAAAGTAGATTTATGGGTTCAGTCGGAAGCAATATATGTTTGTTGTTGAGAGAATCTAAATTATTCTGGATAGTTATTAAAACATATTCATTTTTGAGGAAGATAACAGGGTTCTTTTTGTAGCATATTTTATTTGTGGCGTTTGGTACAGGAGACATATTATAGTTCTTGTCATGTTTGAAATGTAATGTTGCAGGAAATATGTTATGTTCCTGAGAGCAGCTTTTAAGAGTCTGTGAGGGCTGGACATACACATGTGCACAATAAACCCAAATAGAAAGAAAGAAAGAAAGAAAGAAAGAAAGAAAGAAAGAAAGAAAGAAAGAAAGAAAGAAAGAAAGAAAGAAAAAGAAACCATTGGCACGCATACGCACATCAGTATCATCAATGCAACTGCAACATAAATAAACACATGCAGTAGTCAGCCAGTGTACTTCTGATCAAGTGATGAGTTATTCTTTCGTTTTCCTGAATCAGTTTACCAGTGCTGCTCTCATAGCAGCTTAATGATTTATTTCTGAGGCTGTCTCATGAAATAGAGTATGACGCGACCTGTCTGTCTCCGTCAGTGACGCTCCTTTGTGCTCGGTAGGTGGGATATGCTTCTCAGTATTGAGGCAGACAGATAGAGGCCCCCTAGCGACGGCGAGCCGAAACTGCACAGGTTGTGACTGAGTGAGGGAGGAAAATGGGTGGACGGAAAGTCCCCGTGTGGAAATCCCCTTCACTTTTTCCTTTTTTTTGAAAGACTATCGTCTGCGAACGTGTGTAGTCTTTTGAAAGCCTGCTGCAAGCTGCGGGGGCTCCAAAATAGATCTGATACTGAAGGAAAGAGAAGGTTGAATGGCGCCGAGGACCGCTGCGGTGAGGCTGAGTGAAGTGGCTGAGAGAGGACTAGCCTGAGCATCCGGAAGGCTTTGTTATTACCCCGACATATTACCCAGGTAAGACACCAGTCCTCCCCTCCTCGCGCTTCCACATGTGGACAACATTTCTCCCCGGTGGTGGGGTGAGACTTGGCGGCTACGTCGCGTTCGGGCCTCGAGTAAAAACGTACGGTCGTGTTTCTGGGGACATGGAGGAAGCTTGAAGCCTGCTCACGACAGTGGCTTTGACAGCCATTGTTTACAAAGACGTCACCCTCAAGCGGATAACGAGGCATTTAAACAGACGAATGTGGCATCTGCGCGGCCGCACCGTGTCGATACCTGCGCCGTGAGACGCGATTCAGCGCTACATTGTTTCAAAGGTAGTTGTCATTGGAATTACGTAAGCCTTTAACGTCAGCAAAGTCCTGTTATTGTGTGTGTTTTGTGTGTGTGTGTGTGTGTGTGCGTGTGTGTAGCCAGCCACCCTAAACCGCAGCGTCCACCTCTGGGTCTGCTGCCTGAACTCTGCTCTGTGTGGATCAACACCACCGCTCATTGATGGCAACACTTTGGTCTGTTGTCTGTTGTCTGGACCCTCGGTGGCGGACTAACCCCCCTTTAGCGTGGCCTAGTCTGTTGTTGCACCTGCTGCTGTTTTGGTAGTAAAACGCACAGAGGCCACTAGTAGCTCAGTGTCCAGGTGTGTCAGCTCACTTGACTAGCAGCTCTCTACCATACGAGGCAAAAGTTTAAAAGTCAGCACAACTTCGGGTCTACTTGCTGACCATCACTTTCTGCTTCCTGTGAACTCGTAATGCGCTGACACGCTCTTCGCTTGGGGTGAAAGGTTCCTTTAAAAACCCTTGAGTTGTCCAACCTTCAATTGTAAAGTAGGGTAAAAGTTTGTGTGGTTCAGTTGATCAGGAAATGGTCCAAACTTCAGGCTGCACTTTTGTTTAGAAGACCCTCTTGTGCAGATGCTGAATGTCACAATAACTCGGGGGGACGCGTCCAGAACTGAAACAAAGGACGGAACCGACGAAGTCACGGGGATTAGTGGCACGGCGTTTTCAGGAAAACCTGAAACAAAATGTCTGCACACGAGTTGTACTTTTCCCAAAGATCCCTCGCCCTTTGAACAAAGAGTGACGGCTGCTCTGGCGAGAGGGCAGGCCCTGTGACCTCCCCAGACGCCTGGGAAGCCCTGGGTGGCCTTCAGCTAAACGTCTGGAAAACACCAGTGGGACACTCTTGTGTTGGGGGAAACTCTCAAAAGCCATCAAGACAAAAAGGAGAATTAAAAGAACAAACAGGACTACAGAGGGGTCTTTGTGTACTTTATTCAGTTTGGTCTGGCAGAATCTCAGCAAACAGCCTTTGTGACGGGTGGTTTCCCGAAACAAAACTGTAAATTAAGTTGTGTCTTGAGTCTCAATTAATAAGGACGGGGAATCTCCACTGAAAAATTCCCATGAGTTTGTCTACTGTACTTAGCTTTGAAATAACACTGTCCTCTTGTCTCTATCCAGATTCCACGTTGTTCGGTCATCAGCGGTTGGTGCCTCCTCCTCCTCCTCCTCCTCCTCCTCCTCCTCCTTGGTCCTCTTCCTCCCCTTCTTCCATCCGCCGGTCCACCAGTCCGCCATGTCGCAGGGTCAGAATTTCCTCCCCAAGTTCCTATTTGTCTCCAACCTGCTGAAGGCGGTGAAGATCCGTCAGCGAGTGCCCAACGACGTGGTGAAGCCATCGGCCAGCGGCGGCCTCATGCACCACCTGCGGGGTATGCACCGTTACACCCTGGAGATGATCGCGATGAACCACTTCCCCCAGGCCTTCAGGGAGGTCGTGCAGGCCGCCATCCTGGACCGAACCATGCAGGCCTCATTGGAGCAGGAGAAGAAGCTCAACTGGTGTCGGGAGCTGAAGAAGATGGTGCCTTTACGCACCAATGGTAAGACAGATTTGGTCTACGAACTGTACTTGGAGATGGAGATGGAGATGGAGATGAAGGTGTTTTCAGTAGACCAGATTTCTTGTGTGAACCTGCCTGAAGTTGGGGACCGCGTTGTTGAGTTTATTTCGCGTGTCTTAGCTTTAATGTCTTAATCGGTATGAAAGTTGACATTTAAGACAAAATGGAACAAAACGACAAACGACTTCGGCCGTTTATTCTTTGAATTGAAGTTTTTTCCCCTCGATTTTAGGAATTGCGGCGATCCTCATTGCTCTTGACAGAGGATGTGATTTGCTTTTGTTTCATTTTCTGTGACAGAGAAGGTGCGCAATTATGAGTCAGGGCTATTTGATATGTAGATTCTGAGATGTCATTACTCACAAGTAGGGTTACTGTAAATGACAACAGTTGAGGGACGCGGGTGCCGCTTTCGCATAGACTCATTTAGCAGCCCCCCTTTTGGTTTTCACTGTGCTGAGCATTTGAGCTCAGAAAGCCCATTGCTAAGTCATGTTTTCTGTTACGTGGATGTTGTAACACAGGAACATCCCAAAGGCAGGCAAACATTCAGACCAGGGCCTGATTACTTGTGATCATAGCTCTGTACTGGGAAATTCTCTGGTGTCAAACACAGGACTGTTGTTTACTGTCAATGATGTTTCAGACCCGAATATTTCCACAGCTTTTGAATTTGATAACATTAGGGGCACGTCCCCTGTTTTCTGCGTAGGTGTGTGTATTTAAGGAGTGTGAATGTCAATGGGTCTAAAAAGAAAAGTCACATGATAATAACTTTCTGGCCTGCCCAGTGAAGGTTAACTGATTAGACCTTGTCCTAGTTCTTCATCTTGTGGTCTCCGCTTGACTTTTATTTAAATCTATATTGAAGTAACTTACACACATCTGGTATGTACATCAAATCTATTTTAAGGTGACGGGAAAAAAAACATTCTCTAAAGGACTCATCAGCTGTAGGGTTCACAAACGAAGGAGGAAGCGGAAACAAATCCGCAATGCAAGTTTTTCTTAAACAAGCGAGTTTCCAGAGGAAACTATTTGGTTATTTGTCATATGAGCAATTCCGACATTGGTGTTATCTCAGAATTTACTTTGAACAGTTACCGTATTAATGAGGAACTTACTGGATGTCTGTAAGATCACGACTCTGAAACTATTTGCCAGTGTCACTGCCAAATACTGAAGTCAGTAATGACTAAAAGAGTTGCTGTTGCACTCATCAGTACATGCTTCCTCTTCTGAAAGACCCCTGGGTTGGTGACAAACTCTTCTGACTTCTGCTGCCAGTAACTTGGATGGAATTTCCTGGCTTGCGAAGATGATGTCATAACGATGGGACAGAATTTAGAGCCGGAGCGTCTAACTCTGAAGGACCCAGACGTGACTTTGAGCAGAGGACGGAGAACACACTCAAACGCGCGCACACACACGTACACACAGAGGACTGACTGACCGCTGCTGAGTCACTGAAGCTCAGCAGACACACACACACAGAGAAAACGTGAGCGAAAAGAAGTCCGTCAGAGATCCATCTTCACGTCATTGCGCAGCTAAATTCACTCATTAACCCCAAAGTCTTCCTCCCAGACCTTCGGCTGTGTGGTAAGAACCACATTTTAGCTTCCCCCAAAACCAGACTTCATTACAAGACATGACTAAGAAATACAGCTAATAGAAATAAATAAATAAAACTCGTCAGCAATTAAACTAATAGGGCGATATCCGTTTTCCCGTTCCTAAAGGCCTTTCTGTCCAGTGGAGAATTTGTTTTCAGTGTGTCTTCTGTCTTGAACGTCTAGGATGCATCCGAAGGGTTTTCCCCAACCAGCATCCCATGTCTGTCATGTGTCCTCATCAGCCAGGATTTGTTCAGCTACAGCACACTGGGTCCACATACTGTAGCAGCAGAAAGGACACATACAGTACAGTGTGCCAGTGTTCCGTCTTACACGTTCAGATTCCTTCTTTGGTAGCCGCGTTATTCGGCTTTAAATTCTCCATTTCTCTTTTAGTACAGACGAGAAAAAAAAACATATGTTTTGGCCAGGATGGAGACAGAAAAGAGGGAGACATAAAGTGGAGGATGATGTTGGACACATACCTGAAACCCCACGAGAAACAGAACACTTGAAACTTGTGCAGTGGCCTGAATGGCGACCAAATAAAGTAAAGTCTGGTCCTACGCTCGTGTGATTTCAGGAAGTGCCCCAGCTCGCCAAAGAGGAAGTGTTTATATTTAGACCGATGGGACCTGCCGACCCTCTTTCATCTTTAGTCGCCAGGTTCCTCAGTTCAGGGTCAGAAGTCGGTGTGTTTTTGTGCACGAGAGGAAGTGCATTATGCATGCGGACGTTTGGGCGTTTTCACGTATGCCTGCGTGTGTGTGTATGCATCTCTATTGTGGATGGCTTTTTCTGGCGAGAGAGCTGTGCATTTTATGTTTTTGTTGAGTGATGCAAGAGCACAGAAACGCAACAACAGCTTGGCAGTCTGAAATAGGAGAGGATACTCTTTTTTCCTCAAAGTACAGAGAGATGTTTCGTGAATGAAAACAACAGTAATCTCACACCTTACGTAATGTCAATTGCAGAAATCTGATCACAGCTAACTTAAAAATGATTAGTTGTGAGGGTTAACATTTTCTTAGCCTCTCATATATTTAAATTTACATTCATTCTTGTGGCCACACTCCTGAAGGTCTTAAAGTTTTGGTTTTATACAGTGATATCATACAAAGGTGCGTAAGTAGATGCAAATATAAACATTAGAGCACATTTCTGTTTGTTGGTGCTTGTGAGGCACATGGTATCTCAGTGCTCATTAATCACAGACTACATCAAGTGTTGATAGCAGTAGTCAAAACGATAGCATTCCTTCTTGTCCAAGTCACGCCCCTGTGGAAAGTACAGGGACAGCTGAATAGCATTGATGATTCTGGATCATAGGAGAGGAACACACACACACACGCATGCACAAAAGGCAGAAGTTTGTGCAGGGAAATTCCTGTTCTTAGTGTGGCAACAGGGTTTTTCAGAGCTGCAGACGCACATGAGACAAATATGGGCTCTCCTGTTTCACAATGAGAAAAAGGCCCAGCACTGCCAAAGGACACTAAGTAAAATCCCAGGGTTTTTAGCCGTTTGTGCTCTCTAGCACACACACCTTTGAGCAACTGGTTCTTCATCTCAGTGCAATAAGTAAAATGTAGAAGAAATGATTTTCTGCGACATGCAACCACACAAAAAACTGTTGGTTATTCTCTTTGCCGATTGAATTAGTAAAAGATTTTTTAAATGTGTGTTTCAGGTGAACTCCTTGCTATTTCGCTTATAGGTCACCTGGGTAAATACTGAGCTTTATGTGTAGCGTGTGTACTGTTAAGGCATATGAGGGTCATATAATAGTCTAAACCAGATAGTGTGACAACCGGCCCGGCGGCCTGGAAATCCCCATACTTTTGTTACACTCGTGTGTGTCTGTGCGCACAGAACAATTGTCTGTTGTGGATACTGTGCGCTCAAAGCATTGTACACCCATGCACAGTTTTATGTAACTCATGTACAGAATCATTTACTAACGATGGATGTGTTTGCTTACCTCCTCTGTGTGTGTCTATAGGAGATGGGAACTGTTTGCTTCATGCAGCCTCTCAGTACATGCTTGGTGTTCAGGACACAGACCTGGTGCTTCGAAAAGCTCTGCACGGCGTTTTGAAAGAGACGGACACCGGTGTCTTTAAAGCTCGGTTCCAGGCAGAGCTGCTCCAGTCCCAAGAGTTCACCCAGACCGGCCTCCGATACACTACCATGGTATGAAGATTAGACTAGGTCGAATGACGAATGTCTCCTTCATTTATTTGTAGTGACATCAGTGCTCGATGGCAGGAGCCTGAGAGTCTGAGTTTAAAATAATATGAGTTAGTGAAACAGTAAAATAGTTTTTTTGTCCACGTAAATGCAAATAAATTCAAATACATGTTAGTGGCACAGTCCAAACCAGTTTACGTCCTTCCCTTCATTTTCCTACTGGCATTTTATGGAGGGAATTTTCTCAAATGTTATCCAAGTTTGCACAAGTTAATATCCCAACTCTGTGTGTGTGTGTGTGTTGTCCCAGAACTGGGAAGAGGAGTGGGAAAAGATTGTGAAGATGGCGTCTCCGATCTCTAGTAGCAACGGCCTCCAGTTTGACTCTCTGGAGGACATTCACATCTTCGTCCTCTCCAACATTCTCCGCAGACCCATCATCGTCATCGCAGGTACTCGCTGCTCTATCTTCTCGTTGAAGGTTTATCTCCCCAGCCATCAAAGACTCAGCCGTCTTGTGTCGACATGTCTGTCAGGGATAGAGAATGTTCCTCAACGTTTTGCCGTGCTACGAGGCCTTCGTGGTGTTGGATTTCACTGTACCTGTATAATTTGGAAAGCTATGTAGAGAGGAAGTGGTGACCGAAGTTCTGATCAATAGTATGTGCAGTGAGATAACACTGAAGTATTTCATAGTTGTTTTTTTTAATCTTTCAACAGACCAGGTGGTCAGGAGCATGAAGTCTGGCTCCTCCATCTCTCCTCTGAATGTGGGTGGGATCTATCTGCCTCTACACTGGCCGCCTACAGAGTGCTACAAATACCCAATAGTGCTCGGCTACGACTCCCAGCACTTTGCACCCCTTATCACCATCAAAGACAGCGGTCCAGGTAGGAAACACGAGGAAACATCTGCAGCTGACAGGATGAAGAGAGGAACAAAGAACCCCCGTAATACATCTGCTGTCTTGATCTCAATTTTCAGAGATCCGAGCAGTACCGCTAATCAACCCGAGACGGGTGGGCTTTGAGGAGCTGAAGGTTCACTTTCTGATGGAGAGGGAACAGCAGCAGAAAGAGAGGCTGCTTAAAGACTACCTGGATCTACTAGAGATCCCTGTCATAGGCTTGGGCCACGACACTACACGGATCATGAAAGCTGCACGGTACTTATTATACGGCCTGTCCCCTGAAATAGAATAGAAAAAATAAAATACTTTGAAAGAAGTTGCAGTTGAAACTCTTGGCCCCAGTGTTAAATGCAGTTTTGTACATTGCAACTCAGGGTTGGAACCATTGCAACTTTTTGGTTGATGATCAGTTCATTGCAGTTTAACTTCCCAAAATCCTGGCAGCAAACTGATCACAATAGCTGTATTAACTGTTTTGTATGTCTGTCCTAAGGCTGGATGAGGGGAACCTTCCAGAAGACATGAACCTGATGGAGGACTACCTGCAGCTCGTCAACCATGAGTACCAGCGCTGGCAGGAGGACAAGGAGCAAGCATGGGCAGCCCAGCCCCAGCGCCCGCCACCCTTCTCTGTCTCCCAGCTCTCCCTCATCGAGATCCGCTGTGCCACACCACGATGCACCTTCTACGTCTCTGTGGACACGCAGCCCCATTGCCACGAATGCTTTGAGAAGCGACAGGCCACGACGGGCGGAGGAGCGAGGATAGAAGGGGTGGTTCAGACCAAGGGAGGAGGAGTACAAGGTGGGGTAGGAGTGATAGGCGGATCAGAGACTGAGGTGAGCTCCAGAGGAGCCCGAAGCAGCAGTCCCCCGTGCTCTTCATCCGGGAGAGGAGTGGTGTTATCCAGCCCCCGCTCCGCCCCACCCACCGCTCCCAGCCTCAGTCTATACAGTGAAACTCATGCCATGAAGTGTAAGACACCCGGCTGCCTGTTCACCCTCAGCGTGGAGCACGACGGACTTTGTGAGCGCTGCTTTAACGCCAGACAAAACCATGGACCCCCTGGTGCTGGAACGGCTGCTACAGGACTCCCAGGCCCCAATGCGGGGCCTGTCGTTCCTCACCCGGCCCAGGGCTCCGGCTGGACCCAGTGGGGGGGCTGCGAGACAGAGACAGAGCGATGCAGCATGTGCAGACAGGAGGCTTTCAGGATATTCAATGGCCTGTGTCCACCCTGCATGCAGAGACAGCAGGCTCCGGAGAAGGGAGAGCCGCAGCAGAGCAACCCCAGGACTGAGGCCTCGTCTTCAGCGTGGAGCCAGGCCAGGGACACTGAGCGGCCATGCCTCAACCTAACCCTAGGGCACACCTCAGCCTGGCAGACCCCTCTGGCCCGGCCTTGTAAAAGATCTGGCTGCCAATTCTTTGGGACACCGGAGAAGTTGGGTTTCTGCACTATTTGCTATGTAGACTATCAGACCAACCACCGTAAGTCCTGAAACTAATCTGGAATACTTCTGTCATTTTATAGCGTTTTCACCTATGTTTTATTGAATCTTTCTTAGTAAATCTTTCAAGTTATTTCATGAATCTGTGTTGTCTGAGATGTCAGATCAGACGGGATATTGAGTATGTTGCCTGTTGTCTATTCCAGACCTGACTCCACCTACTCCTCCGGTCCCCAACCAGCGCGAGGTAGGCTTTCAAAACGCCTCACGGTGTCGTGGGCCTGGATGTGGTGCAGTCGGCAAAGCAATGCTGGAGGGCTACTGCGATAAGTGTTACGTCAAAGAGCAAAGTGCACGGCTTAACCAAGTGGCCCCACCTCTGGTTATGGTAGGTTCCTGCCATACCTTCTTAAGTCCTGCTCTTTTCTGTACTTCACCTATTTGTCCTTTCAGTTCTGTCTGCGGTTTATCTGACAATCTTACAATAGGCTGCTGACGCTCAGTTGCTAATTAAACTTTCTCTTCTTTTTTTTTTTTGTTCCTCTTTGCTCCTCGTCTGCACAAAAAAAAAGCGGGACCGAGCAGCAAAACCCAGATCTTCGCAGCAATCCCAGACCCAGACCCAGACTCAGTGCAGGCGGAGTGGCTGCAGTAACGTGTCCCCGGGCTGCACAGACCTCTGTCCAGAGTGCCACACGCGTGGCCAGGGCAGAGAAGCAGGCAGGAGGGCGCAGGCGCCCAAAGAGAAGTCCAAGCAGCGATGCAGGACGCAGGGCTGCGACCACTACGCCAACCAAGAGAAACAGGGCTACTGCAACGAGTGCGACCACTTCAAACAGATTTACCGCGGCTGACCACATACTCACCCAGGCACACAATGAAGACACACCTCTAGCGCGCTAGAGCCGCCGCCCTGCTGTGGGCCCCCCATGCCAGTCAATGCACCTCTGATACTAACTAACCAACTAACTAACTAGCTAGTGACTAACTAGTAACCTTATGGCCTGAAAATCAAACCCCCCATGTAGAATGTGAAGAGAGAGTGTGTGTACGTGGGGGGGAGGTTGTGTGTGCGTGCGTGTGCGTGAGCGTGCGTATGTGTGTGCGTGCATGTATGTGTGTGTGTTCGCAGTAGACATGGCCTCCACAATACCTCTTTGTGCAATTATTATCATCTGACGTGCCCCGTGCACTCACACGGTGAGAGGTTTGGCTAACATGTCAGAGCAACTGACTTAACTCTTGTGTACAATATGTATTTAGAGGTACGTAAGTGAATCGTGCCGGACAAAATGATTGTATGTTGACATAACAAGAAGCATCTGACATTGCTTTCTAGACCACAGCCAAGGATTTATACCCCCCCGTCTGTCTGTCTGTCTTAACCTATCTGTGTATCTGTCTGCCTGTCTGTCTAGCATTTGCTCTGTAGAGTGAGGGATGCAGTAGTTCGGCAAGCCCAGCAACCAACCTGCGGGAGCAGAAAGCGAAACGTTCTCCAAAATGATTTATGTCCTCCCGAAATAGATAAAGATTTGCCAAAAGAGGCTCTTGCAATCAATATTGTAAAATGATCAAAAATTTATTTCTTCCATTAGTCGGTTAATAGGAGTGTTTACTCATCTGTTTTATGAAGTTAACAATGTAAAACTGTCGCGGAACGTGAAAAACAAACCATGTGTCTAAACGGTGCAAGACAGACAGGGCAGGCCCCTGCTAGTTCTGGTGCTACATGTACAGAAATACAAGCCTCTCCATTGTAGCCAACACGCTGGTGGTGTTCGCGGACAGAAGGCAGAGAACACAGAAGAGACAGGACTCATTCTCTTTCTATTCCTCCTTTCCTTCCTCTTATTTCCCCTTTTCTCCAAAACGGATCTGTTGCCTTGGATGTTGTTTTCCTGTTTACTTACCACTTAAGCACCTAGAAACGCATAGACACATGCGCACACATACCTACATACGCACGCACAAAATGTAGTGTCGCCGGTTCCGTCGATAGGGGATTGCCAGAAGAAGAGAATGAAGTCTGGAGAGTCATCCACCTGACCACAACATATGCACACACGCACGCACATACAAAACGCAGCTCTGTGAGATTGTAAGCCCCACCCCCTGCCTGAGGTGTAGGTAACCAAACACATTGACGAATGCATTCCTTTCCGCTCCACCCCACTGGATGTGCCAAGGCGACAATTTCAAAACTTCAGAGAGCAATCCCATTGCCTGCTTCGGCTAATCTTGTTTATCTGAATGTGTTTTGTGCTGCCTCGACAACAGCACACTATTGGGGCTGATCCTCGATAAGTTTTTGCCTTTAAGTAGTGATTGAAATTTTATGGACCAGAGGGGCCTGATCAGTGATTACGAATCAGCGCTCCCACCTATAAAATACTTTTGTGAATATGGATCTTAGTCCATATTGTAGGACCTTCCAACCCGATGCCTCATCTCCAACACACAAACACACACACACACACGCACACACACATACACACAAAACGCATGCAAGTGTGCGTCTGGAATACACGAAAAACTGACATTCCTATTTTGTTTTTGTTATTTTTTTTGTTTTGGAATTTTTTATTGTATTTTGATATATTTGGTTTTGTTTCTGCCAAAAAAAAAAAAAAAATATGTGCCATCAATTGCCAAACAGTTGTTGTTACCTCCTTAACAATGGCCAGCCTGGACCATTCTAAACTAACTAGGCTGCCACAGATAGACATCTCCATTTCTGTGAAATCACACGTGAGACCTAATCAAGATCTCTCGTGTTAAAAATCCCCGAATGGACACCATCTTTCCACGAGTGTCGTTTTTTGTTGTTTTTTTTAAACCAAATTCAAAGAAATATATATCTACAGAGCAAACGTCAATTATAAAAACGTGTATCAGATTAACAGAAATGCGATATCAACTGTGAGTTAATCCCCTCATACTTCTGCTGAATCACTCTGCTGTAGGCAGATGTCAATCTGTGGCTCTAGTTAGAGAAGCATAGACAAACAGGCTCTTGGTCTGCCTTTTCATTCAACTGTATCTGAAGCTGTCAGGCTAGCCCACATGTTGACAGCCTGTACGTAGATCTCTGTGTGCTTTAATCACCTCTAGACAAACCTTAATCAATTAAAGGCCAATTAGCGGTCAGCTCATCAGGACCCCTTAGCAAGGCGTCCTGACTGAGTTTGACTGGGGGGAGATCATAGAAGTTGCACATGACTTGTCTAAGCTGCTGAGGCATTTAGGAATGGTACTCCGACTTGCATAGGGACATTCCAACAGTAGGACGAGCATTGGCTTAAGAGCAGAAGGTGTAACAAAACATGCAAACGGTGTGGAAGTTTCTTTGTGTGACTTTTTCGACAATAGGGTATTGTATGAAAAAAAGCCTGATTTTATTTGTTAAGTATTTATTCATATCAAGATATCTGTATTGTGTGATTCAATAATTATTTATATGTTGTCCTGAAATGAATTATTTTTATTAAGAAATCTGAAATCTGACTTGTGTGATTCTTTTTTGTGTTATCAGTGTTTGTGTGTGCGTGCGTGCGTGTGTGTGTGTGTGTGTGTGTGTGTGTGTGTGTGTGTGTGTGTACCATTGGTTTTCACATATTTGTTGGGGCCAAAATGCTTCACCCCACAAAGTATTAACCCTTCAATTGAGGGTTAATACTTTGTGTCAGGGACACACCAAGGCCTTCATCTTTGGGTCCATAGTTGAACCACCTATGGATCCTTGTAGGTGGCTGTTCAACTGCATGAATCATTGAGAGAGATTGTTCTCGTTGGCTGTTCATCTTAGAGAACCATGAGAAGAGATATGGAAAAAGATGAAAGTAAACAAAACATCTAAGGTCAAAAGGAACACGGAAAATACAAACGTATTTCCACAACCTGATCATCAAGTATAGTGGATTAACATGATTCAGATGAAGCCACCTCTGCACAGCATCTGGTGGATCTTTATAGCTTCCAGGCCTTCCAGTTATTTTCTCGCACACAGGTGCTGAATGTACACTATTCAGCCACAACATTATGACCCATTATGATCTTAACATTGTGTATTGTGTAACAATACATCCAGATACTTGATCAGTTTGGGGTCTGGTGAATTTGGAGGCCAGGTCAACACATCACTGTTGCTGTTTTTCATGTTTTTTGAGTTGTTCCTAAACAGTTTTTTTTTTTTTTTTTTTGTGTGTGTGTGTGTGTGTGTGTGTGTGTGTGTGTGTGTGTGTGTGTGTGTGTGTGTCAGGCTGCTGAGGATGGCTACTGCCATCTTGCACTGTCATTGCTATGGGGTGGGGGTGTCTGGTCTGGTCTAGGTGGGTGCTACATGTCTAAGTAACATCCACACCAATTCCAGGTCCGTACGTTTTCCAGCATAACATTGAATTGTCACAAGATGGTCAATGTTATTTACTTTTGTGGCTTTAATGTTGTGGCTGGTCGGTGTATGTGCTAGCTGACCATCAGCTGTGGTCTTTTTGGCGTGTCCAGCGACTTTTTGGTCCAGACACAGGTGACAGTTGGCCTTCACCTCCTGTATTTTCCGATGTCAGTTTTGTGTCTCTGTCATTGGTGGTGGTTAAAATGTAAAGGAGTAGGGAATGAGTTGGAAGATAGAACAAACACGTATGTGTAAACCTAGTAACAGGTTTTATGGTTTAAGTTAGTTTTAAGGGTTCGGTTTGGCACCTCGTTGTGATGGCTAACTGAATGCATTATGTCAGTGAATGTCCTCAGAAGGACAGAATTAAAAATGTGCACTTGTATGCTAACTGTGCAAGCATGAGTTATGTTTCAGACATCAGGAGCAAAAATATTTTGGCCTATCTGTAATTCTCTTGGGGTCAGGTATACAGAAAGGCTGGTTTAAGTTAGGGTAAGGGGCTGGAGAACGCCTTGTGTTAGAAAATGTCCCAGAAAAAGAAAAAGAGCCACACAAATGTGGTTGTGGGAGAGTAGTGTACATGTGCCATCGCAGGATATTCAGTATGTAAGCAACGCAACGTAGTTTGTTACCCTGCAAGCACTTGAACATGCAGTGTGTTTGTGTGCTCTCCGAGACATTGCACTCTTCTTACAGCATTGCCTAAGCGGCATATTGTTTAATGCTGTTTCTGTCGAAATGCACTCGCTTACTGTTGGTAATAAATCCATCTCCAGTGTAGGAAGTACGGTGGGTGCTGCAAGAAGCATCTGATAACTGATCACAGAGGCCTGGTTTAGATATGGCAGAGTGCACTATTTTCCCATATGCTTAACTGGGTTAGCGCTTTTTTTTTCTTCATCTTCTCTCCTCCTCTGTTCTTCTGTTTTCTTTTGTCATGTCAAAGATTTCCATGCGACAAAAAAAAAAAAGTTTAAATGTTGAGGTTTTTCTGCGGTGCTTTTTTTTTTGACACTATTCAGTTGTTTCCAGTCTGTCGTTAGGGCGTCGAAAAATAAGGGAGCCCCCACCCTCACATAAAAATTCACAGCTGACTCGGGAGGAGTGGATCATGCGGTGGGAGGGGGGAGTTCGGAGTGAGGGGAGCTATGGCAGTTACAGGTGGGGAATTGACGATGATTATATATGGCAGAGCAGAGGTGACATTTAACAAGTGTGGGACAGCAGGTTTGTGCGTGGGCAAAAGATCGGTAGGCTGATGTGGTTTCCTGGAAATACCCGAACATGCAAACGCTCTTGTACAACCATTCTTCTGCAGACAAGCACTGTTTCACTTAAGGTATGAGTGTCTCGCTGGTGTGATGCAGTAAAGAGTTCTGTGCATATTTACATAATTCTGTGAAGCAGACAGGTTATATTATATGGGAGGCCTATTTTTATTGCCAAATCCTGTTGTGAAATGTTGCGCACAAAGTCAAGTGGAGCCTGAAATTCCTATGAAGATGACTTACTATTTGAGAAACGCTTGCAAGTTCACACAAGATAAACAGATTTTACTTGATTCCTAATTTGAAATTCCAATATTTGTAGCATAATGAGCAACGTTATTGCTCCAACCATCTTTAGCGAAACGCTAACAAGGGAGTTTTCGTTTCTCTAGGTTGCTTCCCTTCTCTGTGCCTCATAGGTGAAGCTGTCAGAAACACTAACCACAATTTTAAAATATGTAAAGGGAGAACCCTATCAGAAATGTGCCTAGTGTTTTTGGGGAGAGGAATACAGATATTTAATATGTCACATATTATTTAATACTAACGCTATATCTATATATAATTTACTTCCAGGTTATGACTAAATTAACCTGCGGTTGGGGCCCCCTCGAAGCAGTTTAAATGAAACTGAAATGTGGTAGCCTACTTTAAAAAAAGTTCTGAAAATGATGCATTAGTTGTTGAAATCCCCTCACAAAAAGAAAAAAAGAAAAAAAAGAAAAAAGAAAAATACAATGGGGACCCTGCAGACCATAAAGCAGCCTGGGACTTTAGGTTCTTCAATATCTAACCACAATCACACCTTGTACAAGAAGGTGTTCATCTCGATGTTCTTGGAGCTTCACTGAGCCAAAGTGCACCAGCAGCAACAAAAACCAGCTGACTTTAAGTCCCAAACTGTGTGTTTAAGCTGTCAACAATAAACTGTGAATGAAAACGTCAAAGCTAGATTACAGCACACTGCGTGTTTCATGAATGGATCCACCGAACTCTGACTCACTGCCTCTTCTGTTCAACGCCGAAATGTCGCAAAAA
Organism: Mugil cephalus; assembly: GCF_022458985.1. Lineage (NCBI taxonomy): Eukaryota > Metazoa > Chordata > Actinopteri > Mugiliformes > Mugilidae > Mugil > Mugil cephalus. The sequence continues at coordinate 18,882,318 of NC_061782.1, read as the reverse complement.
TCAAAAGTACAGCCAAGGCTCATTTGACAGGAAGTTATCTGTTATTGTGCAATAGGAAGAGGGTGTATCCATGGTTACCTTTGTCTGACCCTTTTTTGTAAGCGACAGCAAACATGCCTTACACCCTTCCATTGAACCTCCCCCGGGTCTGTGTCATTTTATATATTTTTTTTTGCCTGAACTTCACACAGCTTCCACATTTGGGTTATAGACTCATTGTGCTTCATGTGTCTTTTAGGGAGTCTTTGTCTTATCGTGAGTCTCACTCTCGGTTCTCGGGCTGTTAAGATAAAGCGCTGATTCAAAATTCATGTAATTAAGTGAGACGGTCTTTGTTTGGAGAGGGAAAAGAATAAGAAATAATTAAAAAAAAAATAGATGAAAAAAATAGCAGTAAAAAATGACAGTGACACTAAATGGTTCAGTCTTTTGTATGAGACTCCCAAGACATGTTCAATAAGTTGATCGGTGATTCTAAATTGACCGTAGGAGTGAATGAGACAGCTGGGATAGGCTCTAACAACCCCTGTGACCCTAGTGAGGATAAGGAAGACCACACCAAATATAAACATATGACACATATGACCTATGTAAAAGCTTTTCCGAGTAATCCAGCGAGCAATCACCTAAAGTTCCTCTCCTCACATCAGCAATCATATCACAGAGTGCAAGCATGTGTGTACATGTAGCAATATGACGTTGACGTCACCAGGCTGCCAAGACAATGTGATAAGAGAAGTGAAATTGATCACATCAGTGACAAGCGCGCTGAGCCAGCTGCAGCAGGTGATCGCTAACACAGTAGCTTCTAGACTAGTCGCTTGCTTTCCTAATGTTTTCATTCTTTAGTAACTGTTGCAATAAGCTAGTCAGTTGTTATATCATATTAGTGTCTGCATCATACTCTCCTCTATAGTAGTAACCTAGTTCAAACCTAACTTTGCAACCTAGTATCCTCATTTTATCTTGTAAAAATCCAAAACAAATGACACGTCTCTAAATGATCCAGATGTCCAGAAAACTCAGCAAAGAGTTTTTTTTATTAAAGTTCAGATTTTTCTTTTACAGCTGCACTGAGGGATTAAGGCCAACAGGGGGCAGAAAAATACCTGTGAACACAGAGCCATCTATATTATCTAATACATGGCTCTGTGAAGTTTCACGTTTAAAAAGTTAAATAACAACAAAACCCTTCAGTTCATCATAGCTTAAGTTTTGTCTTCACAAATGAGTCACCACATCTGAACTTCAATGATCACAGCCATGACAAAATGATGAATGTCTCGTATTCATTGACATTTTAACTCTTGGATCTCTGCTGGTTTGCTGGTTGCTGGTTTACATCATTCCATGACAAAAGAAATAAAGATAAATAACATAAAGAAGTTGTCCAGACTGTGTAATCGCCTAATTTATAAAGTTTAACCGCTTTAATACAATAATGTTTCCTATATTAATTAATTTTGTTTTACCGTATGCAGGACTCATTTTAATAGGTCAGCACAGAAGAACGTTGAAGTCTTCTGAATATATGTCATTCTGCACAGTTAAGATTAAACATCCAAGAAAAGTAACACATTGTTGATTATTTTAATGGCCAACATATATGTTTTATGTTTTAGTGGTAAACAGATAACTTAATTGTTGTATTTTTAACAATTTGGTTTTAGCATGTTATAATGCACTTGTGAGGAGATAATGAATGAATAAATTTGTCAACAGCCAGCCAATAACCTTTCCTCTGGACATTTATAATTGATGGCCACGGTATCAAACATTAAAAATATATGTGAAGCTTTATGATCACAAATATATTTTACTTTTAATATTAAGTTATCTGTTTAAGCAGTTGCAAATGTCTCACACAAGAATTTATAGCTGATAAAAGTATAACCCAATATTATTCGAAGTTATAAACTATTTAAGCATTTACTGTTTATAAACAAATGCAGCTGAGGCTGTTTCAAATTAAGTGTTAATATTTTTTCGTGATTAAAACATAGTTGTAATCATATAAATATGTAGACGACCTCGTTGTCGTTCACAAAGACTGTGCGGTTACTAAAACCTAAACTAAAGATGTTTTAGTGTGTTTTAAATTATTTACTTAAAAATGTGAAATTTAAGGACTGACTCCGATATTCCGCCATTTGCATGTTTAGATAAATAGTTTATATTGTGTTTTCATCTTAAGAATAAATCGGTATTTTTTTATATTGCGTTATTCGAATTTAGTATGTTGTTTAAATTTGACTACAACTCCCAGCATCCTCCCGAGTTTACGGAAGTGGCAGCCATCGGCAGAGCATTGCCTCGCTTTGGTGTTCACGGTCCACACAACGGAGTCCACGGAGGGGCGGTGTTATTGTTTAACGTACAATACGAGAAATAAGAGCCCCGCCTTCGCGGTACGCTGTTTTGTAAAGCAAACGCAACATGTCAGCGACTCGGTGACCGTTATGACGTAACGAATACGATGGCTGATGTTGTGGTTGTTGTGTTTAACTCATTGACTGTTACTTAACCTAGCATCTTTAATCAACAACGTAGTGTGGTTTAACGACGCCGGTACATCTATGAAGCCATTAGACTCAGATGAAGAGGAGTCAGAGCAGCTCGGCGCGAAGCAAAAGGAGCTGAGACGTACGTTTACGTTTTATAAAACCATGTTTGCTAACTTGATAAAGGGGAAGAAGGAAAGAAAGGGGGAGAGATAAGTTAGATAGTTTATTACAGTCTGGTATCTTTAAGCTAGCTTGTTAAAGATTTGTGTGTTAAAAGGCTGTGTTCATAAACTTCAGAGATACTGACACTGTGGTTGTTAAGGCGGTGAATGCACATCACTGCCACCTGTTGCTGTTTTGCTACCAGCGTAGCTGACTTCAGGAAAACACATTCATTTCTCAGCATCTGTGTTCAGAAAGGCAACATTACTTCAAAAATACCAGCTGATCTTTGCAACCAGCTCTTCCTGGTATTCGGACCAAAACGTAACAACCAAAACTAAAATAACAAGGAACTCTTTGCTCCTCAGTCTTTGCACATGAGATACAGAGACCTTAACATCTAAATTGACTAGCCACCATTAATAAATCCTGCTAATCATAAACATAAACATAAACCAGGGACTTCTTTATATAGAAGGAGTGAGTTTGTTGTTGACAATTGTGCAACATTTGTTTCAATGATTTGGGACTCAAACCATTACCTGCAATCATCACAATTTCATAATCACAATCATATAATTCATTGCATTCATTGATTTGTTGTCTATAAAATGACAGATAAAGGTGATCAAAAAGAACAACCATTAAAAATCCCAAACAAACAAATGTCTGAGCCTAAAGTCTAAGAGCCTAAAATAATACATTCCACAAAAATACTGGTATAATTTACTGTGGTTCTAGTTCCTCAAATGACACAATTAATGCTATAAGATGCTATAAGATTCATTTTGTTGTGTAAACTTGCTTCTTCATTCATGGTCTGTAGATAAATGTTATTTCATCCCTCATCCCTTCATCACTCATTAATTCGGGTGATTGTCAGGTTTTTTTACACCTGCACCTCTTCAGTTGTCCTTTAATTTAAAATGAGGTGTGCACAGACATTCACTGAACTTTAATTGGGTGCGGCAATCATACACTGCATGAGAATGGTGCTGATTTTGGTTTTAGAGCGGGCCGTGAAGAGCATGCAGCAGCTGAGTAACGTTTTGGAGCAGCTGCACCAGGACGGAGAGGAGACGGAGGAGGTCAGAGGCAGCGATGGCAACCGCTTCACGGCCGCAGCTGAAGAGGCCACATGGAGCCCGAAGACGCAGAGTGAAGCAGGTGACATTAGTCGTGACCTGGCCATCTGAGAGAGACACCGCCCGGAGGCTTCGCTCATAATTTTATTGACAGACAATTCAAAGTTATAATAAAATGTGTTGTGTGTGTCTTCTGGCATCGTAGTCAATCAGCTGAAGAGCCTTCTGCTGAAGCAGGGTAGAGAGATCCCGACTCCTCTCTCTCCTTCAGAAACACAGTCTCCATCCAAGGTAAAACATGCAACTAACCATTTAAATGAGGTTGACCTGTTACAGAAATCTGTCAGGCTGGGCTACATTGTCATGTGGCGTAATTTTCTAATTAAAACTGACTCTTCTGCTCTTTGTTAGAGAGGGCAGCAGGAGGGCAGGTCCACTTTGCCTGCCTTTCAGGATCTGGTTCCAATGATTAACAACCAGTCAGAGTACATCCAGCACCTGGAAGCTGAGGTCAAGTTCTGCAAAGTTAGTGCACAAACATACAAACGGGTGTGTGCCAGTTCTGATTTGGGTGATCCGTGTTAGAGTTCCTTTGTTTGTGTGATTTCAGGAAGAGTTGGAGGGACTGAAACAGAGGATCAGAGTGGTGGTGGTGGAAAATGAGAAGCTGCATTCGGTCCTGAAATCAAAAGCTGCGGAAGAGACCCTGAAAGATTACACAATCCAAAACTCCACAGTAAGATGTTTGTGGGAGATTCGCTCGTATTATTTATGAAAATGTATGTAATCTATGTAGATTCTTTGTTCATACTGTGCACTAGTGTATGAGGGTCCATTGATCTCAATAAGTAACAATAGTAAATGTATGTAAACATCATTCACAGGTTATCCAGCAGATGATACTGGCATTTTTTTTTAAAATAATGATCATATAATAATGGGAAAAAAGTGGCTCATGATCTGTTCTGATGTTTCCTCAGGTTAATGAGAGTATGGCCAACAGCCTCAAAGCCTCCAGTGCAGATCATAGTAAGCTGCAGAGGGCAGAACACCACACATGGAAAAATGAGCTGGTAGGGATATCGCATCTCTCTTACCTTTCACTGTTTAGGTAGATAGGAAGATCTGTTCTCTCGCTCTTTCTCCTTCATCTTTGTCCCACATTGTTCTCATCATATGTCAGATTTTGTCTCATGGGAAGATTGAAAATGCAAAAGAAGTTCACACATGTGTGACTTTAACCCTCCTATTATCCTCGAATATTACTAACACATTTTACCCTCAAGAAAATGATTTGCATCAACTTGTTGACCAAGTTTTTGTGTCAGGTACTTTGTTTATTTGTTGACTGCATAAATAACCCCTTGCTACCAGTGAGTTGACCTTCCCTCTACTGTTATTTTCTGAATGATGAACTTTGATTGCGATCAACATGACCCCAAAAATAATAGGAGGGTTAATAGAAAATCCAGGGTTTAAGTTTGTTTTCTCTACGTGTTTTGTGCATTTTTTCTTGTAAATATCGAGCACTGAGACTTATATAGTAACATTATTTTAGTACAGTTCTTATAGAAAATTGTGACAAACTTCATTTTGTCCACTGTTTTAAAGTTCAAACATTTGTTATCCTCAGGAACAATTGAAAGGGATCTACCAGGCCCAGACTGAAAGCTTGGAGGCTCAGGTCATCTCACTCAGGTTGGTGATAAGCTTGTGTAGCCAGTGACGACTCTAATGTTAAAACATGTATCTGCTTTTCTGCCTCATATCTTTTGCTTCCATCATCAGGAAGGATCTCTCAGTCAGTCAGAGGGAGTGCGAGGAGCTGAAGGTTCTTCTGAGACGCAAAGAGAAGCAGGCCGCAGATGCACTGAGGGCGGATGGAGCTCCCCGTGTGTCGGGATTGTGTTTGAAGTGTGCACAGCACGAGGCCGTGTTGGCCGGGACGCACACAAATCTGCACATCCAGGCTATTGACAGACTCACAAAGTCAGTGGTAACATATTTTGCAAATCACACACAAAATATTCATACTGTAGGATTAAGTCTGGCTGTGTTACCAGTCTTTGTTAATGTGTCTAATTATTTTTTTTTTGCCACAAACTGTTTTTATTATTTACTACATGTGCATAGATAAACATCCTTGCTTGTTTTATTATTATTATTCTTTTCTATGTTGACCGGACATTTTCTTGTCTGTTGATCTTTCAGAGAGCGTGATGAGTTATTGGTGGCTCTGCGTTCTCTGCGGGTTAGTCAACAAGAGGCGCAGCAGAGAGAGTGGTCAGCCTGTCTCCAGGTCAAACAGGCCGTGGAGATGGCAGAAGAAGCAAATCTGCAAAAAGCGAGGGTCAGTATATACATAACTTTCCAGCCATGTTCACTTAAACTGTATTTTTTGTTTTGCATTAATCTTCATTGGCATTGTTAACTTGTGTATGTGTGTATGCTTGTATGCAGGTGGAGGTTCAGTGCGAGCAGTTATCCAGGGAACTGGCTCGACAGAGGGAACAATTAGACCGAGAAGCACACGCTTTGCAGCAAAGACTGACTGAGGCCAGAGAAGAAGGCCGGGCTGAGGCCCACAAACAGAAAGAGGAGCTGGTACATACAGTAAGTCTTGTTGTTTACTTTCTTGTATGTACAGAAAACTCAACTCTAATGTTTTCCAAATGTTGCTTCAATCCTCAGTTTGTTTACTGAACTTTACTCACATAGCTGAAAGTGCTTTTTATTTGTGTAATACTTGAATCTTTCAAGCAAACACGCCTAGAGCAAAAACTAGTATTTATTCTGGACGTTCTTCTGAAGTTCTGAATGAACTTGCAGTGACATATGGCCATTTAAAAGCAGTGGTGTGTTTTGTGTGTTAGGTGGCCAGCCTCTCTCAGCGTGTAGCTGAGTTAGAAGGTCAGTTGGACAGAGTTCACAGAGACAAGAGTTCATTGACAAATCAGCTGGAAGATACTCTCCACAAACTTACCAGTCAGGAACAAGACAATACCCAGGTAAGCTGTGTCCTTTGTGCAAGAAAAAGCTCATTTTCACTTATTGTTGATGTTTTCATTGTCCAAACTTAACATAAGAGTATTTGGAATCAACATTATCCAGGATAACTGGTGTCACGCCGCTTTAGCTTTGGGAGGATACAGTTTAAGTTTTGCAAGCAAAGATTAATTAAGATTAATTAAATTAATTATACTGAGACCAGTGTCTAAAAATGTAGTTTTAATGAACAGAAGTAAATCACAATACTTGTTCTCAGATGGAGTCAGTGCTCTCTGCTTGTTATTTATTTGTGAATCCACTGGAGGGCAGCAAACTATTGCCTATTCCAGTATTCATTTATGTTAAATTAGTTGGTGCTTTCCGGAGAGGAGTGAAACTTGCAAAACAAATGTGTGTTAAAACATGTATTTATATCAGTGAACTTTAGGAGATGTCAGGACGTAATGGTTCAGTCGAGGGACTTTCAAAGAAGGAATGTAAACAAAAAAAAGGAAAATCAAAAATCTGTAAATAATGACACGACGAATGTGGGGTAATATTTGTTATTCAAGAGTCTGGCAGTTTTTAATCAGTTCTTGTAATCTCTAGGTGTGTGTGGATCTGCGATATCAGCTCAGTCAGGCCAAACTGAAGAAAGAGGAAGCAGAGAGAGAACTCAGAGATCTGAACGGCAAGACCAGCCGACAGATGGAGAAGGCTGCGCAGGTATGTCTGCATTTAAACCATTCATTAGTTTAGATTTACTAGATTTACTCAGCTTCTTTTCATACAACCACGCAGTCTAGTTGATAATATAGCGAGCGGTCCAAATTTAATGAGGAGGCATTGCAAATGCAATGAACAACTCAAATATTTATTTCCAAAGTTACTTAAATTAATTTTACCAGCATCTGTTATCCAGATAGCGTAAGTAATAATTGGATATTCTGGAAACATATTCCTTTGACTGTGAACAATAAGATCCTGGAAACTTTGGAAACCTGGAGACTGCTGTGAGAATGGACTCTTTGTGTCTTTTGAACAACTGAAGAGGAACTACACTGTGCCCTACCGACACCCACAGAGGTGGAGAAAGAGTTACAGGAACAAAGTACACATGTATTTATTTCCAGATATTCCATGTTGCTGAAAGAGTGTCCACTCCAGAGATCCATAGAGAGAGGGAATAAGATTTAAAAATATCAATTGAAGAGCTGCTTTCATTGGATTCTTGTCAAGGTCCCCAATGAAGGTACAGGCTTGTCTCCTAGAGAAATTACACAAGTCCCAACCTGAACTATTCGAAATGTACTCTAGATGCAGTAATCAGTTCGACTCTTTTCTGCTCTGTATTTGTTCCTATAATATTTAGAATTTTAGGTGACATTAACTCATATTATTAGCTGGGCTTTAATGTTGTGTTTCTCCGAGGACATAAGGTGGGTTGATGTAAAATATTTCCTCACCTCCTCTACCCTCTCTCCTTCCATCTCTGCGGGACAGGAAGTGGAAAGGCTGAGCTCAGAGCTGGTTGGCTGTCGGCAGCATCTGGAGGCGGTCCAAAAGGACGGGAGCCAATGGCAGGCCGAAGCCCTGAGCCTAGCAGAACAGCTGGCAAACGCCCAGCGCCAACTGCACCTCACCAGGTAGTACCTAATCCTATTATACATGCCACCACACTCACACACATACACACAGAGCTCCCCTCTGCCCAGCTCCTGCCCAGCTCAGCCCAGTCCAGTCCAGTTCAGACCAGCACACCAACTGTACCGCACCAGGTAACGGCTAATCCTATTATACAAACCACACACACATAAACACACACGCACGCCGCTGTGCCATGGTCCCGGTACCAACTGGACCTCACTAGGTCACCTCTAATCCTGTTAAGCATGCCACAACATAATGCAACACACGCACACAAACACACACGCAGGCGCACACGCAAACACACACACTGCCCACTCTGTGCCACCAGGCCAGTGCCCAGCCCAGCAACAGCTCCAGCAGAGCCAAAATGGCGCCTGAGCCTTTCTTCTGTCACTGGCGCGCGCACACACACACACACACACACACAGACACACACACACACAACAGCACGGCTGATGGTCACTGGACAGCCTGCCCTCAGTGCCACCTGCCAGTGCCCTGCACCCGCTCTCACGACGGGCGCTACCGGCTCCCCCCATCTCCCATCTTCTGTCTTATTATCTATTTTTGCATCATTCCCGCCTCCCTCCATCACTTCCTTTATTTTTCTTTCATCCGTTCATTCCATCCGTCGTCTGTGTTTTCTACCGCAGGCTCTTTTGCCCTCGTGTCCTCACGCGTCCTGCCTCGCGTCTTCCGCACTTTAAACCGTACACTTTAATCCTCACTTTCCCAGAATCCATTCCTGCATTCCTCCCTTCTCCTTTTCTTCGCTCCGTCCCTCCCGTCATCCGCTGGCTGCTGCTCCCTTCAACACCATCCACTGCCAAGGCCACGCCGGCCCATGCCAGCCGCTCATGGCACTCTCTCACCCCCGCTGCCCACAGCCGAGGTGTCTGAGATGGGCACAGATGTGGCGACGATGCCCTGTGGTGCCGGAGGCTGCGGGATGCAAGTTTGTGTAATCTGTGTGTGTGTGTGTATCCACTGCTGCTTCTGGCTCTGATCTGTGTTTAAGTGTGTTTGTCTGTCAGCTGGCCAGTGCTTACACACTGGCTGCATTGCGCACTCTTGTGTGTTTAAAGGAGAGCGTGTGTGTGTCTGTGTGTGTGTGGATGTGTGTGTTTTGCAGCCAGCTGTGGAGAATGACATGCATATTAATGTGGCAACATGATGACTTTGACCTGTACTAGAGGAGCCGCTGGACTAAACCGTTTTACTGCCGTGTGTGCGGCAGTGTGTGCATGAGAGAGTTTATAGTTTTATCTGTCCTCAGATGCATACTAGATGTTTGACAGCTGTTGACTTGGCTGAGCAAGGCGCCGTTCAAATTCAATTTCGGTCATTAGCGCTGAAAGCCACTTCTGATACTAATTTAATGAGGATATTTCTTTTCTTCAGCATTAAATGACAACAAGTCTTCCGTAGTTGGATGCACTATTCCAAATTCACATTTATAGTGCAGTAGTGTTGCAAAGTAATTTACAGGAAATGGTATAACCACTGTAAAAATTATAAATCTGTAGTAAAGATCAACTGAAAAACAGCACAGAAGCAAAATACAAAGACTTACATGTGTGTGTTACATGTGTGAGATATCACATGATCTGCTGACAAATTTTGCATAAAGTTTGGTATTGGTATAAGTATTTGTTTCAAGGTTTGAAGTAACATGATTAATCCTAATCAGACATTGTTTGAAACTTTCTTCCTGAATGATTCACAAAAGTTTCATGAAGCAACACAAATTAATTTTACACATCCAGCGTTAATAGTAACATTATTAATGTAGGGAAGTGTCATGAGATTGAATGCACAGTTCACATCACACATTATATGCTGGCCTCTTGCCTAACTCTTCTTTGCATTTCTTTCATCTAAAGAAACAGGACCTGTGTACCTAGTCAGGCTACCAGCTAACATGTGTGACAGTTGACCACATTTGAAGGCAAAACCGTTAACAGCTGCTCTGAATAAACTTTGTGAAGGTTTGCCGCAATACACGGGGTTAGACACAATAAAAAGTTATGATTTTTCACATTAACATTAACACATAAGATATTTGTGACATATGTGAAGTTAAGGGAGACGTTCAGCCCATCTGGTCAGCTGCTGCATAGAAAAGGTCTGACAGAAAGTTACAGAAATTATTGAATGCAGCATCCAGAACCAAAAGTACGGCTCCCAATGAGACCCCAAGAGAAGCCACAAGTCCTCACTGTTATTTTTGTCACTTAGCATTTTGGATTCCTGAACACCAATTGTCATTGATCATGGACACAGAAAGACCTTCTCTTCATACTATTCAGAGATGTGTCAAGAATAGATTTATTCCTGTGAAATATGCTTATGGATCACAGAGTGTTTAAATGTGTTTAAATATTGCGTTCACAAGTTTCATTTAACACACACAAATGCACGTAACCATGACTTCTAATTTGTTGACATAACTTCCCTACCCCCTTATCTTAACCCTGATCAACACGTTTCCGGTTTTATCCCAACTAATCGGAGCCTAATTCCGCTCCCATGATACGAGGACTGTATTGCTCCCCACTGCTTTCAGTGTGCTCACTCAGGTTAAAAGCAGAGAGCCAGTTCCTTGCGTGTGTACATATTATATAAACATGGTAAATAAAAGCTGATTTGATTTGAATAGTAACATTAACTTTAAACCAGATATTTACCCTCAAACAGACAAAAAAATATGAAGCCAGAACAAAATGTAGAAAAGTTCCCACTACTATGACAAAAATGTGTTCACACAGAGATATAAAGACACACACCACATGCGCATCTGTTGAATTTTGGTCACAGCCCCTGTCCCTACTCAGGCCCGTATTGTGTCTTTCCTCTTTTTTTTTTTTATTTCTGTTGTGCTTTCAGTGATTTTTTTTTCTCTTGCTGTTCCAAATCTAAATAAATAAACCCAAAGCTGTCGTCACCTTTTCATCTCTTCCTCTACCTCCGTCTCTTTCGTTCTCTTTCTGGCCATCTGTGGGCCTTCAGGGGTTATCCAGAGCTGCGTGTAGTTCATTCGTACTCTGTCCAATGCGGAGCCGTGCTCGAGTCTTTGTAGCTGCAGTGAGCTGGTTTGTGTCGCCGTGTGTGTTGTTGGAGAGCACCGTCGAGGAGAATTTGATACCGGGAGGCATTTGTATGACCGTGGCCTTCAAAGGTAGCTCTTTGATTCCCTCTTTGCGACTTTTTCTCTCCCTTTTTTTCCATTCTGTCCTCCTCTCACGGCCCAAATGATCACAGCTCGCCTTCAAACGGGGGACATGAAGCGCAGGCTGCCTCTGTTTGCTTTTTGATGGCCTCACCTTCCTTCCTGATGAACACACACGTACGTACGCATGCCATGTCCACACACCACACTTAGTTGTTTATACAACTGCATCTTTGCAAATGCTTGCACTGATATGCACATCAGTCGAGCCCACATGCCTATACACACAGACGCGATCGCACACACAGATGCAGGCACGCATCCGGGGGTCCCACGGCGGCTGGTGTGCTGTGCTGTGCTCCAGGATTGGATCATCAGCCAGCTGTGAGTTGGACAGCCCAGGATCTGTCCTAATCCCCGCCACTCTGTTCGCATCGCCTCGCACACACACACACACACACACACACACACACACACACACACACACACACATGCACACACGCACCCGGCCCCAGCCCAGCAGAGGGCTTTACCAAGTTTGTTTTGTTTGTTTGCTCCTGTCTTTTTTCCGCTTTCTTTCCTTTCTTCTCTCCTTTCCTCCATCCGGCCTCATCTCTCCCCCTGTTGTGATCACACATCCCAAAGGCCACGGTGAAAACTGTCCAGCATAACTTCTGTTTTCGGCACATGCCAGAAAGGAACGAGTGGATGGATGTGTGTTTGCATGCGTTAGTGTATCCGTGGCTAGATGAGACTTTTTGTGTTCGGGACGATGTCTGCGAGGCCCCGAATCTATCGGCAGTTTTGTTATCCCCATGAAATCGAGCATCCATGTTGATGAGGGTGATTGCTCAGAGATGGAGACGGACCTGGAGCTGAAACGACTTCAGTGAATTAGTTTACTCGCTGTCTCTTTCTCACCTTGAACTTCTAGATTGTGGCTTCCTGGGCCAGGAAATGTCTGAACATGTCTGTTCATCTGATCTGTGGCTTGGAAAATGTTGGATGGACCCACTATGACAAAACTTACACTGAAGGTCATGTTTGATTCGTAGGATCTGTAAAGATCTGTCGGCTAAATCTTCGCATTTAGAAAAAAGACAGTACTCGTATAACTTCCAGTGGAGCTGTTCAGGGCACCTTTAACATGGAAGAAGAGACGCCATGGAGGATCTAACATGTGTCCTTGCTGCCTCCTAGATAAGTGCTTGACATAACGACCTCTTGGAGCGTAAACATACTGCATTTTCATCATTTGACCATAGCAGTGTGTTTCCTTAACCCTTGACCTTTGATCCATACCCAGGCACCAGTGTGTCCCCACACAGCTACTTTGTGTCCATGGCTCTCCTCTCTTGCTCTGCCTCGCCTGCTTCGGTGGTGCTGAAGATGACTCTCCTCTTCTTCTCCTAAGATGCCAAAGTACTGAAGTTACCGACGAGAGAATGTGCTTCCTGCTTGGAGAGCTTCCTTTCAAAGGCTTTTTTCAAGCGATCTTCCCTCGGGGCTGTTAGTTCCAGTAGCATGACATGTTTTGTGTGAGTCTGTTACAAGGACGATGTCTGATTGTTTTGATGTAACTGGTTAACTGAAGCTCTTGTCCAAGGTCCACCAACAGCTGCAGTGACGGTGAAAGATTATCAGTTTAAAGGTGTGATGTAGTGAGATAAACATGTTTTGCCGATAATTAGATTGCAGACAACATACCACCCATTAAATATCATACTCAGAACATCTCATGGTCATGAGTACAGGTTGATCTTGGAGTCATGTCTTTATGGTGGACCTTGATAATCATATGCCTACCTTCTAGTGAGTCTTATTCACTTGGCTGATTTGTTGTGTTTTCTCAGTAACGATTGCCTTTTTGCACTTGTATCAAAAGCTCCTTTGTACGCCTTTAATTTCCAGAAACAAATGTTCTACTTGTGTTCCAGACATTAACCTGCTTAATTTAAGGAGAAATAATGAAGAAATATCCCACGTCTGTCCCTTAAATCGCTTCTTAGTTAAATTGTCCAATTACTTTTGTTCCTTAAAAAAGAGACATCTAGGGATCTGTTTATTCACAGAGTAATTCCCCTTTTCTCTAATTTGGATGGGAATACTTAAATTAAATACAAGAGTCTACACTTTAAGCTTCTATTCACTATGGAACTGTAACATAAAATTGTGTCCTTATCTAAATATACATTTTTTAACTGTACATCATCTAGGAAGGATTATTTAACAAGAGAAGAAAAGGAGGCAGATCCTGTGTTTTAGGGCCGTGTTGTCCTTTGTGTGACCCTGAGTGTGTAGATGGATGCTGATAGTCGGAGAGAGAGCTCAAAGCTCCGGACCAACCGCTGTGAATCTTATATACAAAGTTCCCCAAACTCTATTAAACATTTCACGCTGCTGCTGCTCTCTCTCTCTCTCTCTCTCTCCCCGTACCTCCACCTAGTTCTTGTTTTTCCCTCTCCCCTCGGTTGTTCATCGTGATAGCAAGGTCTGGAAAGGCGGCGAACAGAGCTGTGTGTGTGTGTGTGCGAGGGCGGAGAAGTGTAAATGAGGAAGGTGAGGCAGCAGATGCCGCGTCCCGCCAGAGGCTCGCTTTGAGCAGCGAGCGAAATCTGGGCACGACAAAACTGCTGCAAACCAACTCGGCGGGAGGCCCTTGTCCAATCACGGCCCGGAATAAAAGGGCCTGGGCGCCACGCGGGCAACAGTCGCTCAGGAGAGGCGGGGGCAATAATGAACCTTCAAGCGCTGCCAGCGAGTGCACACACACTTGAGCACAGCATCCTTCTTTCTACCTGGCATTAACAGTGTCTAACCACTGTCTGCGCACACACACACACACACACACACACAGCCTCCACAGCAACTGCGTGCACGACGTTTTGTGTGTGCGTGCGTGCGTGCGTAAACACTCATAGCATCCCTGTATCCTGATGTGTGTTGTTCGTGAGCGCGCGATTAGTTGCGTGCGTGTCTTCGAGCGAATGTTATGTGTTGATACCTTTGGGCTACACCTGTGTCTGCGAAGTTTGATGTGTGCGTCTCTGTGTGACAACAGCGGGGCAGTGCCAGGTATGAGGCTCGTCGTGTATTTTTTTTTTTCGTGCGCCCCCGTGCCCGTGTGTGCGTGTGTGTCTGTGTGTGCCTGTCTGGTCGGCGGCCATGTTGTTGGGTAGCAGATGGCACCATGGTTGGCAGGGGAGGGGCTGCTTAGCACAACTAATCAGACAGTTACGGATAGGGCAGCTGGGAGGGCCGTCGGCCAGCCGTGTGTGTGTGCGCGCGTGTGCATGCGTGTGTGAGTGTGTGCGTGCCGCGGAGTGCCATGATGTTGACAGTGGTGGGCCCGTTGGCCCGGTGACGAGACCTTGCCGCGTTCCTCTCTCCTCGCTGTCGGAGTGCCCTCTCTGCCATCCTGCCTCCTCACCTCTCGCTCTCTTGCACTCTCGCCGTCTCTCTCGCTCAATCTGTTGAGACCCACTTTTTTGTCTTTTCTTTAGTCTTTCTTTCACTTCCTTTGACTCTCTCGTGTCTTTCTGTCACACTGTCTCACTGTCTGCTGCGTCTTTCTTCCTGTGGTCATTAACTATTTGCGTGACAGTAATGTTTTAATGCAGTGTTGGTGAAACACTCACTAAACCTTTTAATAATGTGACCTCTTGATGAGAAACATTTCTCTTGCTCTGACACGGCCTGTCACAGTTATTACATAAACGCCCACCTGCAATCATTTTGATTGATTAAATAATTTCCATTCACTGGAATAAAAACATCAGCATCATTTTCTACTGTCTCAGGTATGACCTGTTCCTCTTAAGGACTTCCCATGTTGTAACCATAGGTTCATGAGTTCCATTTAATTTCTTTTCTATTCATATAAAATCTAAATTGTTTCATAAACGCTTTACAAAAGCCAGAGCTTAAGGGAGGGAGGGAGACGGAAGGAACCATGAGCAGAACCCGGCTCATATGGGGGAACCATCTGCAGCAATAGTTTACCATGAGACACCTAACCTCTAATATGGTGACGGCGTATAGTCACAGAAATGCAGATCCTCCAAGACTCTTGAAAAGCAAGTGTCTGAAATGTTTAATGTTGCAACAGATGTCTCCGATTGATCCTTTGATTCTTTACCAAGATAGTACCAACATTTTAGTTTTTCAGTTCGTGTGAAACTAATTAATGAAAAATGTTTTGTGTAAAAGTAGTTTAACACCCAACACACAGCCTTATTCTTACTACACACTCCTGTAATCCTAGTAGTATATGTAGCTCTGACACGTGTCTTGCATCTAACCGTCAGTCCTTCGTTCTTTCAGACACATGTAGGTTTGCCTTTCTGCATGACACTCAGAAACCGTGAACTGTTCAAATTCACATGCTACGAACTGAGCCGAGGACGCTCGCTCCGTACGTACAAAGATTATTAAGCAGAGCTGTAATGTATCCGTCCTGCGGGGCTGGAAATGGATAGAATAGACAGATCGCTGACTGTGAGACCTCGGGCAAGATGGAGGCAAATCTGTCGGCTACAACTGTTGTCACCTCGGCCAAGTGTGCCCTGGGACACTGGCCTACATACACACACTACTGCTGGAGGACAGCATCCGCCGTTCACCTCGTACACTCCTCTTATATAGGACACACAAGACGTCTTCAAACTGCGTGCACAAAATTTTGTTTTTTTACTGAATGGGCCCGGTGAGGAGTTTGTACAATTTATCCACCGTGCGGTGGATTCATTGTGCTGCAAAATACATTCGTGTAGACGTGTACATGTGTACGTGTGTGTATGTGTCATCTGGTCAACATTGTGCCTTCACACACCCCTGCTGTGAGGGTGGCAGCATCAGTGGCTCTACACAGTACCCGCTGCCTAGTAGGCACAGCTTTCATCCAACATGACAGAACCGCTCCCTGCTCTTCCTTTCCCCTCATTTATCTCTTTACCTCTGTCACTCTCTTTTTTTTTAATTTTTTTTTTTTACCTGATAGATCTGTACTTTTATCTTCATTTTTACCCTTCATATAGCTGCTCTTTGTTCTGCTTTTTCAGCCTTCAATCATCACTCTCACTCTGATGCCCTTTGTGTGCACAGCAGTGCCAGGCAATGGCTCATAGGTAGTAGGCCAGTGCCCCCGACAGCAGATTGTATTGGGAGATGATCAGAAAGCGGAGCAGGAGACAGAAGGGAGAGGCATAAGATCGGAGCAAGGTAGCAGATGAGTGGAGATAATCTGCAAGACTGAAGGGGAGGAGAGTGGCAAAGATTTGAGATGGGTTAAGATAAAAATGGGCAAGCCTGGCTGTGAGACACTACCATCAGTTACGAGAATAATTCTTTATCAGAAATTTATCAGATCTGCGTACAGGTTTTGGGTTTTTATTAATGGCATCTGGTAGAAACCCAAAGCTGTTGTGACCGTCAGATGCATCAAAATGCTTTAAATGAATTATAATTTAATGAAATCCTAGAATGAATTGACACTCGTAAATTTTTAATATATATAGCAAATGCTTCATCACAGCTACTGGTTATACACTCACTTGCCAAAACATTAGGTACACTAGCGGAAGTGAATGCATTTGTGTGTTCATGTGTTAAGACTACAGTCCACAGTCCTACACTGCAATCTAAATGATTTTCAGCTTTTGTTCAAATACTGTTTGTAATACTACTAACGTCTAACTTAACAGTTATGACATATACATTTGTTTTCACAAATGTGCCTAATCAACTCAGCATATAGAGAAAATAATATTTAAGGAAGGATTGTATTGAACTAACCCACATTTCATACATATGTATAGTTTTGTGTTAAGCCTAGCAGGTGATGCCGTCTAGCGGAGTCTGTTTTAAAGCAGATATAGTTATTACAAATGAATGGAGAGGAGAGTGTGAGGAAAATGAGGTGAAAAAGTAGGGAGATAACAGGAGTTTGCAGAAGATGACTTGGATTAGAAGAGTACGTTTTTCTCCCTGCCAGTTTGCCCCCAGGCTTGTGACCGGGTGGGAGGGGTGAGGGGCGTTTGAAACGACATCAGGTATGTCTCAGGTGTGAAGTTAATTCCAGCACAGGTGAACTGTGCTCACACCAGGAGAGAAACACCCCATGTGGTTCAAACTTTCAGCACGAACACCTTTCCCCCTCACAGCTATGTCTGGAACTTAACTTTGTCATCGTTAGTTTAACGTTTATTTGTAATTGGGCTCATTTTTTAAAGTATTTAGCTTATTTTCCTAATCTTCTTCTTGTATCTCAGCTACAGCAGCGCTGTAGCAGGTAGCATGCCTACGCTCGATAAAACATCTAACGAGATGTAACCTGAGTGAAAGAATTCATTTTGGACCATCACTTACCTTCTCAGCTGAAATAGATTCGACCTCCAGCACCGCCACATATGCTACCCACAACTATTTCTGTGGGCCACAGATTTGACACCGACGTCGAGTCCTGGGTTTCTGGATTGGGTCAGCGCGAGAGCATATTGTACGTATGCTGTGTGTTTATTTTTAAAAAATCACAGATGCCTGCGCTGCCAGTCCGCTCTTCTTGTGTTAAGACCATCAGTCATCTGTGCCAATTAAGATTTTTTAAACTTCTCTCGTTCTGTTTTGTGAGCGGATTGATGATGACAGAGGCCAATCAGCGGCTAATTACTTCAGTCCCGGAGCTGTTTTTTTTTTTTTTTTTTCTTTTCCTCCAAGGGAATGTGTGCTGCAACAGCAAATGTTTGTTTCTGTGAGGGTCGTGTCTATTTGTGGAAGTCTGTGTGTGTGTGTACGCGTGCAGTTATTTATATGCAAGAGGGATTAAAGACAGCTTTTAATATGGACAAAACTGTCAGTAATTGTCCATACTTTTGTGTACGTGGGGAGGGTATTTTTAATTATTTTTTTTGCTACTTTCGTCAGTTTTTCGGGCACGATTGGCTAACCGCTGACCTTGGTGGCGGAGGGGGGGCTTTAGTGCTCCTTGAAGAAGAAAAGAGGCTTGGGCCGCCCGCTGTAAACAAAGTTGACTTGCCGACAGATGGATTGAATGACAGAGAGGCTAACTGAGCCAGGAACGGGCCTGGCACCATCGCACTGAGCTGAGAGAGAGAGGGAGAGAGGGAGGGAGAGAGAGAGAGAGAGAGAGATAAAGGGGGGGAGAGAGAGGGGAGAAGAGAGAAGAGGTGGCCAACAGGAGAGGAGGTGTGAACAGGTGCAGGGCCGCTGAAGGAAGAACCAGCAGATGGAGAGAGACACAGCCAGTTTAGTTACAGGAAAAAAAGGGTGGGAGGGAAAAGAGAGAGGGAGGAGGAGGGAGAGAGGGGAGAAAAAAGGATCGTAGCAGAGACGCGATGGATAGATGGAAAAATATATGTACAGAGGAAACAAGGCTGCATCAGGCCGCCTCTGTGCTTCATAAAGTGTAGAGGACGGAGGGAGAAAGAGTGCACGAGCGCAGTGATTGACTCGCGTCACCCCGAGGTTTAGTAAAAATGTGCTAAAAACACATTGAGGTGCGTGCGACAAGAAGAAGAAGAAGAAGAAAAAAAAAACTGGTGCGACACCGTGCGCGGTCTGCTACGCAAAACAATTCAGATGTTTATCGCGCAGCACAGCAACCGTTCAATATGTCACTTTATTTTCTCGTCTATTGTTGGCAGCACCGTCAGCTAGGCCTCCGCCTCACCGTCTCCCAGTCCCGCTCTCGCATGAGCAGAAATCATCTTTGTAGTCCCCACGTAACAAACTGTTGAATATTAATGCCGTCTGATTGATGCGGTCTATCATAAATAGCCGTGGATGCGCTGGAATTCCTCCACAGGAGTGAATCATCGCGAGTGTCACCGTTTTGAGCAGTTGAGGAGCAAATAGTTAACAGTTGTAATTTTATAGTACGCCGTCGGTTCGTTTTAGATTTGGCTGCATGACTGATTTGAATGGAAATCTTAGCTTGTAGATGCTGTAATAAGATCGCAGCTACAAGCAGTAAAAGACGAAACAGGTAATGCATAAACACACTTGATTTAAATATTCGTTTATTTGATATTTTTGAGATTTATAGTGTGTAAAACTATGCATGGGTGGTCTCAGCCTGTGCTCTTTCCGTACAGATGGCTCCCTCTGACGGCGTCAGGTCTCCTCCTCTTCACCTCTTTGCAGAGATCATCAATACCTGCAACAGTCGCTCTCTTGGTTGTGAACAGAGCCCGCGTTTTGCATGTTTTCGCTATCCGCTCGGTTCAGTCCGTTCACCTGTATGTTAATTTCACACCTGTTCTTTTCCAACACAGGAACATGGTGAAGCACTCGTATGAATATGCATTGAATTGAGGCTCTTTTTTTTTTATTTCTTCCATTTGTAAAATTACACTAATATTATTTTGTTGAACATGTTAACTTTGCATGACTTTGGTTTGTGTGTGCGTGCGCGTGTCTCTGAGTGATATTGTGTTTACTGGTGAGTGAAGCCTGTTTTTACTTTAGTCTAAACAGCGGTCAGTGGTGTCTGGCGTTGGCGAATGTCTCCAATTCCTCCAAGTCCACCGTCTGACTCCAATTTGTGCTCGTTCTCTGATAAACCGCGGCATTTGGTGGTTCTGGCGTGGGATGCCGGCTGCACCATGGGGTGCTGCAAACTCCGCGCTTGGTCAAGCCCTGGCACCCCACATCTAATGGGCAACAGCTTGAATAGTGCCCACTTAAGCAGGCAGTGTGGACTGGGCTCCCTCTTCTTCCTCACCGCTCCAGCCAGCTAGCCAGCCAGCCAGCCACCGCCTCTGCCACCTCCCACTTACCCAGCAGCCACTGTACCTGGCCGCAGCCCCAGAGCCATTCCAGCCTACCTTAGGCCCCTGGCCCATGCAGCTCTCGCCATACTTATCAAGCTGTCCTACAGTGCGTCAGGCCAGGCATAGACAAACAGGCCCAGCTATCTGCTAACTGAACATTCAGTCTATTGCCTCCTAGGCCCAAACAAGACTTCCTGCCACAGGCAGCGTCCCAGAGCCCATTCACCAATTAACTGGAAGGCAGCTTATTGCCCAAGGAGAATTACACAGCTCCAGCCCCACACATTCAGCCTCTGCTCTAGCCGTCACCCCTAACGCTAGCTCCGGGGCTTGGCTCTCCGCTGACTCTGGATCCCTCCTTTCTGTTTTTCATGCTTTAATTTGATAGCGCTCATCAGCAGCCATTTTGTGACAGCGTTTTGTAAGTAAACATGTTGCGCTTAATTGGGGATACAAAATGGCGCAGAGGACGGAAGAACATGACTTTCAATTTGCCGGCTTCGGTTTGATGTCCGACAGGACTCTCAGGTCGTTCTCACGGAGACAGAAACACTCAGACCTGACTTATCGAGCCCAAACTTTAAGTGGGCGCTCCTCCTCAGGATCCCCCCACCCCCACCTGAAGCAACGGCCTCGAGTTTGGTCGTTTCCTTTCACTTTATTGGATTGTTCTCGTAAATGTTGCCCGAGCGGATGAGCAAGACCAAACAGATGTCATATGTTTACGTCTCCGTCTTTTTACTTTGCTCCCCTCAGTTTTTTATCACCCTCCTCTTCCTCGCCACCACTCTATTGCAGACTGCTGGAACTTTCTGGCGGTCTGTCTGATGCTAATTGGTGGGTAAACAGGTCTGGTGCGAGTCCCCCCGCACCACCACCACCACCCTCCACCCCGATCGCACACGAACGCACACACATAGACATACACAAATACACACACGGCCCCCTGGAACCTCTTGCAGGACCAAATGGCTGGCAACGCCTGCCCGCCATCTCCCGCTGAGCCCTGGTGTGCGCTTTGGTGGCTCAGGCTGCTGTTCAAGCCCAGCGGGGGTTCATTCACTCGCGCACACACTCGTACGCATACAGACACACACAGTCTCCTTGTGTCCCCTGCACACCCGCCACCCGCTTTCACACCCCAGACAGCAGGACAGCAGGAGAACACACACACACACGAAGGAACAGACAGACGCGGTCACTTTAGAGATGCAGGCCAAGCGCTGTAGGGGAGAAAAGTTTTCACTTAAACTGGAGAATTCTCTCTTCATTAGCGCCTTTGGACTTCAGGAAGAGTTCTGTTTATTTGTTCGTTTTTTTTGTTTTTTTGTTTTTTTTTTTACTCTCTTTGTAGTTTTTTTTTCTTCTTTTGTCTGTTCCTCGGTTGTTTGAGCACGTTTTGGACTTAGTTGAGTCGGAAAGTTTGTTTCAAACGGGGAAAAAAATGCAGTGTCGTTCAAAGCCGACAGCACCTGAGTCTGCGTTTTACCTGCACACTTCCGATACAGATACAAACTCAAGTCTAACACACACACACACTCACAGCGGCCTGAACCCTCCATATACATATTTACACATATGTGGACCCTCTTCTGTGGATTTTTCACAGATTTAATCTTGCGTCACTGTGGTGTTATGTGTGTTTTTAGCGTCAGCGTTGCATATGCAGAGCTGAATTATATTGCTACAAGTTATGCAAGACGCAGATGACGAGCAGCTTAAGCTAAATAAAAATCACAGTGTCCTTTAATGTTTATTGCGACACGGCACATTTATTCTTTGCCGCTCTTTTTGAGTGCGTGTGTGTTGCAGACAGCTGCAGCATCACTCAGGGGGTCTTCAGGCCGACAGTGGCCTGACACGTTTACCCTTCAACCCCCCGAGTCTTTGCTGTCATTGTCCTTTCTGTCCTTTTCTTTCTTTCTCTTGTTGTACAGTGTGTGCTCTCCTCCTGCTTCGTCCCTCACCTTTTCACCACCTTCACACAGTTGTTCGGTTTGTTCAGGAATGCGTTAGGAATGCGCGGCCGCAGATTCTCACTGATAAATATGAATTAATATGACCACACTCCACATGACTCTTAGTTAGCGCATCTCAGTTTAAGAGCAGTTGACAGTAAATAAACGAATGAATAAAGATCTGATGAATATGGGTGCTCTCACAGTAGGATGAGCCAGCTTTGTTTTAGTTAGACAGGTAGTTGTTGTGATCCTCAACAGGAAAGTGATTAGAAACTGCAAATAAAATGCACAAAACATCACAAGCAGTGTATACTTTTACATGATATGCCACTAACAATAAGATAACACTGTTCATGTATGTTTAGTTCATCACTGCTTGTTTGAAAGAAAGCCTTTAACGTACCTATAACGTCTCTGTTCCTCCTTTTCAGACAGGACAGAGAGACTGCAGAACGCAGTCATGAAGAGCAAATGGCATCTGTGACCAATTTAGCACGGGAGAGGGAGAGAGAGCTGACGGTGATGCTGCGACAGACGGACGCGCAACACCTGAAGAGAGGTCGGTGACTGGCAGGGAGTTTGTCTTCGGCAGTGGCCTCGCGTAAAAACACTTTTGACCCGTGACGCAGCTTCTTGTGTCGTCTCTTCAAACACATTACGATTGTATCGGCTCAAATATGCTGTTTTTCACCTTGTCCTCACCACTGGTGCAGCTTTGATTTGAGCTGGTGAAACCTCACACTGATCACCACTGGCATTTCACGGCATCTCACATCTCAGAGTTGCAGTTCAAATGTCATGATGCTTTGTCTATACTAATTAGTTACTTTATAACAGTACTTTGTTCATTTATTGTACTTAGCCTGTCATTATCTTTATTTTTGGTAAAAAATGCATTCTAGCGACAATGTGAGACATGCGAGAACAAGCAGCTAATGAAAGGCGTCATAAAATACTGAATTTACATCAACTGAAAATGCACTAACTTGTCAGTTCATTAGGTACACTACTTGTGAAGACAAATGCATTCTAATATAGCAAACCTGCATTAAATTATGGCAGTATTCAGAATTTATTTAAAATTACTGAGAGAGGTGTTGATTTGTCGTCCCAAAAGTCTGCATTAATACATTTTCAGTACATGTGACACAATCTTTATAACCTCTCTACGTGAGCTTTACTGTAGGGCCAGACATGTTAGAGGTTATGTTGTTTGGAGCGAGTCCGAAACAAACAGCGGAGCTGACGGAACAATTAATATCTAAAACGAGCCGACTGGGGTCAGCTACACATCAACCGCCTCTGAGTTGGGAGGGGTTCGCTCTCTTCCTGAAGGATAACTCAGCAGGGTGGATCTTTGAATGCGGACAGGAACAAGGTCTTGAACTTGCAGTCTTCCAAGTTTAAGGACGTAGTTTTTCTCCTCCTGTCTCCTCCCTCCACCCATCGCAACACGGACGGGTACGCAACTCATCCGAGCTGACCTCAAAAGAGCAGAACAGAAGCCTTAAGAGGAGAATAGAGACTCTCAGGGCACAGCAGAGAGACCCGGCTCAGAGCTCCATGTCTGTCTCGGCAGCAGAGCTGCTGCTGCTAGCACATCTGTTGCACCATCTGGATCCACCCCCCCCACCCCCCCTCACATCCACCTCCCACCCTCTACCACACTCCCTCCCTTCTACCAGCTTTTTATTTACCTGTGGTTCCCTTCGACAACCAGGGAGCCTGCTGGTACGCACAACAAAGATGGAAGGTGCGGAGGGAGGAGAGGATGGAGCGAGGGAGGAGGGAGGGGGGTAAACAAAGGGTTTGTTTCTGGCGCGTGTCGGCAGCACACATGTTGTCTAAAGAGAGCTGACATCAGAGCACAGCAGGACACTGTGGACGGGGAGGGGATAGAGGGGTGGACGTCCTTTAGTCGCTCGCATCACTTCCTCTCCCCGTGCAACCCAACAGACGAGCTGGATAATTAGCTTTCTTGCTCTCCAAATCCCGCCTCTCCGTCCATCCGTTTGTCCTTCCTTCCTTCCATCCGTCCGTCCCCCCTCTCCTTTCTTCTCCGCTCCCTCCCACCTTTTATCAGACTTTTTTTTTTTTTTTCCCCCTCATGTTTCTTTTTTGAGTAAATGTGTACAGAGCAGCCTCTAGATGATATCAGATATTTGTTTCTCTCTCCGTCCCTCCCTCCCTGCCTGCCTGGCTTCCTCCCTCCCTCCCTCCCTTCCTCATTTTTTCCTCTGTTTGTTTCCAGTGCCAGTTCTGCTGTGTTTCTGTGTCCCAGGGTTCTTTTTGGCCTACGCACGGCCAGACGCATTCAAAGCCTGTTCGGCTAATTAGCATTCTTCATGCAACTTTTCCAGCACTGACCAAACTTTGTTGAGAGCGCGCGCGCGTGTGTGTGTGTGTGTGTGTTTGCACGGCCGTGAGTGTGTAGCTTAAGTTTAATAGTTTAATGCTCTGTGGCATTCGGTTTTTGCTCTCCATGCAGCGATATGAGGACGGAGACTGTATACAGTAGACTAAAACCTCACGTTAGAAACACAATTAGAGGACGAGAGGCTCATGATCCTAGAAACCTTCTCCTATATATTTTATTAGCTGGTCTATTACAGAGGAGATTTAAATGTCTGAAATGGAACTTGCAGATCAGTGCTGTGTGTCATTTAGTGCAGAGATGTACCGTCACATCTCTTCCTCTGCGATTTAAACCATCTACTCTTCTCTCCACAATATGCACAAAAACAAAAGTCCAAGCTACTTTTCAAAGACTGCGAGTCTTTGGTGCCTTTGGTTTTTTTGGTTGGCGCTAACAGAATGCCGGAGCAGGTGGATCATTGCCTCAATCCAAACGGCAGCCATTGTTATTTTGAAAGAGCGGACATATGTTGGAGCGCGGGACGTGGACCGTTTCAAAGGAATGATGAAAGCCCGATGTTGGATTGTACAGAAAGAGGCCCCCATGAGCGGATGAGGACGTGGCAGGGAAGGGGTGGAGAGGAGAAGCGGAGCTCTTCCAAACAACAAAACACTCTCCTACTCCACCTCACACACTTTGTGTTTCCGCTCTCTGCGCTCGCTTCTCTCTGTGCATCAGTTTAACGTAAATGTTGACGAAAGCGTTTTTGGGAAAACATTCAAAGACACATATGTGTTTTACAGTAGGTTTCATTGTTCTGCTCCGTAAGGTAGATATGTGAGGCCATTTGGTGTCTAACGTGTTAACAGAAGTAGCCGTTATGCTCTCTCCTTTTTTTTTTTTAACTTTTATTTCTTCCCACTAATACAGTATGTCAGGCAGTCTGTTGAAACCAAAAACGCGTTTTTTTTCTTCCTAAATAGTTTCAACAATTAAATGAAAACACAGTGAAATCCTGTCTGCAGTGAATCCCACATATTGAATTTAATCCATTATATTTGACATTTTTTATTAAAATATTATTATCTATTATTAGAAACGTTGCAATTCACTAATTTGAATATAACGTAGATGCATGTTTTAGAGTGAATAAACATTCCTCGTTACCTAAACTGACACTAATAAAATGAAGCATCAGATTAATGTCAGGAGCATTTAACTGAGCTTCTTCACGTTAAGTGGCTGCATGTGTAGGTTTCTACATGTAAACAGTGTTGTTTGCCACATATGTGCACTGGTCCCCTCTGAAGTCAGGTCTTGGGTTCTTTAAGCTACATTATCCCACACATTCCACATTAAGGCCTTTTTGACCGTTTCCAGCATTCAGTGCTAGCCGCCATAAGTTGAGTGTTATCTATAGCTCAGACTAATAATGATGTTGAAGACGCATTTATCGTGAACAAGCCCTAATTAATCCTTTTAATAATTTAAGAGTCCTGTAACAAGGCCAGTCTCTAAACGTTGGCTGGAATGATGGATCTGAGTTGAGTTATTGCGTTATTGAGTTATCTGAGTCAGGTCATGTGTGGTGTTTCACCTCAGACTAACCGTCACTTTTCCCATGAACGGCTGCAGTCGGAGAGTTGGATGGCCTCCTGAGTTCCCAGAATTCCCTGATCAGGAAGCTGAAGGAGGAGTGTTGCACACTTGGGGCCAGACTGGAAGAATCGACAGAAAACAGCAGGTCAGTGTTTTATGTCGCCACTTTTTACTTTCTCGTTATTATTATTATTATCATTATTGTCATTACACCAGAGGGCCGTTTACCCCCTCTATCTGCTCGACATCCTCGTCATCACTTCACAAACCATCATCATCTATTGAGACCGTTTGGAACGGAGCGCCACACTCCGCTTTCCAGTCTGACCTGTTTTCTTGTTAACCTGATGCTACAGTAGTCACAGCAGGCCAGCCCAGCTCTCCATCTGGGCTGCCCGGGTGTGTGTTTGTGTTTGTCAGTGTGTATGAGAGTGACCCTGGGCCCAGTGTCCTGTCAGCTGTTGGAGCTGTGCTGCACATTAGTCACATGACAGCCCCCAATCTGGCCCTGCCAGACCACACTGGCCTCACCAGCCACGGGACACACGCACACAACGCACACACGGAGCGTAGTTTCTCATGGACAGACATGAACAGATGTACATGTACAGTATCCGCGCTGTAGTTTTCGTGGGTACGAGTCCACTGACACGCGTGGCTGCTGTATGTGTGTGACTTGGTGTTTAGCAGCAGTGTGGTGTTGGTGTGTTTTGTGCCTCGGGCTGTTTGAGCTCCTGGAGTCCAAGCCCAGTGTAGCGGTTAAAGTCCTGCTGGACAGCCTCCGTCGGGCTAAGTGAGGTTACACTGAGACAGTTGCAGCAAGATGAATAAGAAAAGTGATGAATTGTTTTCAGCAGTTAGTCAGGCTGACTATGTGTGTCTTATACGGCAGACTTCTGCTGATCGGCCAGTGTGACGTTGTGAAATAGACACCGGGGTTCAGGACATCCGATGTAACAGAAAACAAAGCCTAGATTAGGATGTTAGTCGCGCGTTACCTCCTTCTCTGCTGCTGCTAAAGCTAAAGCTCAGCTCAGAAGAGTGAGAGATGACGCCACTGAGCTGAACCTTCTACTTTGTTCAGATACATTTCCTTTGTAAAGTCAGTGTTTGGTTTGTCCATTCAGGGCTTCTGTAGAAAACACAAACATTTTTAGTGATGAGTTATTGACGAGTTATTGTTATTGGCTTTGCTTTTGTTCTTCTCTACTGTCGTACTAATCAGCTTTGAGGCCTGACTTGTAACTTCTGTCATGCGTTGGATCTCCCTCACATGTGGACTGATCTTGTTGTGTAGTCTTGCAAGATAATTGTCACAACGTTGCAACAAATGCAGAAAATGGTATTTAAAAAAAACATGTTTAAATCTTTTATAAATCAGTTTGCTCTTTTATGTAGTTTACTCAGAAATTATTTTTTTAAACTTCTGTAAATGGCTCGGAGCTTGTTGCCTTTGCGCTGTTAGTATGAACGCAGCTTTACAGCAAAGCGTCATTTTTGTCTTTCTGCTTGAAAGTGTTCCTGGTGCAGTGGAGTTTCATCTGTAAGTGTCTGTGTGTACGTGCAGAAGTGAGATGGAACAGCTGGCCCTGGAGAGGCAACACTTGGAGGAGACGGTGAAGAGTCTGAGAGCTCGCTGCTCCAACATGGAGGAACAGTGTGTCCAGCACGGACGCATGCACCAGCGCATGAAGGACAGGTAGGTAAATGCACGGAACACACACAGACTGAGAGGGACATTTTAAAACACACATCATCCTAGAAAAGGAAAAACTGACTTAATACTGAGCCTCTCATCTAGTAGAAGAAATCTACAAAAGGTTTCCAGACAAAGTGAATGTCTTGTTATTTACTGTTGAATGAGACGCAGTTAATACAACTCTGGTTGGTTGATTCCCCTAGAAAGACAGTTCAAGGATTTTTTTTCCCTTTTTATTTGAATGATTAACTGCCACGTCTGCAGCAGTGTCCTACGTAGGAATGAATATTAAGATCAAATCGTTTTAATTATTAGAATAAGCGCAGCCTTGATGCAGTTTGAGCTCTTCAGAGTTTATTCCTTTCCATTTGTGGAACGATGACAGCAGAGAAGTACAGCCTGTCCCCAGCCAGTCAATCTTCTGCACATCTGATGTTTGTTTTATTGTTTTAACTGTTGTTGACATGGAGGTTTTTGAGTCAGCAGTTTATTCTCCTGCTGTCCAGATTTTTGAACTCATCACGCTGAAAAACACAAAATGTTCCTGAGTAGTTAAACGAGTTTCAGTGAATCAGTTAAAGATATTTAATAGGCGCTCTGTGAAAAGATTAAAAAAAAAAGGATTCACATTAGGTTGTGAAGAGCTCGTTTATCGGCCGAATCATTAATCGCTGCTGATTTACACATCGGTGGCTCAAATGAAGGATGCAGTTAACAAGTAGGTACGTCGTGAGAAGTTGTGTAATTCAGTGGTGACTAAATAACGTATCGCACAAACTGATCACGGCAAAGTTTTTGTCTTTCCGCCAGAGGAGGACCAACTCGATAATGGATTAAAATAAAAATGAATCTGCAGCTATTTTGAGATTTAAATATTCGTTTCCAAGATAAAACATCCAGACGTCTCTGGGACGAGCCTCTTAAATATCGGTTGTTTTTTCCAACGTATTCAAGCTGCAGCTAAAACGTCTTCTTATTCTACAGTATCTGTGAGAGTGGAAGACGCAGGGGTCCCTTCCTCCTTGAGTGCGGGGCCTAGTTGGTGTGTGTCTCCACGGGGGGGGTGAGGGGGGGGGCCTGGCGTACAGCCTGGCTCTGCCAATGTGGGCGAGGGTGTGTGGGTGTTGTTGCCCCACTCTGCAGGATCTCTACCCCAGTGCACCCCCCCCCTTCTCCCCTCCCCACCAACCAAACTCCCCTCACACACAGCCTAGCGCATACACCCTTCTCTCCTGCTCCGTCGATGTCACTACATATTGTCTACCACCCACCGGTGTTAACCTGCCGACAGTTACACGCTGCCAGAAAAACAAAGTTTACCAAGTCACAGCTGCCTCCTGCTCGCGCGCGTGTGTGTGCGTGCGTGTGCGCGCGCGGCCGCTTTTGTGCGCCTCACGGAAAAGAAAGACCGGTATAAGTTGTCAAAGAGTGCGAAGTATGAATATTCTGTATGTTTCCGCGCATATGTTACGCTGGTATTTTAATGTGTGTGTGTGTGTGTGTGTGTGTGTGTGTGTGCATGGGCTGCTATTGCATGTTCTCAGGAGGTTTAGCAGAGCAGGAATCCGGCTGCCAAAAGTGGATTGGCTGGGAAGTTGGCACCTAACTTCTCTCTTCTCCCAACTGAACCACGATAATCACTCTTGGCATTTGCAGGAGTTTTATTTTCTGCTTTGACACTTAGTTTTTCGACGAATCCTCCTGATATTTAAAAAATCTCTGGAGTTGAGCTTAATAACAGGTCACTTTAAGATGTATTGACAACATATTTTAGGTTTCATTTTCCTCTCGGTTGAAGGTTTGAATGTGTGTATAGTATTTATTATTATTTATGTTTTAGGTGCTTGTCATTAGGTACAATACAGAGAGGATGGAAATATGAAGTATGACTCACATTGATGATGATGATGATACACATTGCAGCTGGTACTTGTTTTTTCTCTCGGTGTGTTTTTTGGTTCTGATAGTACTCTGAGGGCAAACAAGAAAACCTGCCAGAAGTATCTTGTATACAGCTTTATTAATGAAGAGAGTTTGCGATGTTTAGTGGCTGAACTTTTCTATTGTGAGCGTAGTTTTCTTTGCGTGTGTATTTGGTACTTTTCCTGCACTGAATCCCAGATATACACGTTGTTGGTGATCCTCAGCGTACGGCCCCATACATCGGGTGTATGCTGGAGCGCTCGGCGGCGCCCTGCCGCGCTGCTCGGGGGTTAAGGTGTACGTGTTAACAAGCTGGTGCAAGTGGGTTCAATATCCAGCGCCCCGCCCCTCCCCACAGCCTCTCCATCGGCCTGCAATCTGTGCTGCGAAGAGCGGCAACAGCGCACCACGCACAAAACATTTGGAAAATCAGCTTGATTTATTTTTACATGGGCAAGCCGACTGCCAAACTACACAGGGGTTTTAGCACACAATGTTTTTGCTGCACCACTTAATTATTTATTTCACTATTTGTGTGTGGCTGCGTTTTTTTATTTATTTATTTATTTAAAAACGATAGAGCGGATGGTGGAGCGATGGAGCGGGGCAGCAGTTAGTTATAGAATAATTATGCAAAATAATTCATTTAAAAGTTTTATGTTGATTCAAGAAACGATTTAGATTTTTTGAGGTTAAATGCATCATTTATGCACTTTATTTTTTTATATGCTCACATTTGACTTTAACTTTTGGGTGACATAAAATAAAAAATAATAATAAAAAATAATTAATCTTTATTGCCTCAACACCAGTCAAAATTTTATACAGAGCGTTTCTCCATGAGGACAGATTATGTTTGTGAGAAAGCTCAGATTATAAATTGTACACAAAATATCTAATTACGGATGCAAAAAGAAAAATGTGCAAAAAAAGAAGTTTCATATTTTCAGAGGGAAGTGGCTCGTCATGTTATTTGTAAGTTTGGCAAAATAAAAAATCTTAACACAAGTCAATTTAGAGAGAAATGTGAGACACCGCGACTCTTAACATACACTCACTCACTTCATTCATACACGAGTGAAAACAAATGTATTTAAGAGTCCTGCTCTAATTCTTAGCTTCATGAAGGTTGTGGTATTTATTGTTTGTTTAAAGAGCTGTTGATTCAACTGTGTGTTCATGTTGTACCATTTAATTATACTGCGTTGTACCTACACATGTTTCTATTATTTTGACAACCCTATTTTAGTGAGTGAACTACAAAAAATAACAGAAACACTTTAGTGTTTAATTCAATCCATTTTAACAGCACCACAAACTACATCCTCCAAAATGATCTCACTGCTGAATCACCATCATTCTGACGCTGTTTTTACAACAATCATAAATCTAGGATTTAGTGCACAACTGTTACATTAGAATGAATTTGTTTCACTATTGTACCAAATGAACTGGAGGTTAATGCATTCAATGTAAATTTCTTCTCCTCTTCTCAATGGAACAGTTTTTGTTTTAGATGTGTCACTCTTAAATGATTTATTTGAACTGTAAATTATAACTGTTTCCCACTGATTGATTGAACCTGGGGGAAAAAAAATACATTTAAAAACATTTTTCTATGATTTAGTTTTTTTTAAAGCCCGGTTTATTTCTGACAGGTTTGCGTCAGTGAAAAATCTGAAAACTACAGAGAGAGAAAAGTTCACAGCGAGCGCTGTTTTCTCCTCGTACCTAAGATTTGTTCTCCAGTTTCACTCCAACTTTCCTCCCCTCTCCTCCTCCTCCTCCTCCCCTCTGCTTTCTGTACGAAACACCACGAAACCTTTTCTCACCTCACAGCTGTTCGCAGGCTGTTTCACCAATTATCACTACGCATGTACACACTTAGGTCACATACGCAGACCCACACACGCGCGCGCATGTACGACATAACACTTATTTAACCGCGCATAGTGACAGCAGAGTGTGTTTGTCAGGCCCGTGTGTGTGTGTGTCTGTGTGTGCGCACAGACTGTATAGGTGTGTAAATCTCACTGTGCAGCCCTTTAAGGGGAGTAGCAACATATACGCAGATGTGTCTGTAGATCCACAGGCTTCACTGGGCCATATGGCCTCCGCCAAGAAAGATGGTGCGTGCGTCTGGAGGAGCGCGGGCGAGGGGAGGGGAGGGACGGAGCGGCGGATGGAGGGCGGAGGAGCGACGGAGGGGCCATGTGTGGCGTGAGCTGTGCAAGCAGTTGTTGAAGTATGTACGCCTGTGGATGTGTGTGTGTGTGTGTGTGTGCGCTTGCACCAGAGGCTCCAGGAGATCGGTTAATGGAACAAATGGTCGCGACGGGCCGGGGAAGAAGGAACCGGCTTGCTGCTACCGCGGGCGGACGGCGAGCCTCGGGCGAGGGCTGCTTCATCTGGGCTCCTGCCACGCACACACGCACACACACACACACACACACACACACACACACACCCTCTGTCAACCCCCCCGCCACCCAAACACACAGTGTGCTGCCATGCCCCACGAGCAAAAGGACGCTCCTCGCAAAACTTTTCATTTGCAAATTAAGTTGGCAAAGGCTGGGCAGAAGAAAACAGGACAGCTTTTATTGCTCTCATCTGTGTGTGTGTGTGTGTGTGTGTGTGTGTGTGTGTGTGTGTGTGTGTGTGTGTGTGAGTGTGAGAGTGAGGAGTTGCAATCTTGGAGGTACAGAGGGATAATAAAGGAGTGAGATGTGGAGATATAGAGAAAAGAGGCCCAGTTAGAATTGTTATGCTTCGTATCGTGTTCTGCAGGCTGCTGCCGCTCATTGCAGAATGTTTCCCCCTTACAGGAAGAGTAGTGGGTTCATGATTTTACGTGATAAGAAGCATCTGCAGCTAATCTCTGCTTTTAGAACTCAGCAGCTTTGAATGTTTCTCAAGGTGTCCTATACATTTTATGAGCTTTCTGGGCAAAGGAATAATCTTCAGCTGGTAACCCATACAGGAAATGTAGAGTTTAAAATGACTCAAGAGGACTTGACTTGATATTTCAGCCGTGAACAGAAGCAAAAATGTGAGGAAATCTCGCTCCTTTTTCGCTCGCCCGCGTTCTTACCTCTGGATGGCGCTGATCAGTCGTCCTTCC
Organism: Mugil cephalus; assembly: GCF_022458985.1. Taxonomy (NCBI): domain Eukaryota; kingdom Metazoa; phylum Chordata; class Actinopteri; order Mugiliformes; family Mugilidae; genus Mugil; species Mugil cephalus. The sequence continues at coordinate 18,849,309 of NC_061782.1, read as the reverse complement.
TTCCTCCTCCTCCGTTTCTCCGTTTCATTTTCTCCGTTTCTCATCGGCTCCGTCTCTGCATTGCCCAGCTGGCTTCTGTAGCCGGGAGCGACCGCAGCGCGGCCTGCTGAAAGAGCATTGTCAAACGGTGGCTTTACAGCTCAGTCGCGCGCACACACACACACACACACACACACACACACACACACACACACAAACACACAAACACACACACACAGACGCACAGATTTGCAGCTCAGATGTCGGGCTGTAGCCAGAGGCTTGCAAGCTGGAGCGTTAACTGTGCAAAGCGTCACATCTCGAGCCCCAGTCAGTGACACTAACACTACTTCATAAAACTACAAGTAGAGAAGTGGCGCCGGAACACCTGCCCCTTCTTTAGAACAATGCTAAAATTAACATCAGCAGAAACACTTTAATGCCGGGAAAGTAAACGCTCAAACAAGAGATACTTAAAAAGGAGTCGTCGGGCCTCCAGGCAGCAAATACTTTGACATGGAATAGTTGATATAGCAGCCCGCAGCCGCACCGACACCTCTGTTAATACGAATGAAAGCAGAGATCCAGAGCTGTCAGATCATGAATATATTTTAGATTTTCCCTGCATGAACAGTTTTAATTTAAGTTTTTTATTTATGCGTGACTTCATTTGAAACCAAAAAGAAAATACTTTGGTGAAATCCTAGAAGCTAGAAGCTTTATCAGACCAAAGTCTGTGTGTATAATTGAAAAAGATGAATTGATTTCCGCATTCAGTGCCATTTATTATTATTTATTTTTTTGTTTCTCTGTTCATAGTATTAATAATATTAATAAATATTATTTGTTTGGTAACCAAAGACACAGACAGGTATGTAGACTGATGCTTCTGGATGTTTAAGCTCATTTTAATAGTGAACGCAGAGGAAGAAGTAATATTCCAGATATGATATTTAATTAAATAAGTTAAAGTTTGAATACTTGGTCACAGGTAAACTGAACACATTAAAGGCCACATAAATGTTTTCATATCTTATTTTATTTACTTTTCAGACCAGCATGCTCTTTGGACTCCATTCCCACTCAGCAATAGTGTCACTCTGACAACAGAAGACATTGTGTTTGCTGTCTTTCTGTATCTCTATTTATCTGACTGTAAAGTCATTTAACTTCATTTTTCAAAGTTTAATTTGGATTATTCAGTAAAAATTATGTGAAGTAAATGGATTAAAACTTTTTAAAGCTTTAGGTTACTAGAAGGATTTAAAAAAAAAATTTAACATGAAATATGAGCCTGGTGTGGTAATAACAAGCACAAAACAAATCAAAACAAATACATATTAATGAAAACATAATTCAAGAAAAGTGAGAAAATAAAAGTTTAATTAGTTTTTGTAAAAGATCTGTTATTTGAATTATGTCTAATGGGAAAACTAAATATCAGTTGTTCAAACATGGCACGAGTTGCAAGCAACTAACATCTGGCGCACAAAAGAGAACGTGGGAAACCACTGGAGAGCAGCAGATTAGTCTGAAAGCCAAGTAAAACCAAAATGTTTTTACACCAAAAATATTTATCCTGAAGGAGACATCCTACATGGAAATCAAATTTAACAATAATTAAAATGAAAGAGAATCTATCTGAAATTAAACATAGAGGAGGAGGATTATATCTTCATTTACAACATACTCAGTGTGTGTCACCGTGTATTCAGACCTCAGGCTGCTGACGCCGTCAGGTCGTCTCTGGGACGCAAAACGCTTTCAAACACGACTTGTGATATCGTCCGTACATTCACAGAGTAACGGACATCTAAACGACCTATCGGGAGATGACAGGTGGCATCAAATGAAATCGAAAAAGGAAAAAGAAGATCAAACGACAGTGAGGGAATGCACGCCGGCCCCGTCCTAATCAAAAACCCACAGCGTCACCGACGGTGTTCCCATGTCAAAATGTGCGCGTTAGCGAGAGCAACAACTGGCACGACAGGTTGGAGGAGAGGACGCGAGGCGAGGCCTGCGGGCGCGCGCGTGTGTTCCTGAGTGCAGTGGTGTGCCAGCCAAGCTTTAGCTCGAGCGCCGGGGTGTGAGGGTGGCGACGGTGGGCCTGGGGTTGGGGCGAAATATGGTTTCGTGTGCGCGCGTGTGGCAGCTGCAGCCTCGGCGCCCCCCGGCAGTGTTGTTGTAACCAGGCAAGCCGAGGCCGTCTGCCTGCGTTCTCCAGCCTCCGGGCACGCTGCACGCTGCACACACAGAGGTTCAGACAGTCAAACGCTTGTGTGTTCAGGACTGAAGTTTCCATTAGGTTTGACGTTTACACACCGGTTTCATTGTCTGATTTTTTTTTTTTGTGTGGAAGTTTTCTCTCTCCCGTACACGGGAGTTGAAATTTAATTACGCTTCACTCTGAAAATCTTCAAAATCGAGCAAAATTCTCCAAACTAAACCTAAATGCTGTTTGTATGAATGCGTCCTGGTTATTTTTAGAGCTAAATAACAGATTAAACAGCACGGCATTAGTCTAGTATGTGGCTCTTTTTTTTCCTCTTTTTTTTCAACTTGATAATCTATGCACTGTGCGATAAATATTTTCTTAAAGTGACACGCTCCACCGGCTGATCTGCTCCGTAATAAGGCTACACACACTCATGCGGGGCTGATGAATGACAGACCTTAACGCTGCTTCCAGATCTTCCTCTGTTCCTGTCACCGCGTCTCTCTGCCTCTCTAACGTGACGTTAGCACTTTCCCTTTGGACCGTGCCTTTAGGACATATGCTCCCACCTGTAAATAAATATGCAAACGCAGACGAACACAACGGAGTTTAGACACTAGCTGTGGGCTACGACTGATGTATGCCGCAGAGAGGTAACTGTGTGTGTTGTAATTAATCTCCTTAGTAGCAGCAGTCAATAGAGAGCGCGCCGGTTCGAGGTGCAGACTGCGAGCGGAGTTTGATTATTGGGCCGTCAGGGGAAATTACTGCAAACTGCCTCGCAGCAAAAACTTGCTTTTATCATGTCTGCTGCGGAGCAAAATACACACTTACGAGCGGGGCCGCTCTGGAGGCCGTTTCAGGTGTTATTACGGGGGATTATTCGAGCGTGGGTGTGTTTGAGAGAGTAAACCCTCAGATCCAGCAGGTGGTGTCCTTTCACCAGGTCAGTGGGGAAGCTCTGTAACCTCGACCGCCCAGCAGCCAGCCAGCCAGCCAGACCAGCAGCAGGCGGCGGGGAGGCGATGGCCGGAGACCTCTTTGTTTCAGCCGTCCCTTCACCTGACGCCGCAAACCGTCAGCCGTCGTTTTTCTCCCTCCGCAGACCCTCTTCACCCAAACATCCGTTCAATCTGTCTCGCCATCAGATCCATGCAGATCCTTCCTTCCTCACCGGTTCCAGGCAGCGGGCAGAGGCGAGCCAGCCTGCAGTGCGTGTGTGTGTGTGTGTGTGTGTGTGTGTGTGTGTGTGGTTTAGTGCAGGGCAGTGCCTGAGCATTAAGCCGTATTAAGCCCTAATTAATGAGTGTGCCAGTCGATAGAGGCCAGTTATTGGATTTGCTGCTTTAGCTGCTGGAAGGAGCGCTACTTTAATCACACTCAGAAACACACACACATGCACACACTCAGCCCTCGGAGGCTGGGTTTGAAGGTGAAGCGAGGTGGATTACAGAAAGCGCGTGTGTTGTGTAAGGCCAGAGGTTGGCGGCTCTCTGGCCAGTCAAACCGAGTCGGGCCGTTTATATGTGTGCCAGGGTCAGAGCTTTTACTTGCCGCGTTACATAAACCTTCAGCTTACAACCTGCAGCCGCTTCAAACATCTCAGGCCGCGACCTGACCGACTGATTCACTGGCTGCCCGTTTAGCTCGCTTACTGTCGTGTCAGCGGCATGTGTGGAAGCCTACTGGCTTTCACCACAGCTTTATATAACTCCAGAACTCTTTAGTAATTGGTTTGGCTCGGTTACTGTTTGGAAACGGAAGAGCGTCGTCACACACGTCTTTGTTATGTGATATTAAAGGGTCGGTTCAACCAAATCAATCCAGTGAGTTCATTCAGACTAGTATCTATCTGGTTTCCTCGGTAACCCTCTAGTATATTTCCCCACCCCAAATGTTTCAGGGCGAAATCAGAAGAACATTCACATACTGGATGGAGCAAGCTCTTCTTGCTGTTATCGCTCTGTTTTTGCAAACAACACACCTCTGACTCTCCCAGCCTGCTGTCAGCACGGTGACTTTGGTGGTAGGAACCAGAGTGGACGGTGTTTTTATGCATTTGGAGAACTTAGTGTTTGCGTCACGTGTCTGTCAGTGGTATCGCTTCCTTCCAACAGTCGTCCCCTCAAAGCTGATATTAGTTCATGTGAACTAACACCGCCAACATCATGTGGTGAAAGGTTAATTTTCCTATCATCAAACATGATTGCGTCTATTTTGGGGACAAATAAAGTGGTTTAAATTGAACTGAACTGAATTAACGTCCCTCAGTCTCTTGTCGTCACATGACTGTTTGTCTCTTCCTGTTTGTGTGCACATTTAAAGAGCTAAGGGTTGTTGTTGTTTTTGGAAAGAAAAAAGGGACATTTTGATTTTTGATTGATCATTGATTTTGAACTTTAACGTCGACTTTGCGTTAAAAATGTAGCAGTAAACCAATACTTTCTAGAAACCTGCCGCGGGTCGACGTCTTTCAAATGAAGGAAGAAACCTGAGCCTTTTAAAATCAGCCTAAAAACAGCTGATGAATTTCAGGAGACGCCGTTTGTCCCGGCAGGACGTCGCCTGAGAAGAAAGAGGTCGGTTCGCTTCAGAGAAATAACTTCACAGACGGAATCAATGAGCGGACGAATCCTTCAAAGTGCAAAACTGCGGATCTCGTAGCAGGACGGCCGTCGCCGCAAAATCTCCGCCGTCTCCGGCTGTTTTGAAGGTGCATCGGTGTCAGAGGTCGGGGATGGATGAGGACTGGCATTTTCTCAGCGTGACTCAGTTTGTTGGTGCGCAGCTAAAGGCCCTCAGACGACACTTTCTCAACACTTCCCTCATCAAACATTTACAGCCTCAGAACAACAGGCTGTGTTTGTGACCTTTAGGAGCTCCGCTGTGTGTCTGTATGTGTGTGTGTGTGTGTGTGTGTGTGTGTGTGTGTGTGTGTGTGTGTGTGTGTGTGTGTGTGTGTGTGTGTGTGTGTGTGTGTGGGTGTGTAGCTGATACCTCTTGCGCTTTGTGAAGCGGCACATCGCTCGTATCTCCAGCCTTCGCTCGCCACAGCAGGGCTCTTTCTGCGTGTGCGGTTGTGTTATTGTGTGACGCGTCGATGCCCTGCTGTGCGGCGCTGTGGTGCTTGTAGGATGGCGTGGGAGGGAGAAGCAGAGAGGGAGGAGGGAGCGAAGAGGAGGAGGAGGAGGAGGGGGGAGGGAGGGAGGTGGTTGGTCAGGACAGCTTGGCAGCCGGCTGTAGGAACACCAGGCAAGGAGGGGGAGTCTTCGCCCTCGGCCTCCAGGACAGGACAGAGCCTCCAGGTCTGAGATAAACCACTCGCTCGGGCCTTCGGTCGGGATGGGGGGAGAAAAGGGAGGCTTGGGGAAGGAAAGGGGGGGGGTGTAAGCAGGGAGGATGGATGGGGATGAAAAAGGATGCAGAGACACTGATGATGATGGAGGAGTGGGGCTCCTAACGAAGAGGGCTGGAGAAGTGGAAAATAAGAGAGCGCAGGGCAGAGCGAGGACAATGTGGGGGAGGGAGCAGGGAGCAGATTGCGTAGCAGAGTTGGGATGTTCGCCTCCCCCGTCTGTCACACGCAGGCAGCCCTGCCACTGCCAACATGACCAGCAGGGCAGGGGCATCTGTCTCCCCCCCAGCTACCTCTCTCCCTCTCTCTCTCTTTCTCTCTCCCTCTCTCCCTGCCCTGAGCCACAACCCTCTCCACCCCCCTCCCCCTCCCCCTCCACCTCCTCCTCCTCCTCCTCCTCGTCTGTATTCCTCACATCTCATTCGTCGCCTTCTGAACCTGTTGAAACCGTGACAGACAGAGCAAAAGATACGTAAAGCTGCGGCTTTTCTAAGCGTTGGGGTTTATATCTGACATCCAGGAAACTCCTACTTGAGATTTGTCACCACTGCCTGCGTTTGTCCGACTTTCTCTGCTCAGACTGAAGGTTAGAGACAGAGAACATTCAGGTTTCTTTCCTTTCTATCAATCACGTCCTTTAATTAAAATGTCTAACCGTGCTTTAATACTTCATCAGAAGCTGAAAAATAGCCCGTGTGATTGATGCATGCTGTTACATTTTGATATTATGGATTACAACCGAGGAGTGGCCAGATATTTTCACAGGCCTGTGAGACGATTAACAGGAAAAAAGTTATCGAGAGACAGAAATATGGACGACTGCTTGAATATGCAAATGTGGATTCCTGTGCTGAGAGCTTTCTCTGTCTCATTATTTGTGTGTGTGTGTGTGTGTGTGTGTGTGTGTGTGTGTGTGTGTGTGTGTGTGTGTGTGTGTGTGTGTGTGTGTGTGTGTGTGTGTGTGTGTGTGTGAATGAGTTCACCGCTGCACTCGAGCAGGGGATGACCGCCTGGATGGATGAATGAATGGGTGAAATAATGGGCTGCTGGTGGGAAATATCTCGACAGACACTCATCCTCCACCCCCCCAACACACACACACACACACACACACACACACGCACACACACACACACACTAATCCCAGCGTGCAGTGAAAGAGCTCATTGTCTGCAGGAGCGGCCGTGTCAGAGAGGACGCACTAATTGGGACGTCGTAGATCAAAACTTCATAAGTGGACATTCAAACAACTTTTTAATCGGGTGATTGTGAGTGAGATAACCTAAAGAAGCACTGAGTTATTTGACTATTAACTAAGGGTTCTCATTTCTAATAAGTGATTGTCATCGACTGATCCAACCTCTAGACACATACACATAAACAAACCTCACAGCTCTCACTGATAAACCATGTAAAACACTTTTTAATGTTTTTCAACAGAACCACAAAACTGTCACAAGTTATTTCTTTCACACCTGACGTCAGAAGTTTCAGCTTCTTTTATCAAACCCTGGACTAAAACAGGGTCAACCATAGATGTACGTTAACAGCCTCTGTGTTACTGTTTTAGAGTCTTAATTCTCAAACTATGAGCTGGGACATTGAATATATTATCTTAGGTTTCCTCCACGTGATTCATGTAGGGAAACAAGGCTCAGCTTGGATCCTTTTACACTCCCATGGACAGTATTTTACCACTAATGACCAGACTAAACAACACGACTGTCCTGATACAAAGGACATTTTAAATCTGACCGAACATTTGATAATCTGTTCAGCAGGAAAATATTCCAACCCAATAACCATGTAAACGACTTCTGAAAACAGAATCCATGGAATAGATTTTAATCGATGGGGACAGTGTTTCACTCGTTGCTTTTATGAAAGGGATCATGGTAAAGATGTAATTTTTGTTTTAAAGAAACTCTTTAATGTCACAGTGAATCTGTGGAAAGTAAAGTCAATTCTTAAAAATATTGAATGTAAAATAAGTGGATATCCTGAGTGCATAGCTCTCAGTTACATTTACACATGTGGACAATGTAAATGTGACCTGCCTGGAAGACATCCAGCTTCATTTATGGTCCCTAACCCTAACCGTTAAATCTGAATCTCTGATTAAAATGATCTCAATCAGTTATAATATAATATATATAAACACAGCGAGGGCTAATGATTGTTAAAGATTGTGCGGATGAGGTGTGTGAACTTGAGGCTACTTGTTACATGGCTCAGTCACATCTGGTCAACGTCCCGTTCCTTTTCCTATTCTTCTCAGACGTGTCCTCATCTACACTCTCGGCAGAAAAAAAGTTCCACTGCTGTCATATCCCCCGCAAACACTGTTGATCGTTTGATCAACACAAAGTCCACTGATATTAAAGGCTCTTTGTGGATCCAGCTCTCTTTCAATATTTACAACATTTGGCTTTATATTAGCCAGGAGGGTACGTTCTTCTCACACACACTTTTGAGTCAATATTGTGTGTGTGTGTGTGTGTGTGTGTGTGTGTGTCGCAGGCTGCAGCAGTTGGACCGTCACTGTCAGAGCAGCGCCCAGCAGGTGTGTGAGCTGCTGGCCAAACAGAACCAGCTGATGCAGGAGAGAAACACACTCAGCGAGGAGATGCAGAACCTACGCATTGAGGTACAAACACGCAAATGCAGAGGAGTGTGTGTGACTCACTGTTCTAAATGAATGTGTAGTCTACTCTCTCCCGGGGCACGGTGTAGTTTTCAGTTGACTAAAATAAAATCGGTGAGGAGACGTCGGTCCCTCCGCGACCGATGATCCCGTCTGGTTCTGGATTAGCTTAAAAAACACGTCGTCTATATTCTGCTGTGATTCACCGTCAGAGGTTGTGAGTGTGTGTTAGTCGTCCACATACCGTCCTCACTGAATGTTTGTCGTTTGTCTTTCTAGCTCCCAAACGTGAGACGGGCTGACACTCTGTCCACTTGAGTCCTGTCTTTCTCCTCCTCTTCATTCTGTGGCTGTTCCTACGCTCTGTAAACATAAACCGGTATTTATATTTTTTTATTGAGGACACAGGAAGAGGGAACGTTATCATGTGAATATTATTTAAATAGTGATGGATTTTATGTTACGTGCCGCTAGTGTGACTGATGTGTTGCATGATTAAAGGTGCTGATGCTCAACAAAAAACAAAACTGGTGGCAAGTTTCTTTCTTTCTTTCTTTTTTTCAAATCAGAACAAATAATATGTTTCGTGTTCATTTCCTTTTATTTCCTAATATTTCCTCAACAACCAGCTGACAAACAAACATTGACCATGAGACCTCAACTCCCCAAGTTGAGACGGTTACAAATGACACAAACATTGCAGCAGATTGACATAGTGCTTTATTGAAGCTGTCTGTAAGAAGGAAAATAATGTGCATCCCTATCATATACATTTATGTGTAAAAATACTAAGGATGTACAGTGTAAAAAAACAGCTTCATGTTGATGGTAATTTGTTGTTTTCACATCCTCGCGGCCTCACTGGCCAGCAGCACTGCATCCTGACAGCAGGAAGGACAGAAAAAGGGCTGTTTGATCTGCTTTTCTGTCAATCTTTCTAGATCCGCTGAGTTTCCCCGGCACCGTCTCAGAGTCAACACGCTCTCTGCTTCGCTGACACGTCAGAGGGCAGAGCTGACTACAGCGGTCCGGCGCTCGAGGGAAACGTGGCCCGCTCTGCGAACAGCTGGAGGCTGTCCAGAGGTGTCTCGCACGACTGTAAAGCTACAGTAGATGGACATGGCGTTAAAACTGTTATACTTTGTAATATTTGTACATGTTTGCTGTTTATAAATAAATGCATCTCATGCTTGTTTTATGTTAATAACCATGATGATAGTAGACTAGTACCAGAGAGAGAGAAGAGAAAGGAGGGGCTCGGCTGTGGACGCGAGGTCACATACTTTCAGAAATGCTTCCAGACACTTGAGCTGTTTTACTTATCATCTTCATTAAATGCCAGGCGGAGCACGGTTTGTGATTTTTTGGCCCGACGTCGTTGCTTCATTAACAACAGACGTGATCAGTACAGAGCTGTAGGTCTTTGACGGGGTTTTACATGTTACTGAAACTCTACTGGAGGCAGATCCGCTGTGTGATAGATGTATAGTACAAACAGTGTCAGTGCAGACATCTCGCATACTGTTTGGTGAGTATGGCGAGGGCCCCAGTCAAGCTCCAGTTTGGTGATAACCTCTGAGACGACTGATTACAAAGCTTCACCTTCTCCACTTCTTCTGAGAAGTGAAGGAGAGCCGGCGGGAAAACTTTTCTAATCAGAGGAGGAATCAGGGCAACTATTCATCTGTGGGTTTTTCACAAACATTTTCGTTTATAAACACTGAGCGAATCGCTAAAAAGTTCCCACTGCCCAGCCTGTACTGACCGCTCTGACTCGTCTCTGTGTGACAGTCACTTCATCCGCGTCCTGCCATCTCTGGACATCAGAGCAGCGTCAAAGCTAGCGGCTGAATGTGAAGGGTAGATGTGCTTTAAAAATCCTTGTTTTTCTTAAAAACATAAAAAAGCTAAAAATCCTCCTTCAAAGCGGGGCTGAATCAGATTCCTCTGAATCATATAAAAAGTGATGGTGTGAAAGTGCCGTGGCCAAAGCTACAAAGCGCTATATTTTTTATTTATTTTTTTTTATGAACTCTGGTTTCTAATGATTTTAGGCGTTAAGCGTGCACATACAGCTAGAGCTCCTCAGTCGCTCCCAGACCTGGGTCAAATCAAAGCTGAACACGTTCCAAATAGTTGGGAGCATTTGCTCGAGCCCGTGTCGGGGTGCCAGCTGGGTGGGATTTGTACTCATTTTGAACTATTCAGCTGCTTCGGCTGTGCCAGAGAGGCGCAATCGATCACAGAGAATTATTTTTCATTCGGGTTCTGAGTGCTACTTTGACTCAGGCCTGGTAGAGCAGGCAGAGGAGGACGACAGCATGCAGGCCAGCGCCATCCTTTTAATTTCTGCCATGAAGCGCCTTGGCTAGCTAGTAGCAGTTTAGTGGATGTGCAACAGTAAAGCACATGGACTTAAGAGCAGCAGGAAAAAACAGGTAATGTGTCGTATAAGAGATATCTGTAAAGAAAGATAAAGGAGACATTTATTTATAGAACAAAACACGACTACACCCCCCTTACTGCTACACGCCAAAATCAAAATGACATCAAATAAATTAAATAGAAAATAAATTCAAGTCAATGATGAGAATAAAAACATTCAAATAAATATACTGGAATACAATTTTCTATGCCTAATAAGAGCACATCCCCATATACTCTCTTTAATCTGTCTGCCAGATATTCGAGGTGTCGTCTTCCACGTGATGTTTCTTTTTCGATGCAGGTGAGATTTTAGATTTTTCAAAAATATATTTTCTCACATTTGTTGATTTCTTTTGCCTCAGAAATGCTGGATGTCAAAGGTCTTGACTTACTCTGAGTTAAACCGTAAGGCTTACCCGGCGTGTGGAGACAGAGGAATCGAGGGGATTTTAAACGTCGTTGGTCAAACTGGAAGACATGACATGATGCAACGAGTGCAAACAAACAAGACCGGAGAAATGACGGCGCGCGTTAAAGACAGAAGAGTCGGGGCGACGCTCTGATCATCGTTAAATGAAGGTGGAGAAAAACAGCTCTCTTTAGCTAAACATTAAAAAAAAAGAACTAACTAGACTTGACAAACCCTTCCTCCTCTCTTCCCTTACAGTAAACAGTGGCACTTACACTTCAGTATTGAATCTCTTCCTTCCTGACATTCAGACTTTTGTGCTGCACTTGTTTTCCTTCTGCTCGACTTCCACTTCCTCTCTCTCTGAACTCTGCCTCAGCCATCACCAACACACACCTGGCGTGAGATCAAACATCCGTGTCAATATCCTGCTGGATGGATTCAGAGACAAAAAAAAACAAAACTGCAGTGTCTCCGTGTTCGTCCCGGACTTTCAGGATCTGTCTTTAGAGCGCCCCGTCACCTCTCGGCTGTCACATTTTGTCACAAAACAACACAAAAACATTAAAATAAACGATGGAGCAGGAAGGCTATCTGCTTTCCCTCCTACATTCTTCAGCCATTTTTGTTTCTTGAGGTGCATTTTTTTTCCTCTCAGCCCTAAGAAATAACAATATATAGTTTTTCTAGAATAATGTAACAACAATAGAAAAAGTTAAATATAAAACCGATGAGAAGAACAATAAATAGAACATATATTATATTATAGCCATTGCTGTGATTCTTGTAAACCCATAACTGTTGATGTATACCTCCTCACAGACCATACTGTTTTATCTTCTTCTTTTTTTCTTTTTTAATTCTTCATAAGAAACTCGCAGGAAACAGGAAACCTGCTGTTACCTCGCTACTCATCAATACGTCATAATTTACCACATAATTTCTTTATGGATATTTCCACCTGTACTCCTCACCACCCTGTCATCCAAGACTTTTTACAAATCTGTTCCTGCTGCAGTTTCTCTTTCCTGCACAAAGACAGAGAGGTACAGCCGTGTGGTGTGGATCCCAAAGCCATGATAACAATATGTCACAGTAAAGCTTTCTGCCATCGAAACTAAGTAACGTTTCGTTTTCCCTTTTGGGATAGAGGAGATTTAAACTCAGAGGGACTTTAAAGTTTAGAAGTACATAAAAAAAATTAAATAAAATAAAAAAACAACTTTGGGGGCATTCAAACATTCAAACCAGCTGTTTTCCTCTCATTTTCACCTCTGCGGTCGTGGAGAATATCATCGACCACTGCATTGTGGGTAATGTAGTAAAGCTCTTGGTTTGGGAGCTTCATCGTTCTGAGCTGCTGTGCTTTGAGGTACGTTCTGAAACCGTAGCTGGACTAAGCACACACACGCGCACGCACACACACACGCACACACACACACACACACACACACACACACACACGCACGCACGCACGCGCACAAACAAACAAACATGCTATCGTTACCTTAACCTACAGATGTGTAATAGCTGTACAATAAGAGTAGCAGCTGTACAAGCATAGATGTTAATACAGGAGGTTGATGTTCTGCTGGCGCCTGTATAATGATCAGCAGCAGTTAGCTCAAAGTGTAGCACCAGATTTTAGTAGTAGCAGTAGTATTATAGTAGGAGTAGTAGTAGTAGGAGTAGTACCTGTAGTAGTTGTGGTAGTAATTGAAATAGCAGCAGCAACAATGATGATTTGCACGGAGCAAAACCTGAGTCAAATGAGGTGTGTAAGATTCTGCTCACGGATGACAACTACTCTATTTCCTCGCGGCCAGGCAGCCTCAATCAATCCCAGAATTACTTAACTGAGGATTTGACATCAGACCCAAATGAGTATCTGTCTGTTTGCAAAAGCCTGAGATAGAACCAATAATGGCAGTTTGGTTTTAAATGACTTAAAATGCTGTATTTCCATCGTACAGATAAGAAGCCACAAAAAAATGTCTCCTTAAAATGCATCAGCTCTATTTTTGATTTTTTTTTTCTTTTTTTTTTTTCTTCCAGATTTGCAGAACCGTCTCACATCAAAGCACAGCAGGCCACCGGTGATGCTCCTGTAATTAAAGGGACATTACATATCAACTATTCACAGTTCGGATCACCTGGGGTTGCAGTGCATGATTAGACTGTAATTTAGACTGAAGGTTTTCACTTGGAAGGGAATCACAAAAAAAAAAAAAAACAGAGAGATGAAAAGGAGAGGAGGAAGAGAACTGTAAAATCCTTCAAGTCAGTCGTAAAGGTCGGTCCGAAGCTGTGGGTCTTTTTGTCCCACGCTGATGACCTCAGGGACCAGGTGGGACGATGTCACTGTAATGGACAGTTCATTCCCGGCCGCTGGCAGAGTACGAGAACTGTGGGAAGTGTGGTCTTCTCTCGTTGTCCAGACAATCCATCCCATCCTCATCGACTAAGACCAGATAAGACAGAGTCAGAGGTGATTAAAGAGCTGCGTGTGGCTGGAGGACCAGTACAGAGACACGTGAATAAACAGTTCTTTTGATTTTTTTTGTTTCTCCACTTATCCAAATTTAATCTAAATGTAAACCTCTCACATAGAGAAATAGAGCAGCTACAGTCATAAATGTAATCCTTGTGAGGACAAAGCTTGACAAATATTTCAACAGTAACATATAATATTTAACTCCATGATGCCCGATAAACACACGAGCTCCAATCCAAAGAATGAACTTATTCTGTTTCTCTGTTCATGTCCGTACTTCTCCCTGAAAATATTTACAGCTATGTATAAAAATGGAAGTGAGATTGCGAGCATATGTTTGTGCACGTATGTGTGAGGGAGAGAGGGAGAGACGGATGACGCTCACATTTCTCTGGTGGAGTGATTGTGATGGTCTGGGCTGTGAACTCCTCATCGAAGTATCTGGTGTCTGTCTCTGACGTCACCTGAGGCTTGAAGGGAGGGACGAGCTGGGACAGAGATGGCCAAGAGATCAAATTGTACAGTGACAGTTGAAGGCTGTTACGCTAACACCACTGCTCACAGGACATTAAACTCTGAATGTTACAAGAAAACACAACAGAAGTGGGAGGTTAGTAAAGAAGTATCTTTTCACCATGTCAGTGTTCTGAAATGTGATCGGAAAAGTTAAAAGTGTTGCCACGCAGGACCTGACTCACTTAGTGGTGTTATATGAGTAAACGCGTACAAAGCCACACCTCTCTATAATGGCCTGCATGCTTATAGGGTATTTATCAAATGCATAAAATTTACTCTGTAAAACAACAAAACGGACTGCTGAGTACAAGGCTTTATAGTGACTTATTTTCTGCCCTCCTCCTGGACAAGCACAGAATTTAGCCATGTCACATTGTCCCATGCCCCATACCTTTTTATCATAGACATCCTGCCAGTCAACGCCAGAGAAGAAACTGTGTCTCATTATTTCTTTGGCGTCATCTGGTCCTCCCCCAAGTCTAGAGAACAGGAGAGAAATGTTGTAATGTGAACTGAGATCGCTAGTTGAAGTTATACAGGAAATAATAGCACCACACTGATGGAGAGTTTAAGCAGGGACCCCCTACTTACTATATGTATTCTATATTAAATGTGGCCTAGTGCTATTTATAAATATACTATAAATATACTAAAATACTAATATAATAATAATAAATAATAGTTTTATAATAATAATATACTAAATATATTATCATAATTTTCCATTCAATATTAAGCTATCTCATATCCCTTTACTAAAATATCTGGATTCATGTTAAAGTGTGTTTAAAGGAATTTAAAAAAAAAGTCTAATCAAAAGATTTTGCGACCCCCCCGTAGTGGCATTTCTTCTTCAACATCAATAAAACATCACACTTTCACATGATCAGAGCCTCATCTTCATGTGTATGATGAAGGTTTAGTTCATTCATCCAAAACATTTTAAATAAATATACAACCACTAAAAGAGATGTTGTGTGTGAAGCTTCCTTTAGGTATCAATTATTACATTTATCAAAATGACTAAAATGAATTTCTCAGTGGAATATATATAGTAAGGGAGTAACTGAGAAGTTCCTTATAAACCTAAACTGCTCCCCTCCTTAGTTTGACAGCTATTTGTTTCTAAGTATTTTCTCACCACGTAGGTTGATCTTCTAATCAATACTAGGCAATTATGTCCAAGAGGAATGTAGTGTTTATTACGCTTCCTGTTAAAGGTGTGA
Organism: Mugil cephalus; assembly: GCF_022458985.1. Taxonomy (NCBI): domain Eukaryota; kingdom Metazoa; phylum Chordata; class Actinopteri; order Mugiliformes; family Mugilidae; genus Mugil; species Mugil cephalus. Next base: position 18,834,041 of record NC_061782.1, on the reverse strand, counting down.
ACCTTGACACACACCGTTTGTTGGGGTCTTTGATGAGCAGGCCAGACAGCAGGGACTTGGCGTCAGACGACAGAGTGCGTGGGAACTTGATGTCCTCCATGAGGATGAGCTCAAACAGCTTCTCGTGGTCCTGGTTGTAGAACGGCAGGCGGCCGCACATCATCTCATACGTCACGACGCCCAAACCCCACCAGTCCACCGCCCGACCGTAGTCATTGTCCTCCAGGACCTGAGGACAGAAGAGAGACAAAGATTCATAATTAGCTTAGCAGTTTTTTTTTTTGTTTTTAATGAACCATTTGTTTTATTGGACATCTGCTTTAATTCTACTTTCCTGCATTTATTTTATTGGACAATACGGACTGCCCAGGGTATTGGGGGAAGTAACAGACGAGTGAAGGAAGGCAGTAAAGGATAGTCATGTGCCGTTACACCAGAGGGACAAATAAAACATTAAAAGTTGTCGGGAGATGAACGGATAACAGGGACTAAGGTGTAGATGTCAGGTCCCAAATACACGGACACACACACAGAAGCAAACATCATGGGATGGCAGGTCTTCAGAGGCCCCTGTTACAGTAAGGGAGTCGGTGTGTTGGCGTGGCCCACCAGATGCCCCCCTCCCCTGGTTGCTGCCAGCTCTCCCTGGCAAACCGATCCTCTGCTGGCAGGGACAGACAGGAATGTCCCTGGATGGAAAAAGGCAGGAACAGCCTGCAACCTGAACCAAGGCCAGTCCAACCTTTCGAGCCGCGTAGCACAGGTACTGTCTGTAAGCTGCTGTCGTGCGTATGTGTTGAGAGGAAGACGCGCTGTGTAGTCAGTCACTTTGGTATCAAAGTCTCGTGTCTGGGCTGCCTTCCTACCCCTACTCCCCGCCTGCTCTCCTTGCACTGTCCTCTCCATCCTGTCTTATCCTGCCTTCTCCATCCTCTAATCACGCTGTCCCTCGCTCGCACCTTCTTTCATCCTCTCGTTTGCCCGCTCGCTCACTCCTGGAAGGGAGAGGAGGAGGAGGAGGAGGAGGAGGAGAGGGAGAAGGAGGCACACCGAGAGGTACAGTATTTCAGGAGCTGTTGAGGCCTTCATTAACATAATAAGCTTATTAACATGATGAGTGTGCATTAGTGCTTATGTTGCACGTGTGTGTGTGTGACTGACAGACAGACAGACAGACAGACAGAGCTGGAGAGCGGCCAAAACAGCATATGTTGTACATCTTGCCAATAATAATAACATCTCACTCACTGTTAATAATGGACCAGTCAGGGTGGACGTGAGCAAACGCTAACACGCACAAACATTCTCACACAAAAACCTGTGTGTAACCGTTCTTAAACTGGAAGACACAACTGCGCACTAAATGACATTTAGAACATTTTAAAATAGTGCATATACAGCATTAACGCCGATCATTAGGGGTAGCTGTGTGGCAGAAGCAGACAGGACAGTTGTCAAACTGCAGACTGCACGAAAACCGACAAGCTGTGCGAAACGTGAACCTTTAAATGTAATACATGCTGAATATTTCTGCTCGGGTGTTTCACGGTGGCATATGCTCAAGCCTCAACAGAACTTCAATGGCTCCTTCAAAGTTAAAAGTTGAGTTCATAAAATTTGAGTTTCAGACAAAACTGCTGGCGTTTTAGAAAAGAAAATCCATGAGTATGATAATTCAAGATGAATCTGTAGGAAACTATTGTGTATAAATCAGTTTCGTGTGAAGAAGGTCATATAATCAGTCAATAATTGCATTTTACCAAAAGGAGTTTACATCTCTGCTGTAATTTAAAGTCAGCCATGTGCAATGAAGGGTTGTACTGCTAAGGTAGGAAGGAAGCTGACTTAGTAAGTTCTTCCCATCCCAAGTATCAGGCTCAGATTAGGTTCCCCATCTGTAAACTGTGTGTAATGTCGTCACGCACCAGGCACGTAAAAACACCAAACAGCTGCCTGCCAGTCTCCACAGCAGCTCAACGCCATAGAAAGCTGGTCATTAACTCACTGAGCTCACACACTTGACACTGAAGTGCTAATGATGCGTGCGGCTGCTGCAGTGTATGCAGCTCCACATGTACTGTACGTGGAAGTGAATAAGAGCGCTAAGAGCGCTATTTAATGTGTGAATGTGTGTTTGTGTGAGAATTAAAGCTGGTCACCCAGTTGGCAGCTGCGGAGAAGAACTGGAAGAAAGAAGATTGCCGCCAGTTCCACATATACTATTGACTAGTACGGCTGGAGGGATAACGCTGGCTTAGACTGCTGGGAGACTGTCAGACACACACACACACAGCAGATGGAATATTTATCCATCCTCATCAAATTCATAAAGTTTTGAGAGTGAAGCAAACTAGGAGATGTGTGTTGTTGTTTCGGTCCCTGTAGCTTGAGGACACAGTGGGCATGTATATGTATGTGCATGTCAGTGTATGTATGATGGTGTGTGTGTGTGTGTGTGTGTGAAGGTGTGTGTATGTTTGCGTGTGTGTGTGTGTGTGTGCCAGTCCGTCCTGGGACTAAAGAAAGTGGTGGCAGCTCGGTTGCAGGCAGGGAGCAGATTAATCCACACAGAGCCAGAATGCTGCCCCACAGCCCCTAGGCATGGAGGCACTGGAGTGTGTGTCGGTGAGCGTGTGTGTGTGTGTATATAAATTAGAATAAGACGGGACAAATAAATAGGACAACACAGATGAAGTAACAAATGAGATAACAGGAGAGAAGGGGTGTATATTTGAGGAGGGGAGGGAAGGAGAGAGGTCTGATTAAAAGCAGCAGCGGGGGACAAGGTCTCGTCCTGTCCCGGTCCCTGTTGGTGCGGCCATGTGGCAGCTAGCTGCTGCTCGCAGGACGAGGGCTTTGGCAGCTTGGACAGAACTAGATGGGACAGGACGAGCACACACAGCCTGTGGCTGTACCAGCCCAGATACCCAGTAGAGGAAAAACACACACACACGCACACACACACGCCAATGCTGATCTGAGAGACCAAAGTGTCGTAATGCGGAGCTTAATGTATGTTTATGTTGCGCTGACATTTTTGAAGCATAAGGGCCGACTGTCTACATTTGAGAACCATATACATTAAGAAAACATCCAATATCCATCCCCCTTCGACACTTTCAGAAGTATTTCAAATAAATGTGTCAAACTGAGAAACAACGTGAAAAATGTGCTTTCTCTGATGCTGTTCCATAGCTTTGCAGAGACCTTTCACTGCTCATTGTTCATTAATCCCACGCTAATCTTTTTATTTTTGACTATCCTTGAAACAAACAACACTTCAGTCTGATGCTTTACACATTCAGCTGTAGAATTCACTTTGCGTTGTGTTACTGAAGTATCTGCTTATGAGTCCCTCCAGGCGCACAGCAGACACAAGCACTCTTTACTCATTTCTCATCTGCCCTTTTTACTGACGGCAAACACGGGAACTGTCTGAATTTCACTCCTGTAACCCTGAAATATTTTCTCTCCCTTCTCATCTTCCTCTGTCTTCAACCCCCCTCTCTCTTTTTAATCCCGGCTACTTTGCATCTCTGTAACTTGGCTCCGAGCAAACTGTGTTATTTTTACACGCGGGCGGGCGAGCAGAGCGTGCGGGCGGGCGAGTGGCGGCGGCGGTGGTGTAGATTTCCAGGTTTTTTCCGAGCACCTTCCTCCAACCTCGCCCATCTGCCGCCATCTGCCTCGCTTTAGCCCGCACTTTCTACTGCAATCACACACACAGCGCACACACACATGAACGCACACAGACGCACATCCTGTGAAAAATAACCAACAGCCTCCAATCAGCTTTTGGCACGCAAAGGAAGGGACTCTAAAAAAAAAGCACAAAATGCTGCGCCAAATTGTCCTCCATACTTTTTTGAGTGGGATATACACTATGCCTCTCCCCTCCTGCCTTCATCTCCACATCCACCGCTCTGTCTCCGCCACCCACAGTCCTGCGAGCCTCTCGCCAGTTGATCTGCTGGCCTTCGAGTGAGACAGCGCTGATGACTGGACAGGGGATGAAGAATGTAGTTGTGTGCGTGTGTGTGTGTGAGGACTGTGTTGTGCCCTTTCCCAATTCAACCAACACCCTCATTCACACGCATAAAATGCATATTTACGGTTCACCCTGATATTATGGAAATTGTTCGCCTGTGAAATCGGCAAGTGGAAATGTACATACATAAATTTCACCAAGAGAAGGTCTCGAAAAGTCATTACGACGCACAGTGTGTGAGAGGTGAGGGGGTGAGAGACCCTGGATCGTCACTTCGTGTTTCGAGTGCACCGTGTGCGTGGCTCCTGTTGGTCCTTCGTGAAACTACCCAGATACACCCATTTATCAAAGGTTAGTAATGTTCCCGGTAGCCGGGGCTGTTGTAGATAAACAGGCGCTGTGCAGTGGGCAACGTGGGTCCCACAGTTGACAGGGGCCGTCCTGGTGGAACCCCGAGCGCTGCAGAGACGCTGCCTAATGGACAGACCGCCTGTGGGTGACACAGATGCTTGTGTAGTACAAGGTCTCAATCTGCTCAGCTTAAAGAACGTAACATGCAGATGCTGAGATTTCTGTCATTCATCATTTGATTGAAGCAATTTGTAAAGATTTTTCCCATCACATCTTTACACTCTGGACACTTAATGTCCAATCATGATGCAAAAAAAAGTGTCAGCATTGTGAATCTCACGTGTATGAAGACACAAAAGTAATCGTTTATTTTATGTCTTCTGTGATAAACTCTCTCTCTTGTCATCTACTACGTCAACCTACCCCCTCTCTCTAAGAGTCTGTTACATCCCTCATCACGATGTGGAAAGACTCCAGTGCAACAACCATATGTTGTGTTTGGTAAAAAATCTACTGTGTATTTTTATACTTTTCACAAAGTGAATAAATAATAATGTGTATTTATTTCTCCTTCTCTGCTGCTAGTTTAAATTTTTACCTTTGCTTTTGCTACATTTTTATTTTTTTGTAAAAAAAAACTGACTTACACAAGAATTCCAGTTTACCTTGTACCTGCATGGACTTATTCAGGCTGTTCAACGTGATGTTACAAATATTTGTAGACCTTACAGTACATTCTTTGATTGATTGATTATTTCTTCTCCATGGACTGCCAAGGCTCAAATCTGCAGAATCTAGTTCACCAAGTTTTAGTAGATGACATTATACTTCACAATGTACATATTTCCCTTTAGGCGCGACATGAAACAACACAGATAAAGGTAGAATTCTGCTGAAGTGAGGAAGAATAAAGATAGAAGTTATTTAAATACACTTCAAGAAGTGATAAAACAATAAAGAACAAGAAAAGAAAGAGGTGAAGGGGCTCAAGAAATGACAGAGAAACTGAGATTAATGTAAAGAGTCCGATTAAATGAGAACAGTTAAAAAAAAAGAAAACATTACCTCAGGTGCAAGGTACTCTGGTGTGCCACAGAAGGTCTTCATGGTAGCAGCATCAGTGATGCCCTCCTTGCACAGTCCAAAATCAGTGATCTTGATGTGGCCGTCTTTATCCAGCATCAGGTTTTCCAACTGGAAGAGAAATGAAACACACATCTCACAATTTGTGCAGAGGACCTACACCGTACTGTTTTGTTAACCGGATAAAGTACATCTTGTCGATTGTGGAGTCAAGGTTTTCAAGTTTGTATTGTATCACCCCACACAGTGGCAGCACAACCTCTCAGACACACAAACTCAGAGAAGAGGAATAAACTTGAGGCATGTAGCGCCGCCACTCAACCTTTTAATTTTAATGGCTGAAGTGTTTTTCTCACTCTGTCTTGTTTTTTTCTCCTTTTGGTTTTCTTGGCTGCTCTCAGCCGGGCTGGGGCCAAGGCTGCCAGGCAGGCACTCACACAGAGCAATCTACCTCTCTACCTCTGTGGCATCAGCAACCCCCCCCCCCCCCCCACCCCCCCCCACCCCTCACTCTCTCCCTGCCTGCCTCTGCCCCCCCGCCATTCTTTTCTGCTTCATGTCTGCGTGAGCGTGTCCCCGTCCCTCTCTTTAATTACCACACATCCTGAGCCATTCGTCTCCTTCTGGATGGATGAAAAAAACAACGACCAAAAAAAAAAAAAAAGACACAATAACACAAGAGTTGGGGGCCAAAAACAAAAAGAACTTCTCCCTCAAATGTCTGATCGCTCTCGTCCATGCCCACTAGCCTGCCCCCCCCCTCTCTGTTTGTGTTTACCTTGAGGTCCCGGTACACAATCTTGGCTGAATGCAGGTAGTCGAGAGCTGAAACAATCTCTGCACCGTAGAAGCGCGTGCGCTCCTCTGAGAACACCCGCTCTCTGGACAAATGGAAAAACAGCTGCGGGAAAAGGATGGAGGAAGAGAGGGTGAGAGGGAGAGTAAGAGAGAGGGAGTGGGGGAGAGAGAGAGAGAGAGAGAGAGAGGGGGGAGAGACAGCAGGGACGGCACAGCAATAATTACTGATTTATTGGAGGAAATTAGCACAACACAAACTGGCTGCCCGCACCATATTGAGATGATAGATAGCGGAGGGAGGGTGAGTGGGGTGTGTGTGTGTGTGTGTGTGTGTGTGTGTGTGTGTGTGTGTGTGTGTGTGTGTGAGGGGTGCATGTGGAGAGGGGTTGCATTGAGAGGGGGGGAGGGTGGTGGTGGGGGCGTCTCGGAGGAGGGCTGGTGGAGGCACTCGGCAGCTGGCGCCTCATCTAGCAGCCCCCTCACCACACATACACACACACACACCTCTTCACGTTACCCTCTGGGCTGGGTTGGCACGGCGCTGGTGTGGAGTTTGGCGATGGGGGCCAAATCAAGGGTTTAATCAATACACCAGTCTAGTTAAAGACAGGCCGAGCGCCGCTGCCGCCGCAGCCAACACACAGCCCCGCCGCCCCGCGACTGCCTCCAGTGTAGCACTCATCAGTGGCCTAACTGTCCTCGCCCCCTCGAGCCTCCGTTTTCCTTCGCTCCGATCTCGCATCCACCCTCTCTGCGTTTGCGGCAAGGAGCTCGTTTTCGTACTTTGAAGAGCGCACATTCTTCCCCAGGCGGCCTGACCTCCCGTCTCTCCTCTGTCTGGCTTTCTAATCGCTCACCTCACACTCCCCTTCCCCTCTTAGTCGTTCCCTCGCTGTCAGTTGTCAAGTTGTCACTGTCACACGGACGCACATGTGGCACCGAAATGACACCAGCCTGCTGTGGCGCACCAGTCAAGTTGTACAAATTACCCATGAGGCCAAGGGGCACACATCCCCCCATTAATTGTTCAGGGAGGTTTGCATATGGCCACTGGAGTGATGCTCACGGACCACCTTGCTCCAGTAGTGTGTGTGTGTGTGTGTGTGTGTGTGTGTGTGTGTGTGTGGTGGCGGTACGGTGAGAGGGGTAACACGACAGGTGGGCCTTCATCAGTGTACTGGCAACTGTGGCTGTGGCAGGTTTGTAATGGGTTATGCGCGCGTGTGTTTGTGTATATGAGGCATGTGTGGTCACAATTTGTCAGTTGAGGTAAAAATTAGCTGTGTGTGTGTTTGTCTAAGTGTGTGCGTGTGTGTGTGTGTTTGTGTGCGTGTGAGTGTGTGTGTGTGTCTGCCTAACTAACAGGGATGGGAGCAGGTGACAGGTACACTAAGGGAATGAACCAAGATTGCAAAAACGGACCGATTAAAAATCTGAGAAATGGAAAAGTGGGGGAATCCAAACTCATTTCGTCTCCGACTGTCATCCTGGCTGTATCTGCCCCATAGGTGTGTTCATAAATAGACACGGGCAGGAAAGGGAGGGAACAGAATAGAGAGACGAGAAGGCAAGTAAGAGGCCAGTTGGCTGGCAAATTAACTGCGTTAGAAACCAATCCAGCAGTAAAACTTCAGCCACTTCTTGAGTGTTTGCACGTTTAAACAGTTACCGAGCTGCCTCAGTAAGTCACCACCTTTTCCGATATCGTGCCCCGTGTACTATTTAAAAACCCACACAAATGTTGAGGAGACAGTCTTTGAATATAGTATCTTACAACTGATACATTATTAACATTTTAAACACGTAATAACTACTGTGCTTAATTTAAATATTCATATATAGTCATTCGTGCTATCTAAGCTCCAACTCAGTAAATACGTGGAGAGTCACGTTGCTGTCAGTTATTGTGGTGGAGTTGTGGTTTGACTAAGGCAGAAACACAAAGATGTGTAACCACATATAGCACAACCATCCAGAGAGCATGTGTGCACGTCTTACCTCTCCTCCATTCACATACTCCATGACAAAACAGAGGCGGTCTTTAGTCTGGAATGAATACTTCAGTGACTGAAAGGAAAACGACACACGGACAATTCAGAAGAGAGTTTACTCAGGTGTGTCTCAAACAACACAACACTCTATTCATCCACTTTATTATCCAGTGTACAGCCCTGAGTTTACTGTGCAATTTTGTTTTTATAATTACAAATGAACATACTGTGGAGCCAAAGCATCCTACAATGAAATGGACAATGAGGAATACAACTGATTGTCACCAATCAGGAGCCCTCTCATTAACATCATCACAGACATAACCAGCTGCACAGGGGGATAACCCGAACAGCATTAAATATTGTTTTTTTTTATTATAAGTTTACAAAATAATTACATTTTTTGTAAGAACTCCCTGCAAAGTGAAATGAGTGAGTGGGTTTTGTGCGCAGCAAGACGTCTGGTCCCATTTTAACAGCAGGAGGAACAAAACATGATCATTCTTAGCTTCAAATTGTTTACGTCTGTATTTGCTTATTCAAAGCGAGCGCGTGCATGTGTGAAGTAGTCGTGTGTTTTCTTTTGAGGGAGAAAGACGCTAAACAAAAGAACAGTTGGTCTAAGTCTCTTTGTGGCTGCAGGTGTGACAAGGGTAAACTCAGATGTGAGCTCTAATTGCGTTCTCAATACTGTATGTGTGTGTGAGTGTTTCAAGGGAGTGTGAGTGAAATAAGCAGCAGCAGCTAATGTGTGTACATCAAAGCTGACAGATGCAGACGTTAAAGTACAACAATTTGGTGTCTACCTCATAATTAGCCTCAGGAGACACGGGGACGTATAGGATCAATGTGCTGTTTTTGTGTGTGTGTGTTTGCACATGTGTAACATGGAGTCTTACAGAAGTCAGGACGTTTTCCATATGTACACATGTATACATTTAAAGCAGTTGTGATGAGGCACTTACAGTGAGAAAGGGATGTCTGGTGTTTTTCAGTACTCTGCTCTCTGTGAGTGTGTGAGCCACTTCATCCTGTACAGATGAGAATCAGACGAAACACTTTGAACCCAACAACTACATGAGAAGGCAGCTGAAGAGCAAAAACATGTTAAGAGATGAAATAAAACAGTCTGAGTTCAATTTGATTTGATTTAACATTAAGATGGATATCCAGACGAACCTTTGCTATGATGACCTCTTTTTTAAGGATTTTCATGGCGTAATATTTCCCGCTGGCCTTTTCCCGGACAAGAATGACTTTACCAAAGGTTCCCTTTCCCAGCAGCTTCAGGTAGTCGAAGTCACTCATTGTCTGGTGGAGGGACGTGTAGGTCTGTTCAAAATGTCACTTAAAATGTTTTCCATGCACAAACATTGATTTCGACTACATGTATTTTGACCAACATGATCACAAATTTCTACAAAGGTCATTTCTCATTCTTCATTTTTCGACCAAAAAACATTCAAATGTGAGTGTGAACCAAGTTTATCGGCACATTTATCCATACATTATAATCTGTGCTCCTCTCCAATAACAGTTAATAAATATACTGAATATTTAAAAAAAAAAAAAAAACTCTGGGCGTGTGTGGAGTAGTGAAGGTTTGAGCTGATTTGATTATTTAGTTTAGGATATACTGAATATGCATAGCTTTTGCCTTTATAAAATAAAATGGTTTGCATTGCTGATTTTACTTGGTTAAAAAAACTTTCATTACTTGACACAAACCTGTTTACGAAAAGACATTTTGTTTTAAATTGTAAGCTGTCCCATTACATGATATAGCTGGAATAGTTTCTGTTAAAATTATATGAGAGGGAGCATGTTCTTGTTTGTCTGTGTGTTTGTTACCTTGCGTTTGTGGTGTGTAGTGGAGATGTCCATCTCTTCCTCAACCATGTTGTCAATGTTGGAAGTGGGGCTGCACTGGATCCTTTCCTCCTCTTGCCTCTGCAGCTTGTCAGCCACCATCTGAATGGCCTCTGTCCACTCATCTCTGGGTTTAAAATGTACAAAAAATGGACAAAGATGGACAAAGATGGACCGTTACTTGACACACTAGCAATTTTGTTTGTCGAACAGCCTAATCCGTAACATAAGAACACACATAAATATAGTAATACGTGACGTATATCAGTTTATACCGCAAAACACACAGATGTAAAATATGACTTTGGATCCATTTTCAAATATTAAAAGTAGTGCACTTATTGAACCAGGTTTTTAAATGAGCTGGAGTGTTTTCAATTAATATAAACACCTATTTGTTCAACAGCGAGGGAACGTGATCAACTACAGAATCAACAGAATCAACCAAATGAGCAATGATCACAGAGTAGAACTAATGCCTACCAGCCTGTGTATGTGTGCAAGAGAGGATGAGTGTACACAACACACACCACTGCATTAGAGGGAACAATGCGCTGCTGTTTGCTAACATTGTTCCTCCCCATTGACTTTCCATTAGCAGTGTTGTTCAACATCTGTTGAGAGAAAGACTGAGTTTAATTGTCTGTGTGTGCGTGTGTGTGTGTGCGCGTGTGTGTGTGTGCGTGTGTGTGTGTGTCATCTGTAGCAGACGGCTAGCAATGCATAAGGATGTGTAGGAACATTAACCGTATTTAACAGTGGTGGATTTAATGTTAATGTAGTGATTTATTCCAAGAGAAGAGAAGAGAAGAGAAGAGAAGAGAAGAGAAGAGAAGAGAAGAGAAGAGAAGAGAAGAGAAGAGAAGAGAAGAGAAGAGAAGAGAAGAGAAGAGAAGAGAAGGATTTTAACAGTGTCCTGTTCTTCAAATAGTCATAAATCCGCAGGTGAGCGTGCACTTTAAATTATACAGAGTAAGCCATGAGGAGTTTATAATAATGAAAGCTGTCTGATTGGTAAAAATCACCGCTCTGTCTCTTGTTATATTTAGAGTTAGGTGCACATATGTTTCCTAGTGGGATTTGTAAAAAAAAAAAAAAAAAACATTCATCTGAACCTAAACAGACGAGCGCGTTTTTTAAGATGCGAATCCCTTTCTTCTGCAGAGACTTCTGAGCGTGCCCTACACACTCCAAAACAAGGGCAAACTCAAGTTACACTCCATCTACAACAGAGGAGCACTCAATTTGTGGCACCTACGATGTGTGTGTGTGTGTGTGTGTGTGCGCGCGTGTGCGTAGCAACGTGAAAAGCAATGGGAACTCTCTCAAGGTCAGGCAGCAGATAAATGCTCTTTCTCGGTTAGAGTGTTTTTTGTGTAATGAGTTTTTTTTTCCTAATGAGAGATAATGGGCCTGCCTACAGTCGGGCGCCGTGCCAACACGTGCCACCCTCTCTGTTCACGGCTGGGGCTGCGGTAGCTGGAGCCTTGCCAGCGCTGGTACAGTACAACTGATACAGTAACGCACACACACACATTCACAGAAACACAAACACCCAGTTGTGCCACACACACACACACTTCTTCTTTCCCACCCACTTAAACATCAATGACGCACAAATCCTATGCATACTCACTCACACATTTCTACAACAAAACACAGAAACATCTGGCACTCACAGTTGTCCACTTGCATGTTGAATGCACTTCATAAACTAATCAACGGAAAGTTATTATGTGAACTCTCAAATGTTTATTTGATTATCTGGAGGCAAAACTATTACAAAAGCAACATATACCGCTGACAAAGTTGGACAGACAGCTGCAACCCACACACACACATAAAAAAAAAACACACACACACAAACTCAAAGGATGCACAGAAGCATCTGTGGTCTTCTGGGCAAAGCTGTTCATTTTCTGGAGATAAACACCTCAGCTCCTCAGAAAGGAACAGAGCAGCTGGAGAATTTATGCCAACGCTACTTGAAAGGTCTCCTTTCCACTCTGTCTCTCTCACCCGCTCCCGTTCTCTCTCACGCCACCAAAAATACATAAATTCTCTGTAGTGCAAACCTCCTCACACACACAGTATTTCCGCCCTTGGCGACGCACTTATCCGTTTTTGTTTTCTTAACGCAAGCAGAATGAACTTCTAGTCATTTTGTCTGTCTGGTAACTGACCTCTCATCAGGCGAATCTACGTGGAAGGTCCTCTCGATGACGGTCGTCCACTGGAGGCAGCGTATGATGAAGGTATTTGGCTTCGGCCTCTCTGTCTTCATCAGCTGACATTCTGCAACGAGCAGCCGGGGGAACGGTTCAGCCTTCAGAGTGCAATTAACAGTGATTCAAGATTTAACAGCACAGATAGAGAAAAAGTTTGGTCTAAACGTTCAGACGCACCAAACCAGCATCGAAAAGCAAACGCAAGCAACAAGTCCAAATGATGACAGCCGATGGCCAGCAGAGACACACTGAATGTCCTCAGTCTGTGGAAGAGGATTTATCTCTTCTTACTAGAACTGGTCTGTGTTTGGCATTAAAAAAAAGATAAACCTGAGTATGAAGCAACTGAGCTACAAACTGGCCTCTCCTGAAACCTGCTGATCCGTTGACCTACAGTTTATTCATTATACATAGTCAGGCCATGAATATCCGAAAAGACTTGATAAACGAGAAGAGTAATCTGTGTGACCTTTGACCTTCGATATTTTTATTTTCTGCCAAACAGCCAATTAAAGAGATTTCTCACAACGATTAATTTTGTCACCGATAGTTGTTGTGTGTCACGACTCTTAGCTCTGATATCAGTCTCAACTCTGTCCATAGTAAATATTTCTGTTTTCTCAGGTCTATGTTTGTGTATGTTCCTTGTCCATGTAAAGTCATTTTTATTGTTATCAGCAGCACCTGTGTTTCTCTTTCAGTGACAAAAACGTGTTACAGGGACAGAATATAGGCCTAGATAGTTTGAAGCCTGAACAAATTCACGCTGATTAACAATATTATTGTTAAGAAATCATGTAGTTTGTGTAATAAAAATAGACAATAAGTTCAGTCACCAGTGGCTCAAATAGAGACGCTTTCCTCTGCCAGGGGATATTATGTGCTGCTCCGCATACGCATCTGGCGACTCTCCACGGAGACACTTTTCAGTGAAATTGGGCAATACAGTAGGCCATTATTACACAAACGCATAATACAGTACACAGACGCAGAAACGTATGCACACATAGCCAGATGGGGCCGTGAGCTCGCTGTGGGAAAGAACGCGTCTTCGGCGTCCCTCAGCAGTCTCCGCGCTTATCGGGAACAAGGACTGATGTAAAGCGGCATAATGATCCATCCTCTGGTCTACCCCATCACCCTCCGTTTCCCTCTCATGTTTTCTCCTCCCCTCTGTCCTCCTTTTGTCTCCTGTCATTCTCTCGCCGTTTACTCTCGTGTATCCTTCCGTCCGTCCCTCCCACCTTCCACTCCTCCAATTTACTTTGTTTAAGCGCGGCACAGCACAGCGTGTCACGGCTCAGCCTAAATATAGACAGGAAGGTTAATGACAACGCCGCACAGGTCGTGCGCACAGCAGTGCCTCAATGTAAACTCGCTCGCACACACACACGAGTTGCTACCTGACTTGTGAGCGCGGCCTGCTGAGCTGCCAGAAAACAAGGTCATGCTATGGTTGATGCCAAAAACACACACACACACACACACATGTATAAGTGAAGTTTTAATGTTAGCTCAAATTGGGTTGTTTGCCACAGCAGGCAATTGTGAAATCTGTGTAGCAGTTTAGGGGGTGTGTGTGAGTGCATGCATCAGGGTTTGTGTGTGTGTGTGTGTGTGTGTGTGTGCGCGACAGGCTTGTATGTATGAGTCCCTCTGCAGGGAACAGGCCTGTACCATCTCTGTTCCATCTGACCACTTCTGTTGTTCACACGCACATAAACACACACGCAGGCGCGCACAAATAAACAAACGCACACAAAGACACACACATATAGACACACGCGCGCGCACACACACACCACCTGGCCTCCCAGCTTTGGGCAACAGATGTGGCAGAGCCGGTGCTGTGCCAAGCAGCCGGGGCCGGATGTATGGCCTGGCTTGTCCTCCTCGCAAACTCTTTTCCTCTCCCCTCGTTCCTCGTTCTCCGTTCCCGTCTTCATCTCCTCCTCCCTGTCTGTTCGGCACTGATGATCCTCCTCTCCTCCCTCATGCCCCCTCCCTCTCCGCCGTCCACAAAAGCCTCACTCTCCCAACTCATCCACTGCTCTCCACTCTAATCATCCCTCCATCACTTCTTCCTCTCTCCTCCCCACGTCTCTAATTTTCTCTCCCTCTGCCCCCTCCTATCAACTCCCATCGCTCATTCAGCGGACTTGTCCTCCCTTCTGGACTCCTATCTTTCCTTCTCCTCCTCCGTCCTTCAATATACCATTCTTTATCATTTTCTCAGCTTGTATCCTGCGATTCATCATATTCAACTGTCCTCTCCTCTGCCCGTCCTACCACCACTCCTGACTGCGTAATGCTTCGTCTAATTTGAGAACAACGATCGATGGTGCGTCCAGACCTAAGACCCTGTGCAGTATTATAACTGTGATTATATGGAAGTAAAAATTATGGCATCTGCATCACACCTTGTGCCAAAAGAGGAAACACCAGCTTAGTACATATCGGATTATATTAAGTAGCCAGTGATGTATGAACATGTATGAAGAGAGATTTATTACCAGTACTAGATATTTTTATTTATTTTTTTCATAATTTCTATGGATATATGACAGCTGAAATAGGCTCCAGATTATGTTTAATCCTTGCTAACAGAAATCCTTGCTAGTATAATGATTTCCAACAAAGTTTACTTAGATTCATTATTATTATTTATGATATTTGCACTTATTTTAGGCTGAGAAGACAGATTTCAAAGGAGTAAGTCATCTACAAAACACTGTAAAACTCACTATCCAAGTGAGGCCAACTTTATCAGCCACTTGTGACACAGGCTTAAACTCTGCTCCTGAAAAGTTTCCCCATCTCATTGGAGGAAGAGATAAGAACAAAATAAATTCCTCCAACAGCAGGTGAAAACCTGGTTGTTAACAGACCGTAGCCATGTGGCTTTGAAGAGAGCGCCACGCACAGATGTGCTGTACTGGAATGACGAGCCTTAATGTGTTTATACTGTAGCTTTGTATTGTGTGTCCTGTACAATTAAAAAGATTCAATGTTGGTTCAACGGTTCAATGTTTCAAGAAAGAATAGTGTTTCTTTTTTGTGTTCTTTACAAGTTATAAATAATATAAGAGTACATGAAATGTTTTGTGTCTCCCTCAACATCATGACACATCTTAAGTGTACTATGAGTTAGTAGGAAGTCAGTTCTTATCAGGCGGCAGGACGCCGTTTAAGGAAGACTATCATTTTATTCCAATGCTAAAAGCTGTTACGAAGTTTTCCACAGAGCCTGTATTCCCCGTATGAACAATGTGAGGAGATGGAGGCAATGAGAGCGAGAGACATTAAAATTAATCTTGTTAACTCATTAGTTGGCTAATTACACATGTCAATGGTGCTGTGGAGCTTGTTAACCAGGTGCAGACAGATGATATACTGATAAATGGTTAATTAGAGCCTTCAGTGAATTCTGTTAGACTGATGAGTGACAAGCAATGACTGTGGTACCATTTCACTGTGGCTGTGCGTGATGAAACCACAGGAACATTTCAGCTACGACGCCATAAAAATATAATCAGAAGTGTCCTAGAACAGCCAATTACAGCTGGTGTCAATTTATCAATATCACTGTTATTAAAATGGTGTCGTGTTTATAGTGTTTACAAGGAAATATTAATGACCCGCTCATTGTGTTCGCAAATTGTTCAACAAGATCAGTTCACAAGTCGTGATGCGTTCGCTTGCGTTTTCAGAAATTAAGTTAATTAAATTTAATGATAAGTTTCAATATAACAATTTAGTTGCATTTCTTTGTAGTCCTATAATATGCATAAGTAAATTACTGTTATCCCCAGCGGCCTCATCATTTTGTCTTTATATTTTATGCATTAAGCTACATGGTTATTTTCTTGCTGCGGTTTCTACATGCAGCAAATGTTTAACAGCTTCTCACAACCTATAGTTGATGTTACCACTTGAATGCCAGTTTGTTTACACAAACTTCCAATGACGTGACCACAAATTCACGAGTTCCATTTGGAGGCAGCATCTAAGCGGATTTTCCCACTTGCGTCCTCCATCTACACGAGGTAAAGATACAGGTGCCACGCAGCTATTTGACGTATGCGTGTTAAGTGACGTACTTGCTACAGAGAAGTTATTTAGAGGGTAGGGCAGGTCTGCATCTTGAGGTTTCTCTTTGTAGCCAATGAAAGAGCCGTCTGTCTTCAGCAGGAAGTAACGTGGTCGCCAGTTCTTTATGTATTCACCTGTAGAGACACATGAAGAGAAAGATGAAATATATACATATATAATATATACATTTAAGTGTGTTCAATCAAACACCTGAATTCAAGAGTGATGACAGCACTGAAAGCTGTCAAGTAGTTAAGTATCAAGCATCAAATCCTACTCGTATACACAGAGTAGTATTAACATCAGCAATAATGATGGTGATGATTTTAAATACAGATTTTGTTCCCTAGACAGTTAAGAGCTCAACTCTCATCTGTTCAACGGATCACGCGTATTTACACACTGTAGTGTTTGCACGCACGCAGATATACACACAGATATCTCCGTGTCTCCCACTGTGCTCGCCAGATTCAGATCAGATTATCATGTAAAAAATGACAAAAACATGTTTACCAGGACAACACTCAAACTTTCCCTGCCAGAAACATCATCTGGCTGATACATGGGCAGGTGCTGAGGTGATACCACCGCTACCAAATACACACACACACACACAGGCAGGCAGCACACACTAATATACACGAATCAATAGTCGCCAGAAAAGGAGGAAGAATAGACAAGAGATGAGATTAGATGAGATTACACATAGAATAACCCTTCTTAGACGGCAACAACAAATAATAACATCTGCTGAGCAGCTGGTGGCCGAGTATTACCCAACTGGCTGGCACAGACTGGCACTAAGGTGGCACTACAGCTTTATGAAATGACCCGCTGCAGGATTACATGGGTGTCAAACATTTCCACACCGCAGTGGCAGATAACACTTACTGGAAACAGCATGGATACGCACACGGATTAAAGCGCACACATGTGCAGATTCGCACGTAGTTGGGACAAGCACAGTGAGTACAAACGCAGGGATGAAACCGCACGCACATGTGCACAAAAACACACACGACGTAGCCGGGCGAAGTAATACCGAGACACGCAGCTTGGACGGTGGAAACTTGACAATCAACAACGCTTTCCGAAGCCGGGAGCTGCGTAAACATTTCGATTTCTCATTTAAGAAACAGAAATAAAAATCCACAGAAGGACACAAACGCTCCCTACTTCTCAAGCCCTTTTAATTAACCAGCCGTTCCTTGACACGCACGCACACCTTTATGCAACTTGTGAATAGGTACTAACAAACAACGACGCACACGCGCATGCATTCGCAGAATTATACACCGACTCACAAAGCTCAGTAACAGCTCTGATCACCTTGTTTCGGCTAATTCGCTGGGAGAGGAGAATAGGCAGAGTGTATATGTGTGTGTGTTCTATTTGTGACATCCATTTAAAGCGGAAATGACAGCAGGCCGTGCTCGTTAACACATCGCGGAAAAACACCTGCTCCGCCGAAGGAACCATGTGACTGCGGGCCCTGTCGGTACCTCTGGGTGCTGGTGGTGGAGGTGCGTGTGTGTGTGTGTGTACTCGCGCGTGTGTGTAGCGGAGCGTTCGCGACTGATCGGAACCACATAGGGACACAGAGAGACGCAGACAGAAAGACAAAATGCTGCCGGGTGCCAATGCGTCATCAGGACTACCAAATCACACCTCTCCTCTCCTCTCTCAGCCTCTATTTTTCTTTTTCGCAAATCCACCCACTCGCTCCTCCTTTTCCATTTCCTTCTCCTGTTCTTTCAGAAACAAAGCATATTCTTTGGATCACTTGCTACTGATAAACAGAGTGCTGTGAGAGGGGCCGAATGGGAGGGGTGTAGAGAGACATAAGGAAGAGGAAGGCAAAAAAAAAAAACAATAAAAGAAAACCAAACAAAAAAAAATGGATGCGGAGGAATGAGACGTAAGCATAGAGAGCATCTTATTGACTCTGGCCAAACAACCAGAGAAGATCAGTTCAACACATGTTTCTATTAATTTGAACCTCATTTCAGTCAGTGGGCTTGATTACAGAAACACTTTTGTGTTTAATTCAACGCAGTTCAACGGAAACACAAACGACATCATCCGAAATGATCATGCACAGATGAATTATCACATTTCTCACAACGTTTCAACGTAAACTAAACCATCACGAAGGAGGATTTATTGCCGTTTCCAGAAATCAACCGTGCAGATGTTTATCCATCCCTGCCGTGAGGTTCAAACATTAACGACAGAAGAAACTGATCACACTTAGATCGGAGAAAGAGATGGATTGACTGTCAAAACGGGTGAAGATAAAGAGAAAGTTAAACTGATAAAACTATTATAAACTGGCAGTGATGAGTGTCTCTCTGGTCCAAGTCCAGTCATTTCTATGAGTCAGTTTCTAGATGAGGTGTCCAACCAATGGAAGCCTGTGGTTGGCCACTTCATCTCTCAGCTGTCCAGTACAACTGAAAACATTTAAGCAATCCTTCTGGCCGGGCCTTGATGGCGTGCATGTGTGTGTGTGTGTGTGTGTGTGTGTGTGTGTGTGTGCATTTCTGTGTGTTCACTGGGGGGTGGGGGCGGCACAGCCAGGGGTGGCACAGACGGAGGGACGGACAGTTGTCCACACGCGCTGTTCCAAACAAACACAAGCACACGGGCGCACACACACACACACAGACTAAAACAATTCTGTAGCGACCGTTCCAATCCTCCGTATGATCCAATGGTGTTCTGTCAAGCTATCCCGTCTTGGCCCTGCCTGTAATGAGTCCAGCGAGCTCTCCCACTCTGGACAGCTTGTCTGGGGAGCCACATGTCTCTAGTTTGGACTGCTGGAGAAAACCGAACAGCCGGTCTCCTTCCCACACCATCTCTCTCGGACTCCTCACTTCAGTTTCATGTAGTTTTCTGCACAACTTTACTTTTCCCTTAAGGCCAATTAGTAAATACTACATTATAAAGTGCTTAAGACAACAGGAGGCTCTGGTTTCCTGATAGAATGACAGAATATCAAGAAAACAGGAGAACGTGGGTGAACTGAAGGATGTAAGGGACAGAAGATGTTCAAGGGCATTTTGAAGTGTATTTCAATGGGTTCATAACTCAGTCAAATGTTAACGTGGTCAGTAGATACTCAACCTTTTTTGTTTTTCAGTTACATAGCAGAAACACCAGGATGATAATGTGCAGGAAACTCTCACCAAGTAACTAAGCATTAAAAACCCAACTAGACTTTTCAAAAGTCATTTTGGAATTTCTGGGAGAAATAAATCTTGTTGGCACATCCTCCAGTTGCAGCTTGTGGATTTAGCTGTAAGAGGCAGAGATGAATCAGCTGTGACTGTGTCCGTTCCAAGCTTTCTGATTGGACAATTACAACAATGCACGAGCTAACTGTCACTCAATTAGCAGACTGATTAACTATTCGTTTCAGGACAGAGGGGAGGATAGATGCAAAGAGGAGACAGGTACAAATGACAGGTCTGAACTTCAGCCAGCGAAACGGAAATGAGACACACAGACTTGCACAAACTTCACAGTCTGTCCCCGTCTCCCTCTGTCGCCTCGTACCTACTCCTTCAGGACGTCGGCGCACCTCTGCTCTCCCACTTTAGCTGAGAGCAAAACAAAAACGGAAAGCAGGAAAAGCCTTGATGACAATAAAATAAATAACTCCATAACTATGTGAGCTCACCAGCCATTTGTTAATCAACCCAAACAGGGATTTAATCTAATGCTTTGGCCGAGGCTGGAGCTGATATGCAGATGGTGCAGAGACGGGGCTGTGTGACTGGCACTCTGGAGAGGTGGCGAGTGGAGGGTGTGTGGAGGTAGGGAGAGGCGGGTATTAGGGTGGAGGGTGAATTCAGCTGCGTTCCAGCACATATACAGCAGCTCAGCATCAGAACGAGGTCTGACGTACATTCAGCATTGTGCTCAGAGGACTGGATGTAACAGAAAAGAACAAATAACACATTTACTGAGAGAGGAAGTGGACATATAGAACTTATATTATGTAACTAAACTGTGAATTAAGTAATTAAATGGCAGCATAATTCACAATAAAACAAAAGTGACTTGTGACAAAAATATCTGACAACTTTGTCGTATGTACATTTAACTTAAAATAAGTGGGAATTAACTACTGGTATGTTGCGTGACTTAAGCTGAGTATAGACAAACTGATGGATGGATTTAAGCTGAAATGATCGGCTGACTGATCTACTCATAAACAAAGGTCAAGACATCTCCAGACACAACAGCGTGGAGAGGGATTTCAAGTTTCTGTGTATGTGAGCAACGACTGTCGATGTGTGAGTGAAAGCATGAATAGACTGGGTGGAGGAGGAAGCGGGACAGAAAATAGCTTAACATTAAGTGCTATTACGGGAGAAGGCGGAGAGGGAAAGGTGGAGGTAACCGTATGTGGCACAAAGGTGTTACGAAAGTGGGGAATTGTGTGTTAAGACACTTGAAGAAGACATCTGTCTGAGAGTCTGTCCATGGGAGACTAGACACAAGCATGGATACACTGTTGCTTGTAGCTGGACAAGGTTCATTGTCAATCTAGCTGGTGCAGAAAAAAACAAGACCAATGAAAAGACTTAATATATAAAATAATTTTATCCATTGTGCATGTGTGTGTTTACAAGAGTATGGCTGTGTGCGTGACCCCGACCCCAGCAGTTCTAACTCCAGTCTGCTCAGACATCTTAAGGCTCTGCAAAGCCAATCCACTTACAGTGCATTAGTCTCATTACCACATTGGGGCTGGACTGGTGTTAGTGTGTGCGCAAATGCTTTAAATACAGTCACCACCACTGATGACATAAAAACAAAGCTGGATAGTACCTGTAAAAGCTCAGAAGGCATTTTACCACTTGCATAACAAGATAAGAATTCGCGAGGAGTCACATTTGAGTGTGCGGAACAAGAAGATGTCTGAACAGAGGATGAGGGAAAAGGAAGTCTGAGCGTGAGAGAAGCATCTATGGCAGTGACAGAGAGTCGGGACGGGGCAGGGCCGCCACAGGGCGGCCAGATTGAGAGGAAACCCAGGGGAGTGTGGCCGTCCCTTGGGGGCCACTAGGAGATTTCATCCAGCCAGCTGCACACAGCTAGAGCCTCCTGGTAGGCTGTACTGGATGCGCACACGCATACACAAACCCATGCAGGCTGCCCTGGTGCCCCTCTGCTCCCCCAGCTGGTACAGAAGAAGGTACTCGCATATGCACTGCAACATACTGCAGATTCCCAATACTTAGATTAGATGCGATTATTACTATTATTACTACACAACTCTTTTTGTAAATATTACTTCCTTCCCCTTTATATCCTTTTCCCCCGTTCTAGTCATCTATGCTTTGCTCTCCTGCAGTCCCCCTACACACCAGTAGATGGCGGTGGCTCCCTGGAGCATGATGGCCACTGCTGTGACGCTGACGGGGAACAGGATAGTGAGTGACAGACACACAGCAGCCAAGATGCCTCTCATTTTAATTCCCCTCAGAGCGCAGTATGCAGAAGTTGGCGCTTCTGTGTTTATATGTGTACTGGTATAAGTACGAGTAGTTCTGCATGTAGTCAATCAGTCAATCTGTAAACATGTGTTTGGTTATTAACAAGTGTTTGTCTATGTGTGTTGCTAAGGACAAGGTAGGGTGAGTTGCTTCCTAAAGCACTAAAGGATTACTGTGGTGTTAGCATATTAGCATCTTAGCTGGAGGACTGCTGCTCAACACCACCTGTGCCAGAGAGGAGGCTTTAGGCCCCCCCACCACCCCACACCCCACTCTCCCACCCACACACACAAACAGTGGGTGGGAGAAGGTCACTTGTCTAAGGAAACTCCTACTTTCCAACTTAGTTCATTATTAGTAGCAAAGCATTTCATCTGCCTCATTATACCATGTGTATGATTACAACCAATATATCTTTTCTATTGTTATTTTTTCTTGACACATTAAAACGTTCAACTTCGACATTTTAAACCCAAGGTCGGGCATGTTGGTGGATTCTGTGGGCCGACCAATAAATCAACAGCAACCCATAAAAACAGCTCATTTCCTGCATTACATATAATTACAAACACAACACTCCATCGCAAATGCCAGTGCACTACTATTTGTAGGCATCAAACACAGCAGAAAGAACTAACGTGGACTAGCTAACTACAGGCAACAGTGGCTAATGTTCAGGCAGTTGTACCATCTTTAAAATTATTTACAGACAGTATATACCAGAAAGTGAAACCTTTCTTAACTCAGATTACTGTGCTGAAGACTGTGGCCTTGTTTCGACACAAAGCCCCACGTTTCTCTTTTGCATTCCAAAGAGAAACAGACTTGTTAACACCAAAGGGGGGAAATACCCAAGGAGGCTGTTGAAATTTAGAAAGTGCAAAGAGTTTTCTGCCTTAATGATGTAACTCAAAGGAGTTTGTGGTAGCCCTTCTGCCCTGCTCGCTGGGTTCCTGCTCTGTGCCCTTCTGCTTGAAGACGCCCGTCCTGTGAAGAAGGACCATTAGTGGCAGGAGACACACCTGGGCCCCGAGATGACCTCCTGTACAGCACACAAGGAAGGGTTCACAACAAACTCCTCTCGGTGGCTTATGTTTCTGGTATTATTACAAAAACAGTCCATTTCTTATCATCTGTGCACAACAATACTGGCTCACCCAGGTGAGTTTGTATTATTTAAATTCATCGGATGAGTTGTGAAACGTCTGCAAGAAATTCTACAAGTCCAGTTGTCTTTGTTCAACGCCTTTTGATTACCATGACCTGGATAACTGAGAACCGTCACAGACATTTAAATTCATCATTATTTTATTATTTCTTTTAACAGTGCTGTGTCCAATTCAATCACATAAATGTTTTTTCACTAAAAGTATAAATTGAAAATAGAAAAAAATAATTAAAACAAAGGAAATTGATATTTTGACAAAGAATATGAGCTCGTTGTCTTTCATGTGTTGATATTATATGGTACGTCTTCGTAATCAATAAAAACGAGGCTCCGCAAGTGATAGACACACACTGAAAGATAAAAATGAGAAGATATTATTCACTGGTAAGTTAAACAAAGGGTTAATCAACTAAGCAGAATAATAATGCTTAGTTGTGGCCTATAAACACGTACTGTATCCAAGTGCAGGAGGCAGATAGAACATTCACCAGGTATATCTGCAGTTAGTCCTATCACAAATTAAATTCAGCCCAGTTTAATGCTCTATTTCCCATAAATACAACACACACACGCACAGCTACTGAGGCATAATGTGCTGCTAAAAACACAAAGAGTGACCCGTCTTCTAGCTACAATCAGAGTTAAGCAGAACAAAAAGCCCTTGCATTCAAATAGCCGACATCATTAGGAATGCCATGCTGCTTGTGTTCAGAATGCAGTGGATCCAATGCGATTAAGAAAGGCACACACAGCCAATGAGCAGGCTAATCAAATTGCACTGATTGCTGGTATATTGCCTCTCTCTGTTCTCTCTTTTGGACGACATTGTGTGTTGGCACCAATGATTTATTTATTTATTTCACATCACTGACATCTACATTAAACAAAATGCTGCATGTCACCAGTTTAAACCAAAGCCACCTATTTCTATCGTACAGAGCTTTAAAGAACAATGCGTCTAATATACAGTATATCCTAAATTTAAGGATGTCTTAAAATGATCCGGTTTAAATATAAAAATCACAGCAATCACACGGACCTGACTACCCTGTTAGTTATCATTCAGTAATACTATACATTAATAATTACACACCAGAGTGCAGCGCTTTGAAGTTCCCCATTTAAATCTAACATTCATATTCAAATTGTGATTCGGTTCTGTTGCCTCATTGGACGGAAAAACCAGCCAGTCAGAAGGGCAGAGTAACGCAGCTGGACCAATCAGTCATTAAGAATAGCTGTCATCAGAAAAAGAAGGGCAGGGTCAGGACACAGCTGTCTTAACTATTGCCTACAACGTGCAGGCAACAAGGGGTGTGGGTGGGTGTACGTGTGTGTGTGTGAGTGTGTGTGTGTGTGTGTGTGGTTGTTGAGCCCAGCCCTATCCAGTTGAGCAGTGGTGAACAGGTGCAAAGCTTTGTGGATGGATGTGTGTGTGTGTGTGTGTGTGTGTGTGTGTGTGTTACCATTATTCCAGAGTGGTTGGCTCTGTATTATTAATTCAGAAATGCTGGGCTGGGGCTGAGGGCGGCAGCTGGCGTTACATGTGCACGTGTGTGTTTGTGTGGACAACATAAGACCCCCCCCCCCCGGTCTTTTGTGAAGGCCCCGTACTTTCCCGGAGCGGCTGAGAAGCTCCGAGTTGTCCGTCCGCAAACTTAGACACATGCAAAGCTCACGCACGGCATGCTCTGTAAACACACACACACACATGCACTTACATACACTACAGCACAATAGTCTAGCCCAGTAGGCAGGAGTAAACAACCAAGTACTATACTCCAAGTATTGTCAAGAGCACCACCCCCCACCCCAAACTCCCCTTCCCACACACACACACACACACACACACACACACACCAGCCCAGCCGCACCTCATTCAAAGGCTCCATTCATGTGTTGCGCTGAGGGGCCGACACTAAGTGCTCTCCACCTCACTAACTGCTGCTCCCTGCTCTCCCCTCTGTCCTGCCTGGCTACCTGTCTGTCCCTCCACCTGCCCCACTGTATGCCCATCTGTCCGTAAGGGCGCACTCACACTGGGTGTATCTCGTTGACTCATTATCTGGATCATTTTTGTTTGCATAGACACACGAGACCCTTTAATCTGTTCTTAATTTAACCGATTATGTACACTCACTTGCCAGTTCATTAGGTACGCTAGTGAGCAGTCCTGCTCTAAATTAGCTTAGAGAAGGTTATGGATTAAGCGTTTGTTTAAAATAACTCACAGAGCTGTTGATTCAATTATGTTTTCATTTTGGACGCTGCCGATTGTGGTGCTATTGAATCGTGCTGTGCTCTACTGACACGCGCTCCTATTATTTTCACAAGCCATTTTAGCGAGTGGGCTAGGCTAACTAATGGAAACACTTTGTGTTTAATGCACTACAGTTTAACCGCAAACTGCATCCGCCAAACTGGAGATGAATCACCACCTTTGTTTACGCTGTCTCAACCTAAACCTACAACTGTAACTGGAGGATTTAGTGCAGGACTGTTATATTATAATACAGTTGTTTTACATAGCGTTCCTAATTAACTGGCCGATGACAGAAAGTTCGCTATGGAAGGACACATGGTTGTATACAGTTGAGTTTTACTGATATAAGGAAACGAGTTGGACAGAAGTTCATCAAGCTTGTAAAACACAACATTAAAAAATGACACAAAACACAACCCTCATCCAACTTCTGTAAATCAGACCACTCCATTGTCTATAACGTCCGTGCATAAATTACAGAGACGTCCTGATGTCTCACAAGGACAGTTTACCAAAACACTGTTGAACAAAAGGGCTTCTTATTAGTCCATGTGACTTCCCGTTTAGTTATGATTCGACAGATTAACTTCATGAACTGCTGTAGAGTTTGGACAACAAATCACAGTGTGATTGCAATTAATGAGCGGTTGCCCCTCTGTCACACTCTGAAGTGACAGGCAGCTCTATACGTCAGTTCATCTCAGGCGAACACTTCACTCCTCTCTCCTTCCCTGAGAGCTGGTGTTTGTCGTGGTGCAACGTCTGTCTGTCTAAGAGGCTGTTTCTGACAACATGTCCACCTCAGCTGGTCGGCATCAGGCACTTGAGGCTCTGAGACAGTTCAAAAGAAAAAAAAGGCAACTATATGAGCTATTTATGTTGAAATGCGTTTAGGAGCAAAAATCTATTATGTGAAAATAATCTCTCATTTAACATTGAAGTCTGTTATTTGCACTTTAAGTCTGGACCAAAGTATGTAGCAAACTTTTTACCATTTATGAGCAAAAACTGCTATTAAAAGATGGTATTATCAGATGAACTCATCATTTCATCTTATCCATTCTAACAATAACATAAAAAAAAAAAAACATTCATCACTGTGGACAAGATGATGAAAACGGACCATACATACTGGAGCTATGATGGACTCTTTAACTCGGGCACAAAGTGTCCAGAGGTGACTTAAAAGTCTCCTGAACTACCAGCTAGAAAGAAGAGTTTTAAATATAAATCATCTTTATCAATTTTCAGGGTGCCCTCAAGAATAATAATTAAATCCCTATTTAGGCACCCAAAGTAATAAAAACATAAACATCTTCTTAAGAAACAAAGAGGTGTCTCCCTCTTTCCCATTGTTTGATTAAATACTGAGGGATACACGTGAACTCTAGTCCTGCGCGATATTTAATGAGCAGGCCATTTCCCAAGACCATTCAAACTCAAGATATTGTGTAGAAACACTCAAACCACGGAGCAATATGTGAATATGGCAGATGTTCGTCCTCTTTTCTTCTCCGTTCTCCCCCTCCACCTCCTCTCATACAGCAGTCTGCTGTTGAACCTCATGTTCCAGCCGCTATGCTGTGAGACATCTGCACCTCACTCGCTGTTTCTTTCTTTCTTTCTTTCCCGTCTCATCTTTCCTTTCTATGCACACACACTCAAAGAGAGAATTCTTTGCTTGATGACAGATGGCAAGTCAACAATTGTACTGCGTCAGTCTCTCAAAACACAGACACACACACACACACACACACGCCACATGCAAACACAGAAACAAACACCACCTCCTTGTCCTCCTGTCCCTTTGTGCCCACTCCCCTGTCAGATGCTTTGATTTGTTTCTTACAGCTGAGTGTATGCATAGTGTGTGTGTGTGTGTGTGTGTGTGTGTGTGTGTGTGTGTGTGTGTGTGTGTGTGTGTGTGTGCGCTCCTCTTTACCTTGGTATATTAAGCACTAGTTTAATGAGAGCATGGTGAGGACCGGGCCCCAGCCAGCAGACCATATGGGGGCCATTTAGCCCCCTCTGAACACTGAGCCAAGCCTCGCTGACATGATTACTACTGCCGTCCGCTGCTCTACACTCGTGTCAGAATGGAAATGGGGAATTTTATCATGGACGGCTAATTAATGACTGGAGATTGGCAACCGGAGACGGAGGAGGCTGAGAGGATGAAAAACTCTGTCACTGTTTGGTCTCTTCCTCCTCTCCGTTTTTAGCAGGCTGAATAGCTCGGATTCGGTCGGACGCGCGTGCGCGGAAACGTATTTTTATTTCTTTACCCTCACCTGGAAATCCTAATTAATTACATTTTATGCATTCCTGCGCATTGCGTGTACCGAACGCACTGTTCCCGCTGTGCGTCTGTGTGAATGCATGCATTTATTCAAGGCTCACATTTTCAGAGCGTCTGTATGGCACAGCAGACTGAAGCTCACGGCTTAGTTAATCCTGTCAGAGACAGATTACAGGTGGGAAGATATAAATAGACCAACAGTCCCCTTAACCTTACTACTGTGACATTAGCATGCAGCTCAACTATTAAGTCAGACATAACAGGAGCAAACTCAGCTGAAGGAAGTATATAACAGGTGTTAATTTAGCCATATGAGCAAAATGATCAGTGGCAAGTTTTCTATATTTACTTCACATCTGCATTGCAGTTTGTAATATCGAGGCTACGCTGGAACTGTATTTTAGCCGACATATTAACCACAATATGTTAAGTTCGATGTAGAATATGATCATTTGTAAAGTATACTCTGTTTCGACAAGTTAAAGTTTCTTTCGAAGAGAAGCCGGGAATATGAAACGACAAACTCCCCGACATATATGAAAGTTGAGCAGGCTTCAAATCTTTGCGACGCCTTTTTTACCAACCGATCATATGCGCTTGTTGCTTGTTGCACCGGTTAAGTCTGAACAGATTCTCCAACTATGTCAAAAAACACTTGAGCCATGTTTGGAGAGCGGCAACGACTTAACAACAATGTAGCTCGCTACGCTGTAGCTTTTGTGCTCGTAGTGTGAACACAACATAAGAGGCCTTTCTCAGACAAACTCAGAAGTGTTGGTATGTCCTTGTTTCACACACAACTGAACTCACTATCAACTCTCTTCACCGTGGCTCAGTTCAACAGTAAACACATTGAGATCCCTCTGTCTTTGTCTGAAAGTCATCAGGTTAGATAATCAATTCAGAAAGTCAAAATCTTTTTTTAAAGCTTTGTGTTACAGAACCACAGTTTAGAGGAGAAAATGCAACAAAGATGTAACTGATGTTGCAGAGCCACGATGGCGGTTAAGTTGCCTTTGACAAACAAACGTAGACCACTGATTTTCTTTACAACCCCCTTCAAAACCACCTGTCCGGTGCAGAAAAGCAAGATAAAAATACATTACCTCATCGCTCACATAAAAACGTCGAGTTAAATTAAAACTGTATTTAAATAAAAAGCCTCACAGAACAAATCTGTGCCAAAAACATCAGCAAAACTTGCTTTTATTGAACTCACATTATGAGCGCTGACACACGCAGTAAATATTACATGAACTGTTACAGGGATGGCAGTCACTTTGTCAACTCTTGTAAGCAACAGACAGGTAACTTATACCCTGAAAGGCCTGTCTAAGACACACTATCAGACTGTGCTCTTTCATTATTTAATACCAAGCCAAGAGACTGTTGATTTGATTCTCTCCTGTACTGGAGAATCAGCTGTTTGCAACAGCCACTAAATACCATTTCCAATATATTGTGCATTCTATCTTTTGAACTGAAAATCAAGTTTTAACGTAATAACACTTGTAGGATCAATGCTAGACTCCTCACACTCTGGGGTCCCTCTCCCACCAGTCAACACTTACACTAGTTGTTAACTACTAGCCACTAATCTGTTGGCCTAAATCAGCCGAAGCAACCCCCACTCTACTCTAACCTGCCTCCTCTGATCAGCCCAAAGCCGACTCCAACCAGCCCACAATACCTCAAGATGTTAAACTACACACTAGCCCTTCGGTCTAATCTCTGTGTTAGCACATTTAAACTGATTCTGGCTTCTGCTTGAATTCAAGGTGATGTTTGTTTTTGAAGTGAGGACAGAGCGGCCGCTGTCAATAGATCAAAACAGAGCACTACAAGAACAAACTATAGGTGTCTAAAGAGAAGTGGATAAAAGGCTTAATGAGAAGTGCAATTTGGGATTCATAAAAAATGTATAGGGTTTGCTCTTGAACAGCAACCCCTTAATAATGTTGCAAAATGTACAAACAACATCAGAGCTAGATCAGTGTAAATAAGACAATCTACCAATGTTTATAGAAATCCATGTCAAATCATCTGTTTGTTGTTTTTATTTGCGTTCTAACAGTGAAACGGTCTAACAAGCTTAATTTAAATGCGGATTTACAGAACATTAATATATTGCCCAAAAAATGTGAACTATCATTTTGTTAGAAACTGCAACAACATCACCTTCTGCTGTTTGATTAATTATTCCCAGCAGATGACATACAATATGTTTGGCTGAGACTCTGCTTCTGATCACACTGATTACTAATGGAGCAACAGGTGTTCAGACGTATAGTGTGTGAATGTGCCTGAATAAAGGAAAGTTTTGGCAGCTGAAATGTTAAATTGCGACAGGGTTTTATGCACTGGGTTGTTAATCAACTCGACTGAATGTTGAATAATCTTGCACATGCATAAACGTACAGTATGTACATCCAACCACGCTGTGATCAAATGTTTGAGGTAAGCATTTTGATGATCCTGAGCTGCAAACTAATCCCATTACTCAACCTCTACTCCCTTCAATCCCCCCCCACCCCACCCCCCCGCTTCCTCTATCCGAGTTCTCCATCTGCAGTGATCAGCACTCCATTCATTGATCCATTCATTCATTTATTCAAGACTGCCTCTCTCCACTTTAGTCCATTCACACACCCATCCATTATACCATCTCTGTTTGCATTGCTTTTACAAGGTTGCTTCCCTCACGGCTGATCTCACCGACTGAGTTTACGGAGTTTTACTGCCGCAGGCTATTTAGCTACGGAACAGGATAAACTTATTCTAGATAACGTTGGGGCAGAGTAGTGCCAACACAGTAATTATGCACCATCATATCTCCACAAGACCTATTACTGACTTTCTGCTATACTAAAACACAAGGATGGAGAGAAGAGATGTTAACACCTTTGTGCATTTTTATTCATTGCATCCCTCAGCGTATGGACCAGATTTACAGTCTACAAACATAAAGACCTTTTTTCTCTTGTAGCATAAATTTGTGACATTTAGTTTTTCAGGTAGGATGCGCATATTTTCATATTCCTGCCCACTATATTCAGATTGGACACAAAGGTGACACACTGCCTGTCTGGGTGTGTTACCCATCTGCCTTTCATTTCGGTGTCTGTACCCGCCAGTTGCAGGTCCCTTCAGCAGGCAAGTCGTCCGCCTCTGTTCTACGGAGGCTGTATCTGTCACAAACTATCCGTCTCTCTGCCCATCTTTCCTGTGCCGTTTGTCTGTAGGCTCCGCAGACTGGTCTGTCTGTGCTGTGCTGTCAGTCTGTCTGACTGTCTGGCTGACTGCCATTCTCTGCAGTGTAGAGTGAGTCATTCTTAGGACAATGGAGACAGTTTGTAAAGCCACACTGGAGCGTACACTTCCTCCGGATGTGCAAGAGGATGCCATTCATAACAAAGCCTGCACTGTCTGCATGTCTGCCGCTGCCCCGTATATGCATGCGAGTTTGAGGAACAGAGGGGTTTGAAAGAGGGGCACGGCGAGATGCAAGGGAAGAAGAGTAATAAAACGGGAGAGGAGAGGAGAGGAGAGGAGAGGAGAGGAGAGGAGAGGAGAGGAGAGGAGAGGAGAGGAGAGGAGAGGAGAGGAGAGGAGAGGAGAGGAGAGGAGAAGGGCGACACAGCAGACAGTGGCGGCGGCTGGTGATTGATATCAGAGATCTGGCACTGCCACCTGATCCAGCCAGCCAGCCAGCCTCCAGCAACACTGAACTCACTGAACTCGTTCAGCCAAGATGGCCGCCTCACTGCACTGCACCCAGTGAACCCCACAGCAGTCTAATGTATACAGTACAGAACATACAGTTCCCAAGGGGATTAAATTGTTGAGATAGATCTCAAAGAAAAACGTGTGAAGAAATAAGGAAAAAAAAGGGGGCAGGCGTGACGCTTCCATCTCATCACGATGTCTCATAAGATCATGGCAAGAAGCGGACAGGTTGGGAGGTTTGGAGACACGAATGGATTTTCAAAAAGAGAGACGCTGAATATCTCACAGCCACCTTTCAACTGCCTCCACGCTGAGGAGGTCCATACTGTGACAATTCTGCATGTTATGAATGTGATTTGCACACAAACCAAGTCAAATATGGGCAGTGAGAGCAAAAGAGATCCACAGATACCGATACACGTAGAACGAGCATTGCAGTGAATGTATGGGATGTAGAAATGCAATTTAAGACCGAATAGCACACAGGACCACTTTAACTTTTTAACAACTGTACTGAATAAGTAATCAATAACAATAATCTCCACTTGAAATTTATTGAACTGCCAGAAGAGAAATTCTCCAACTTCCTGCTGTGCCAGTTCTTATATTATCAAGATGATGATTAAAGTCATATTTCTAGCTTATGGTAGCAGATATGCAGTTGATTATATTCCTGTACAAAGAGGGCTTTATAAATTATTTTAAACCGTTATCTAAGAAACGCACAAAATACACTGGCTTGAAACAACTGAGTAACATGAATGATCAAATGACCAAGAAAAACAGTTCAAGAAAGAAACACTTACATCTACAGTAATTTTAATAAACTGAACTTCAGGGTCGACGAAGACAATCGGTTATCAAAGGTTTGTGACTTTACTATGAACCTGGGAAACGCATGAAAACCTATGAAACTGTAAAGACGACTGTAAATGCACGTATGTACAGTATCCTCCTGATGTTATCTTACGTCTGATCGTTCAAACCCTCCCAGGAGACAGGGAATCATTGATCTTCAGAACAAGTCTGTGACAAGACACAGACCACTTTGACATGACTGCATCTCATTAGATTATTATGTTGGAGGAAATAAAAGATTATGCCATTCTCCCCGTCTCTCTCCTTCAGTGTTTCTCCTTCCTCCTGGCCATCTGTTATGCTGACTGCTGCGTGAGCTGATGCTAGTGGAGGTAACAGTATCCAAAACTACAGTGGCTGACTGTGACCTCTGTGGCCTCACATGGGCTGACAGAAGATAAGTCGTAGCTTTTGCGGAACTGAAAGAGGATATACTTCAAATTTAGATTTCCACCCTGTTCCACAGCCACACCTGCATCTTTAGTAAGTATTTTGTGGATTATTCAGATTTCGTAACTAGGAAAACACATTACATACTA
The DNA here is from genome assembly GCF_022458985.1 of Mugil cephalus. Lineage (NCBI taxonomy): Eukaryota > Metazoa > Chordata > Actinopteri > Mugiliformes > Mugilidae > Mugil > Mugil cephalus. Next base: position 18,801,278 of record NC_061782.1, on the reverse strand, counting down.
TACATTACTTCTGCTTACTTGTAAGTCTTTATGCTGCACTGTGTGAGAGATTACGAGATTAATCCACTATTTCTTATTTCAAAGGATAAAGAAGTGATGCAGCCAAAGCACACTCCTCACTCTGGTTCAATGAAAGGAGGAAGGAAATCATCAACACACTACTGACTAAGTGAGTACTGAAAGGCTCGGTCATCTGAGGACATACTGTGAGGCGGTGTTCCCGAGATTTGAGTTCCAAGACGATCATTAAGTGGTGGTGAGGTTTGCTTTTAGGCTTTCATTCAATTTTCTTCTTTAATTTCTTACCATTTATGCTGGTTTCTGTTTGTATCATCTGTTAGGACTTGATTGTGATTTTAAATATCTTGTGGGATAGATAAAGGATTATCTTATTTTAATTTTGAGCAACTGTTCAGAGTAAGGATTAAAGAAACAAAGAATAGAAAGAACAAAATAAAACAAACATATTACTTTGATATTATTACAGCGCATTCACAGTGTCAGTTATTTGGAACGGTTGGTGGCTTTTCCCAACAAAACCTACCGACTCACAGATACGTACAGTCACTCCGTAAAACATGCAGGGGTGAGCACTCCCACGAGGAAGGACTCATCCCCATTCATCAGCGCTTTTGCCATGAAGGGGAAACACTCTCATTCTTTGATCTATCAATCACTTAACTTTATGACCAAACCCATTAGTCAGACTACAAAAGACAAAGCAAAACATAGACATACCAAAGCACTGGAAAGCAGCCTTCTCACGAAATTCTCTTCATTGTCACCATTTATTTATTCTGGTCAAGTGATTGAAAATAAACTGAGACGTCACAAACGCAGCCACTGCGAAGACCAACTTTAAACCAAAAGACACATACACTCTTGCCACTTTCCAGTTCATTGGGTACACTAGTGAAGACTAATGCATTTAAATACAACTATACTAAATGCACTAGTACTGCACTTAATCCTCCTTCATGGCTATTACAATGATCAGTTTATTTTGAAACGGCGTACGCAAGGTGGTAATTCAACTGTAGGATTATTTTGGAAGACGTAGTTTCGTGTGCTCTTAAACTGTATTGAACTAAACACAAGTGTTTCTGTTATTTTTCCTAGTCCACTCAATAAAACGAGGTTAACAAAAATAATAGGAACACGTGTCAGCACAACACAATACACTTAAATAGTGCTACAGAGGACAGCCTTCAAAACGAAAAGACAGCTGAACCAACAAATGTTAAATACCACAATCGTCATGAAGCTAAGGTTTACTGCAGGATTGTTATATTTGTACGCATACATTTTCACTAGTGAACCTAATGAACTGGCAAATAAGTAAATCTCTGCACATCAGTAGCATCATCAAAGGGTCACAGTGCAAATATTAATTCATGTAAAGTCTTTTCTTTTACACTTAGATTATGTATAAACTATCTTAAACAGTCGACCCAACAAGATAAGTGACATTTTTTTGCACGACAGGAACAGCAGAATTACATGTTTCCTACTATATCTACTTAAATTAGTATTTAACAACAATGTCTCAGAGTATTATAAGCACATCCTGTAGCTAACATGATGAACAATGATTCACTACTAAATCCAAAACCTTAGCAAGCAGTTACCAGCACGATATAGCTAACATGAAAAGGAAAACAATATTACTCATCTGACCTCGCTGGCAAACAACACTCACGAGCCTAGTTGTTATTTAGGTACTCTGATTTAATAAAATAAACAGGTTTCTCATGATTGATTTAATTAAAAGCCTTCTTGTGAAAATCTCTCTTCTATACAGAGATGTGCTACACAGTTTTTCTCTGTTGTTTTCCCATCGATTTTCAATGCTCTTTCTTTCTAATCCTGCTTCGGTTCAGTCTTTTAATCTTTCTGTTTGTGTCACCAGCTTCACATAACTCAATTCGAAAACAAAACAGTGCGCATTATTTTGCAGAATAGGTAGAAAGTACGGGGCCTTCCAGACAGTCAAAGCGCAACTGAGCGGAGCCTTATTAGTACAATGGCTTTTGGGATTTCACTATATTTCTGGGTCTCTCTGACTCTGTCATTTGAGTAAAAAGACATCTAATGACTAAGACTGCAGTCTGTGCTGTATCACGACCTGGACAGTGAGTCAGCACCCCAACCCTGCTTCTCTCCACACACGCAAATACAGACAAAGATTTAGCATATGATGCAGACAAACATTCATATTCCTGACACAAACAAACACCCCTCCTTCCCTCCCTAACCTCCAGCTCTCTCTCATACTGACGAACACTGGTATTGCTGCGTCGTGACTGGGGGCGATGTGTTCCTCTTAATATGCACAGACTGTCTGAGGATCACACTGGCACGCTGGCACACATAGACGAAGATTCCCCCTCTTCTTCAGCGATTCAGACCGTGTACTGTATTTGTGTACGTGTGTCTGACTCCGTCCAGTCTGCGTAGTAAGGAGCACTCTAACGTCCAGCATGTCCTCCTGCTGTGCACTGGCGTTGGCCTACATTACCCAGAAACCCGCTGTCTGCTGTGTATGAATGTCACTTCCTGTTCGACAGTTTTTGTTACACATTCCTAGACACCATCACAGTCAAGGGGATGATGCTTATTGGCCTAAAAGTCTGGAAATCCCCCCCCCCCTCGCTCCAACCCTGAGGTTCTGTCTCTAAAACACACACACCCCCTTCTCAGCATCAGCCAACACACACCCCAGGAAACTGTGTCCGCTGCGTGCCCACCACTCAATGATGTGGCCACGACAGAGCTCGTGTTCTGTACATCACTTTTAGGCGGTTCAGTTTGGTTTCGCTACAAATGACTTTTCACCTGTTGCAACAACCACACATAGAGGCGAGATGTCTGAGAACAGGGAAGTGCTATTTCTGCAACATGCTATTGCAAGATTTTCCCTATTTCTCATTCATTCGGTTGTAAACAGGATGTGTTGTCAGTACACCCCCCCTCGACTTTATCCCAACCCCATGTCATATGACTCTCGATGACACCACTCAGGACTTTCTACGGCCTTAAGACATAACTTTGTTGAATAATACCCAAGAGACAGAACTAACTTCATTTCACAGACTAATAGACATAGTGGCGTGACAAAAAAACTAGGCAGCAGCAGTGTAACGAGGGCCTGATAGATGTTATTAACTGCACACACACACACACACACACATGCTTGTACACACATATAAATGCACATACCCATGCACACATTGCTTTTTTTCAGACACAGAACAAGCAGCCGTCAAGCCAAGCTTATAATAAAAACACATACAACATGTATCCCTGTGGGGCAAAAACACACACACACACACACACATGCACTGCTTGATAATCAGACATCCGCGGGATCACTTACACACACTCAATCGCAAACACTCTCATCCTCACGCCGGCACATGTGGACAGGCACGACCAGGCCCTCAGTCTAGACGAGAGGCAGAGAAGAAGAGGAGAGGAGATAGAGGCACAGAGGACCAGAATAGAAGAAGAGAGGTACTGGATGTACTTACCCCGTTTCTGGAGCCATCCCTCTCTAACGATGGTGACATCGCTCATGGTTCCTTCACGCCGAGTCTGATGCCGCTACACGCCTGCTCCACAGAGAGAGAGAGGGAGGAGGGGAGGAGAGGAGGAGAGGAGAGAAAGAGAGGGAGAGGAGGAGGAGAGGAGAGGAGGGGGGGGGGGCGGCTCTCCCAGCCTCCGCGTCACTCTCCCTCCCTTCCTTTCCCGTTCACCCTCTCGTTCGCGCAGTCTCTCTCTCTCAGACGCACGCACACAAACACGCGGTGTGTATGTCTATGCGCGTGTGTCGTTTTGCTTCCTGTTGTGGCTTATCTCCCTGCCTCCCTCCCTTCTTCTTCTTCTTCTTCTTCTCCCCCTCCTCCTCCACCTCCTCCTCCTCCTCTCTCGTTCCCTCTCCAGACCTTCCTCCTCACCAGCAGTGACTCAGCCTGGAAGGCAGTGAAAGGAGAAAAAAAAAAAAAAAAAAAAAACAATAAAGAAAAAAGAAGGCATGGATTTATTTCTCCTCCTCTGCGGGTCCCTCTGTCCCCTCTTCCCTCCAAAACCTTTTCACAGATTCTGACAAGAAAAACAAGTAGTTATTGTGAGAACAAATGCTCCCTCCACCCAGTTCCTCTTTTTATCACTCTCTCTGGTAAACAGGATGAATTATTGCAGAGCTCCTGGTGAAGAAAAAACTGACCTTGATTGCCAAATCAATATGTTCTAGCTCTACTATTCATTCATCCATTCATTCATTCATATATACACTAGATTTGCTCTGGTTAGCAGGTTGTGGGGAGTACAAAAGCTAATCTACTTTTCTGTGTTCAGTGTATTTCTGGTTGTCAAATTACTTTGTGTGTGTGTATGCGTGTGCGTGCGTGAGTGCGCGCGCGTAGGCGGATTTGTCTGTCTGTATGTGGGAGGTGGGAGAGCATCTCAGGACTGTGGAGTAGGGCTCGGATAAAAATAGCAACAACGGCAGTTAGGGATGCTCTCACACTCTCTTTCTCTCTGCAAAAATCTGCACCTCTCTGTCGTCTCACTCCCGTTCTCTCCCGCCGCTCTCCCTCTGCATAACTGCTGCGTTCACCTCAAATGCACCCTACTACACTGTATTACACAACGCGCAACAACACTACGCCGCTCAGCTTGAATGGAGATCAGCACTACGGAGGGTAGCCTAGTAGTCGTAGCTATCTAGCAGAAAAATCAGTATTCAGATCAGCTACCGTCTGCACTGCTGCAGACGGTAGGAGGGACTGCAGCGTCACAGCCGAGGCTGCTACAGACGCACACACCCAACTAGGTGACATGGAGCTTTTTTTTTCATGTTGAGGCAGCAAAATCGTGACCAACTGGGAAATCGGTCGAACAAACGCAGCCTGCTATAAAACATCCAGGTAGTGGTGACGAGAGACGCTGCAAAGCTCATCTCGTGCTTTAAATCAATTCCCAGTTTAACCCTCATGCATCATTAGGGACGTTTTTGTCCATTTGGGCAAAATGTTCCTTCACACCTGGCCATTATTTTGGCTGCGTCTCACTCTGTGTTTTTGTCTCACTCTTCACAGTTAAAAATTCAAGGAAATAATAGACCTTGAAATAGCCCGCTCAGCTCAATAACACAAGCACAAAAACTAATGAAATATCAAACACATTATGCATTGGCCCTATAATGGGGAAATGGCAGATTTTAGTCCTGAACACTAAAAATGGCAAATTTTCCTGTTTTTTCTCAAACATGAAAGCTTTTGGTCATATCCGGATTTGAAAAAAAAATAAATAAAAAATGCCCCAGTACCCGACCTTTAGTTTTATGAAAAATAACTACCTTTTTTGTGTCAAACTGGTATTTAAAGGGTTGGGATAAATTCTCAAAATGATTGAATGTTTGCTAGTTCTGTGAAGTGCTGAAGTGGTTTAACACATTTATGCAGAAAATAAACGCCTGCCTGAGGGTCAGTATCAGTTTCCTTACAATACAATTTACAATACATATGCTTCGTAGTTTTAACAAGATGGTCACAATTACAGCATTTACATCTAGTGAATTAGATGTGTGCAGATTTTGTAAACTGTAAGATTGAAAATTATGTTATTTGACAGAACTACTTATATTAGGAACATTTAGTTGTGGGCTGTTTTGCACTAGCATATTTAGAATAACTGTTTGATTTCAAAGAGGATATACACTAAGTAGCCAAAACATTCCAGACATTAAGTGAAACTCAGTGTATTTTAATATATAATTAATATATAAATCCTGCACTAACTTCCTGCGTGACTCTTAAACAGAGTTTATGGTGAAACAGTGTAAGAAAGGAGCTAATTCAATGGTTTGATCGTTTTAGAAGATGTAGTTTGTGGTGCTCTTACACTGTACTGAATTAAACCATAAATACTTTCTGTTAAATTTGAATTAATTCATCATCACTGTACGTGGTAATGGCTGGGTATATTTGTTCTCAGTCATCCAGCTGATGGTACATGTAAAACAAAGACTTGCCAGAGTCCAGTTTTCTTTGTCCAAAATATTTCTAAAACACAGTAACAAAAACTAATGGCTAACCAGACTAAACATTTTATCTGCATCTTTTTTTTTTATTACAACTTTATTATGTCTTTATTTCTTTACGCCAGTGTATAACAATAAAAGGGCTAACATATTAGCCCTACCAGTACCAGACTAGAAAATCTAGTAATTACATCCAAAGGGATTAGATTCTGCTGACAGACACCATACAACTCTGTATTAAGCCTCAACACTAAAGTGTTTTTCAATGATGTTTCGGTTAGTTTTACCTCTAATCTGCATGAGTAAAGCCTGGACTGAACTAGAGGAGAGGAGAGGAGAGGAGAGGAGAGGAGAGGAGAGGAGAGGAGAGGAGGAGAGAGGAGAGAGGAGGAGAGAGAGGAGAGAGGAGAGGAGAGAGAGGAGAGGAGAGGAGAGGAGAGGAGAGGAGAGGAGAGGAGAGGAGAGGAGAGGAGAGGAGAGGAGAGGAGAGGAGCAGAAAGTCCAGACAGTGGCAACCCCTTGTCACCAGGGTGGCTGTTGCTATGGTGATATGCACTGGCCTGGTGTACCAACATTTATTTCATAACACTTCATTTATGGGGCAAGAACAATGGTTAAAGGGAGTCGGCTATTTAATCAAAAACAATAAGTCAAATGATTAATAATATCTTATGGCAATAATAATATCTTATTTCCATCATCATAGACAATAACTAATTAAGTGGCTAAATTCACCCACGCTTTACCTAGAATCTACCCAAAAGGGAACTTATAAGAGCTGTAAGATATTTTCTCAACTGAAGTTTTTAGTTATGTTTAGTTTTATGCTTCAGTTCTAGCGATGATCCAACTATGAGTCAGTGACATTGTCTGTGGAAAGATGAATGGGATGTTTGCTTCAAGAACTAAGGACAAACAACCACACATTTTTCAGCTCTATAAAAAAAATTGCCCCTGGAAAAAAACTAAAAAAAAAAAAAAAATGACAGCCATGACAAATGATAGCGTGACCACATTTATATTTACATTCAGAAGCTATTGTTAAACTGCTCAACCTATCCATCCCCACCAGTTCGAACTATTGAGTAATAATTAAAAATGTCATCTAATTTTGACATTCGATGATATTCAGCTCATTAGCTCATTACCTATTAGCTCATCACTTGATCTTGAAAGGGACGACCCTATGCTTTAAAGCCTCACAATGTCCAACCAGTGTCCAAAATAAATGCTAAATGTTTTATTTAGGAATATACCAACAGGTTAATTCTTTTGTATATATTTTTACAATATTAGAATTAGAAAAAAATGCTGTAAGAGTGACACAAAATATTAGATGTTTCAAATATGTTTCTGAGTAAGCTAAGCTGGCTATGCTAGTTACAAATACACTAATACACTATTATATGCAAAAGTATTGGTGTTTGTTTTATGCTGCATCTTGTTCTGAAAAGAGGACACTACAGTGTAATATTAGTTGTAGGTTTCTATTCCTAGGAAAATCTGCAGCTCAAAAGGAGAGGATTTTCTTAACACCCTCTTGTCAGGACAGCACATCTCAACTTATCTCACTTCACCCCTCCTTACCTCAAACTGTGGCTTGTGACATCAGCAGCCTTGGTCCACTTTCTAAAATGAAGGGCAGCCTTTGGCAAGACTTCAAGTGTTACACTGCGCTAAGACGGGCTGCACTTCAGCCGCATTTCTTTTTTCCAACTGTCCACATGTGTCTGAGGAACACATGAGTGAATAAATGCTCCTGTACTTAAATCCATACAACAATCTATCTATGCTTCGTTACCGTGTCAGATTTTGTCTATGTTGATACATTGGTGGTGAGTGATGCCAGCACATAGGTAATCATATCGTAGTCCTGTCCTGTGCATCCACTGGTGGACAACACTGATAACATGACTTACTTTACTTTAATTACTACACAGCTTCTGTAGACAGTAGCAATGAAATGGTTAATTAATCAAGTCGACAGTTGAGTTCAACAAGATAACAAAGATGCAACCACTGGGACAAAATCATGAAACTAACAAGATGTGCTACTGCAGTTACTGAAATGGGCACTTGGGACTGGATCCAAAAGCAAGTTAATCCCCATAGACCTCCATGTTAAAACGATCGACTTACTAATTAAACATTCACCGCCTGGCACAAAATACGGGTTTCGGCTCAACAGGGAATGTCACGATTCATGACAACTTCAGGGTGTGGATTTTTACATAACCAACCCATTTCTAACATATCAAGGCCAAAAATGATGCATAATTGAGATTGTGGCTATTTTGAGGTAACTTTGGTGCCATCTCAGGTTAGGCCCACCCACCTCAGTTATACTCACACTCCAACTCTCCCCATCGCTGTACACAGAGCAACAGAGGCAACAACAAGGTCAGCGTGGCCAGCTTCATTATTGCAGAGTTGCTGTTGAAGCATTAACGAGCACAGTGAAGCACACATTGTTGATGGCGTCATCTATTTAATGTTGACTGGTAAAACAAACACATATGATTGGTAACTGCATAGCTGTGTAATTGGAGCATTAAAAAAAAGCTGGGTATGTCCATCATCAATGAGTGTGTATCTTAGGCTTATAATACATATAAAAGAACATTTTATTTTATGTATATAAATCTTTATTATCAACCCCAGAGTGTTATTGTTAGTGTTATTTAGCTGGTGTCTCTGGCTTCTAAATGCATTTTGCCTCAGATCATGGCACAAGGGATTGTAACATCTCATCCTGTGTAATAATGAACACTACCAGTCAAAAGTCTGGACACACGTTCTCATTAAGTTGAATAAGAAGGTGTGTCCAAACTTTTGTATTTGTGTATTAAGAGTATTACCACATAAGTGATGATTCAGCATTATCACATTATGCAACATCAGGTCTCTTCTTTGTCGTACCTAATAAAGCAGTTATGCTCGGAGTTCAGAGGTGGACTTTGCACACAACATTAAACTCTGGGAAAACCCTGGGAATGTTTCCTTGATCTTCTTCGATTGGCGAAATGAAAACTACATGCTTCTAAAACTCACTGGGACGCCATTTAAAATGTGTGCTGAAGTTACCAAATATGGTTCCTTGCTCCATGATGGGTTAATATTCAAATTTCAATGGGACTTGACCAAAAAGTATTCAAGCGCAATGACCTGTCTTAAGGCCCGTGTGATGCTAAAGTAGGTATCCTCACCAGTAAAGTGTGTGCCTGGGCCTACATCACTTTTCAGTGTTACAGGTTTTTGTTGTGTTTTACCCAGTAACACGTGGTTTATCCATCAAAGTAAATGTGGAAGGCAGGTGTCATCCATTTTACTTCCTTGCACTGAATGTGCAGTAAAAAACTAAGGCATTCATTTGTTTTTCCTTAGAAAGAAAATATCTTTCATGACACAGTCTCTTGGCTATGATATAATGTAGCATTAATTCAATACAAACTGTTCAGAAGCCAGGTTTACATGCTGCAATTCAAAGAAAACTGAAAAATAAATAATGCAAGATCAAAATAGTTGGCCTGTGACACGTTTCTCGATGCTATTCTTGGCCCAATACATACAAATGAGGGAGGATCAATGTTGTCTAATGTGATAAGGTTGAAGTGTCTGAATCAGCATTTATGTTTAATGGTCTAAACACATGTTTACATTTGTTTACCACTTAAGGGCAATGAACCATATATGGCAAATTCATTCATCTTGATTTTTCTCCATAGAAATTTAGAAAATTTCACAGAAGTAAAAAAGTCTTGAGGCCCTACAATAACACTGGGGTTAAAATTTAGAATTTCTAACTCTTTCAATGAATGCCCTATAAAGGGTTAATCACTTGTGTTGCATTCAGTTTGTTTTTTTAAACCGACTCTTCTTCCATTTAACGAAAACTAATTGTGGACCTGTTTTTACCTGCCTAATACGCCCCCACCTCCCATGCTACCTTTAGCTGGGCTCAGCCCATTCACTGTCAAGCTAAGCTAAGCTAGGCTAAGCTAAACTAACCAACTAACTAAGTGACTGACAGTGTTACCTGTAGCATCAAGGTGCGGCGATGGTGGCGGTGTTCTCGAGCACCTGTTCCACGAACCTGCTCGCGTTATTTATTTATTTATTTATTTAACTATGTTTAATTTCATTTCCTTCCCCTTCTGAGTGAAGCTATGTCGGTCTGCAAGATAAACCCAAAGCAGCGGTTCGCCTCCCTCAGAGTCAGGAGCCGGTGTCGGTAATGACCCGAGGAGCTACGAGGAGCTACGGTTGTTTTGACTGTCATGAAAACTATGACGTCACCCACGGAAAAGGCACCCCCTCCTCACACACACACGCACACACACATACACAAACATACATGTAAAATGCACAAAAACACACATACACATCCTACCGTCTCGCCTCGTCCTCCCGTTTTCGGTTTTAACGCTTTCAACTCGGCGTGTGTTCGTCCTCCGCTGTGGATCTCTCTCATCCTCATCCCAGTCCAACATCCCGTGCGTCTCCAGCCGGCTAATGAGACGACTATCGCGAGAATTAGGTCTTTATCTGCGAGATCCCTGCGGTGATTGTACAACATTCATGTCATGCAGGGAAGATTTGTGGACGGAAGTGATGGAATTACTGTGCAAGTAAATATAAGCTGCTCCGCTGCAAGTTAATTCGGTGTGGTTGAATTAATATAATATGCCAAACCATGCCATTTTATTTATATAGCACATATAAAACAACAAAGTTGAAACCAAAGTGCTTCACAAGTACAAAACAGACACAAACAGTATACTTTAAGACTACACTAAAAAATATAAAAAAGAAATATAAAAGTTCAACGTATAAGTGGAAACGGCATCTTTAATGTATACTGTTATTGATGTATGCAGCTATATAACATAAGTGTGAGCTGAAATTTGGTTCTATAATAAATGAACAATGCTTGCAAAGATAGCACAGATGTCTATGGAGCAAAGTTATATATAAAAATGTAAACGGTGTTGTGCAAAGGTGAGACAGAGCAAATGTCCATTGTAGTTAAAAGTGGCTGTACGGTATTTTGTCTGTATGTGCTACATGAATATGTATACAAGCATGTGTTAGGTCAGTGACTTTCAGAGGGGGAAGAATGAGGTGAATGTTCAGAGTTCTTGTGGACTGAAAGAGGAAGCCTTTGCTGAGTCAGAGTGTCCTGTCCCACAAGGTCCAGAACCTTTTACCGGAAGAAGAGGACAGTTTGAGAGAGGTCACCTAAGATGCTGGAGGTCTTCCTGATGCGCCTGTCTTAATACGGAAGGTGCTTTAACTGTACTTGTTTGGGTTTCCCTAAAGATTTTTCTGCTATAAATGATTGGTGGGGGGTTCAGGTTTTTATTTTGGAACATCTGTGTGTGGTGCACACACAGGGCCTGTTAACCAAACAATACTCACCAGTAATTAGAGGAAGTTGTTCTAATTCGCCAGATTTTCTGTTAAAAGCAATAAACAAAGAAAACCCTGATGATTTTTAATGTGTATCAATAAATCTTTTTAGTTTGTTTAAGTTTTTTTTTCTTAGTTCATCTTTTGTGGTGGTTTTATATTATAAGGTTTGTTACAGAGTTGTTTCTGAGCAACTATGCAAACATATAACTGTAAATCAGTAGGGCCGACAGTCCCCGCACTCTCTTTACATTAGCAGATTGCTGTATCTCAAATGCCGTTTACAGCCGGAAGCATTAGACAGCCGCATAGCATATGACTGGAAATCTCTATGCAACAGCCTCTTGTGTAAACCAAAACGTTTGGTGCACATTTAAGGCTCAGAATGTTAACACAATGCATGTTTTGAATTCCTGTGCAGGTTGTTTCAAGTCAGTGGGGTCGGCTGTCTTAATATGGTGCTTTAGTTATGTTGAAGGTAATGGTGAGTTTGGACATCTTTGCATAGGGCAAGTTATTCAAAATGTATATATAATATTTTAATCATTTAAATTTTTTAAAAAATACTGTAAATTCAAAGTGGAATCTAGTTGGCTTTCTGGAACAACATCGCCCTCCATCATCTACTGTCCTGCTCTGCTCCCCTGTCTCTCTCTGTCTCCCTAAACCGTGTGCTGTGTAGAGCTAGGCTGCAGTTGCGAAGGGTATAGGTATGGAGTCATGGCAGGGCACAGAGTGCAGACACAGGTGGGCCGAGCCTGTCAGATAATACAGTATATGTGTGTTTCGTTCTGACCTCTCTAAACACATATTGCCGTCAGCTGGCCTTGTGCTCACGACCTTGTGTGCAGAGGGGGGAAGTACTGACAAAAAAACAGCAGCAAAAGAATGTGCATGTGTGATGGGGAGGCAGTGGAGGTGGGGGTAAAGAGACAGCTTGAAAAGGAAAAAGGCAACACAGGGGAACCCTTCTGTTACCGTTGCTGTGGCCAGACGTGTCCCTTTGACATAAATGCACATATAAACAACTTCAGACAGTAACTTTTGCCCACAGATAAAATGTTAGTCCTGCAGTGTAGCCAAGACAAAACATATTATATTATTAAAATGGTTAAAAAGTAAGAGATATGCATCTGAATCTTAGCTAGCGCTAGACAGATCAGCTGATAGTAATGTCATCAAACATTTGTCATGAATCCTGTGTTGATGGTGATAACTGTAGTGATCACTTTTTACAGGTCTCAAAGTCCATGAAATGACTGTGACATCACTTCGTGTGTCTTTTGTCTGGACCATAGACTCTATGTAATATGGACAACATGTCTCTACTATCTTGCATCTTGTGACTCTGAGGAGTATGAGAGTGGAGCCACGCGGAGCTGTGTATTGACGACCCACCTACGCTTCTGCCAGACCTCCTCCAGTTACAAAGAAATGTTCTATTTACACTGAACTTTTTTCTTTTTTTTCAATTCCAACGCATACAGTCGAATGGGACTGCTTCACTGAGCAGTTGGCATGGCAATTGGTAGTGATCATGATGTCACATCCTGTTGCTATGGTGTTATATAACTGATATTGACTACCTAAAATAACTGAAACCATCTTTGAAAAAATATAATTATTTGACTTGTATTTTAATGTTTGGCCCAAGTCCCATTCATTAACATGGAGGAGGTGGAGCTTATGACCTATACTACAGCCAGACACCAGGGGAACTCTACTTGCTTTGGCTTCACTGCTCTGTCATCCATCTTTATACAGTCTATGGACTGGACCAAAACGTTGCATTTGAACACTTCAGTATTGGCTGTACGTAAGTTCTGCGCCCACACGAGACGACATAACTCTTTATTCCAGTAGGTGACAGTAGTCTGTATTTATCATTCAAAAGGGGACACAGGACCATTAGCTGAGACGCTAGGAAGCACTACCAGCTGTTGCACAGAGCTGGCATCTTCCGAATCATGTTGATCAACATTTAATTCATCCTAGATGTTAATGTCATTGTGAAAATATTTGTGTACTTTAATGTTTAGATTAGAAAAAGATGTAAAACTAGACAAGCTGTTTCTGTGCCCTTTGAAATGTTTTTAGTTATTCACTTTTGTTTTTATGTTAAACTAACCAATTTCTTATGCAAACAATTCAACATACAGAATCTTCCAAAAAGCAAGCAACAGGGACTAGTCAAAGTCAATCAGCTTCACTGTCAATTCTGCCTTATGTACAGCACATATACATGATTGAAATTGCATTACCCCAAAACCCAAAGTGCAGCAAGCTGAACACTAAACTAGAGACATAAACATCTGAGATTTAAAAATAAATAAATAAAAAGAAGAAGAAGTCCGTAAAAATAAAAAAATAGTTTGCTAGAGTGAAAAAAAATAATAAAACAGAGCATCTACACAATATTGCTTGACATGTGCACATTTTGAATGTGTAAGAAAACAATAAAATGCCAATGTACACGTACATACTTTAAATGTTTCATAGGATGTGTTTGAAATGAAAATACTCTAGCTAATACAGTTTCATTCGGCATATTAGCACTGGTATTATTCTCCACATGACCTTCATTTCAAAGGGATTTGAATAAACAGTGATCTTGTAAACAGTGCATTAGTGTGGCGCTGTATTAGCTCTGTGCTCCCTTGAGGCATCATTATGAACAGTCTTTGCAGTGGCAGAGTGAATCCGTTCAGTTAGTTCACAGATCAGCTGTGAAAGAGCAACACCTTAAGGTGGGATCCTCTAGGTATGTTTTGCTCATTGGTGCATGCTCTCACACACAAGCGCACCACATGGTCTATATTTGTGAACGTGTCTGTGAACTTAAGGCCTGTTAGGTTTTCATGTATGCGTATGCAGTATGTTTGCGTATGGAAATTAGTTCTAAATTAGTCCATGGTGGGATCTGTGGTAGAGAAATTAGTGTACAGTATATAAAAATATATACACTAATCAGTCATAACATTATGACCAACGGCCTAATTTAGGGTCAAAATCTCTTTTGCCCTGAAGTATGTAGATGCAGACCATCTTTTGTCCAGCACATACTGCAGATGCTCGATTTGATTGAGATTTTAGGATTTAGGAGGCAAAGTCAACATCTTGAACTCGTAGTTGTGTCCCTCATACCATCCCTAAAACATCACTTGCTTGGGCAAGGGTTCATTAACTCAGTAATTAATCATTGCATTAATCTTTGCTCGTTAACTCAGTAATTAATCATTAATCAGTAATTTAAAAAAAAAAAATCCGTTGTTGTAAATCATGCTGGTTGGAATGAGCAGCAGAGCACAGAAACCCAGGAACATAACTAAAATGGATGTCAGATCTTCTGGAGCAACAATCAGAGCATCTGTGCAATGAGGTATTATTAATATAATGTAAATAATCAGTGCCCCAGAACTGAGCCTTGTGGGACACCCAGAGAGAGACATTCTTCTGAAGAATTGTTTAAACTTCTGTAAGTAAGTTTACATGCAAACCAACTGTGCTAAAGGCAGAACGGACGTCAAATTAGACTCGACACTGGCTGACCAGTGTCAAGTCTAATTTGATGATGGTGCTAGACAAAGAAGTTAATGGCAGCATTTTTGAAACCATGACTTCCAAAAACAAAATAAATAAATACATAATGTATAGTGTAATATAACATTGACAACACAGAGGTTTGAATTTGCCCAGTGGCTTGTTTTCATCACCCTTATTATTCCTTTTTTCTTTTGGTTTCATCCTTTCTCTTTGTTGTTTCCCTTCAGTCTCTCCACCTCTGGTTGTAATTTTTAATTTTTAAAATTTGTATTTTTATTTATCTTTGGGATGTATTTATGTCAGGGTTAAGCCAGATTCCATGATCCTGTCAGATGTTCTTGTTGTTTAGCCCATCACATATGGATGTGTGGTTTATAATCTCTCATTTCCTTTGGGACTCCCATGCAACGGTGGCCCCTAGGTGCCATCAGTTCTTACCAAGCTGGACCCATGACTCCCTGTGGGTGAGACGATGAGCTGCCGGGTGAATCACACACATGCACACACACACACCGAAGTGACACCAGAGCACAGACAGTCTGTCCAGGTTGAACAGCAAACACAAATACGAAGCTAAACTTCCAGCCTCTGATCATAATAACATCCCTACTCCTATTCCCATACCTCCTGTCTCTGCCCTCCTGCCACCCCTCCATCGCCCCCCTTTTTGTGACTACCTTCAGCTTCTGCGACTCAACCCAACCCACCCCATTCCTTCCACCTCCTCTACCTTAACTCCAGCCCCAGGTCCCCAGCTCCCAAAGCCCAGGGAAGCAGCAGCCGTGCTGGCCAGCCCAGCAGCCCGTGCCCCTTCAGCCCATCCCTGCCCTCTTTGAAGTGGCTGCAGGAGAGAGAGGTCAGCCTTGCCCCGGAGACCTGCATGGAGGTTGGGACAGCTGCGGTCAAACAGACCCCTTACAGGGGACACATACAGACAAGAGCAGTCACACATGCACACACACATATGCACACATGAGACGGAGACAGAGCAGCTGCAGCCACGGTGTTGAAGGTGTACTGTACAGCAGGACAGCTTGGGAGCCAGTATGGTCCAACATGAATCTGCTCTGCTCCATTCTGTTCTGGGTCACCTATTTTGCACTCAGGTGTGAAATGTCATCTCTGGAATACCAGATGACTAAAAAAATGTATACATATTTTCAAACAAGGCTCCAGCTTACATCCTCAGTGTCTGCTGCTGTTGTGTGCTACATTTCATCTCACATTATTATTATTAATTAGCAATCTCAGAATCACAAATATATCACTGTCTGAAAGCACTGTCCTCAATATAACAAGTGGTGAATGTTTTCATCAAAGTCATAAATTCAGATGATAAATCTCACTTAGTGTTACCTAAGGTACTAAATACTGTAAGTGTAAAAGAGAAACTGTACACTCAGTTATATTTCATGTACACTCCTGACAGAGTGTAGCGTTGAAAGGATGTCACATCCTTACTTTCTTATGGCAAGGATGTTGCTTTTGATTGCACCACATGTAATTCTGCACCACCATGTGACGACACAAGAAATATTTACATTTGCTACATTAAACGAAGCAAAGCTAAGTGAAAGACACAATGTTGATGTGCTGGAGGTTGAAAATACACTATGGACATTATGAACATCTTGAGTATTAAATATAATACTTCTCTTACAGTAAGCTCTGCCATCTCCAATCAGTATTATATAATAAGTATTATAGCGCTAGAGAAATACTGCATAGAGTGACACAATAAATGAGTAAAATACCTAGAATTATGTTGTGGGTGTTTGTCTCTGCACACAAGCCTGTTTACGTGTTTAGTTTTACACATATGGTCAAGAATACACATATGGGGTATGTGTGTTTGTGGATACCTTCTGCTCGCATGCAGACAGGTTAACCCAGCCCCCCCACCCCCCCACATGCACACAAAAAAAGAAAAGAAAAAAACACCCCTGACCCCACATCATGCACACACTGAACACACACTCACATTGTCCTCCACCCCACAGCCCCCTCCTTCCATACATGCCTCTGCCCCCAGGTTGGAGCTTTCTCAGGTTGCTCAGCAGTGTTCAGCTGCTCTGCCCTAAAATAGAGGCCAGAGGAGAGGGAAGGGGTTTTGATTACAAGAGTAGTAGTAAGAGCTGCAGTAACCTTGTCGTTAAAGTATTAATCTGAGATCTACAATCAGTCATCACTTGTAGATCATCAATAAGGTGTTACTGATATCAGCTGTGAATTTTCTTCTGTGTTTGCGTCTCAAAACTATAATACTTCTCTCAGGCTCTTGTTAGCTCAGTCCCAACTTAATATTACATATACACACTGATCAAGCATAACATTAAAACCACTGACAGCAGAAGTAAATTATACTGATCATTTTGTGATAATACAAAGTTCTTCTGGGAAACTTTTGTGTTGGGTATTCGTCTGGATGTTACTTAGACATGTACCACCCACCTAGACCAGACCAGACACCCCCACCTCATAGTAATGACACTCCTTGATGGCAGCAGTCATCCCCAGCAGGATGCAGCCTGACAGTTTAAAAACAACTAAAACATAAAAAAACAGCACAAGGTGACCTGACCTCTAAATTCACTAGATCCCAAACCAATGAAGTGTCTGTGGGACGCGCTGGAACAAACCTGATCCACAGGTTTGGAACCCACAGGACCCAAAGACTCCCACTAACAATATGTCCATTCTCTGATGATTCACAACTGTTTTGGAGGCGCAAGTAGACCTACACAATATTAGGAAATTGGTCATAAAGTTATACAATGCACACACGATAAATAGCAGTCTGGACTTCTTACTGTATGTCAAACTTTTCATCTTTGTAGTATTTTATGTTACAGTGAGTGCTGGGCATTAGCAGCAAACTGAAGGTTTATTTTTATAAACCTCCGCTGCATTTAATTCACACACCTACCCTGCCTACCTACGCTCATTTGAATCTGCAGCGTTCGCTTGCTGATATAATACTAACACATAATACGCTTGTTTAAATGTGACAACATGCTGATGATACACGGTTCATTAAACCATCTCGGCTCGGACACTCGTGAAGCAGAATTATTACTAAAACACCCACCGACATGAAACTCACGAGCAGCTTCCACGTCAGCAGGTTATAATTTTAGTATTTGTGACAGCGTGTGACTGCAGGATTATTTATGAGTGAGGGTAAAAGCAATTTTGGAGCGTAGGGATAAAGGGGACAGCTAAGCCACGAAGCTCCTGATATACCGCTCAGGTTCGCTCTGACGACAAACATCACACACTCTCTGCAGTGACTGTAAGAATGAGACTGCATACTTGTTGGTTGTTTGCGGCACGGCTTATAAACTGAGAGGAGGTAGTTTTTCCTTTGTCTTGTATTAACTCAGTAGTGTGGATGAGGGTTTGCAGACAGATGTTACCTGCGTGAGGCGGAGGGGGCATCCAGAAACCTCATCACACCTGCAGCGGCGCCAACATCTCCAGGCTTTTGGACTGCGTGACATGAACATGCACGTGAGTCCTCTGTCGCACACACACACTCGCACACACACTTCTTCTGTCTCTTCTCTTCCAGCTGCATGCTGGAGTTCCACTGGGTGCCATCAGTGCAGATTCTGCTCAGCGGTCGAGTCAATGAAGCAGTGGGAGGACGACGGAGTGAGACGGAGGGGAGAACTTTGAACTGTTTTTGTTCCAGAGGAGGGCAGCCATAGCTGAGGCGCGTCCTTGACATACGGCTGAACACAAAATAAAATGTTTTTGGAAAGCAGCCAACACAAAATAACATATTTCTTTGTGTCCCAAAGTAAACTAAATTATTATTTTTGCCTGTCTTGTCATTCTTTGTGAACCTGTACTCACAGCAACATTGAAACTTTTTCTCTTTTTTTTTTTGTTTTTTTTTTTACCAATTTTAAACTTTGGTTGTTTAATATTCTGTCATAAATAGTAAGAACAACATACACTGAATCTGTAATAAGAGGGTTTTGGTACACTAAAAAAAAAAAGAACAGGAAATACGAGGTAGGACTGAACGAAAATAAACAGCTGCAACCCTAAAACGTCACTACCATCTCGACCTGTACCACAAGACAACGATATCCCACCAGCGCAAACAGCCCATCGAGTCGCCTACATCCTCTCTGCATGCGCACAGCTGCATGTGTGCAAAAAACACTCCAAGCCACTAGGGAGAGCTGCATTGACTCCAGCTATTAGCGGAGTGCCTGTCTACCTCTCCGCCTTTCTCTGAGAATGAAGTAAACACATCTGTACGAGACAAGTCCTGTGTGTTTTTCTTAGCCATAAGACATCTGGAACACCACTGGGGCCGAGGTTGGTTTTAGGAAATATTGCGATGTTTGCTGAGTATCTGAGTGTCTCCGGTGGGGGTACAGGAAGGATGTGGGTTACTGTCTCTCCTCGGTGGGCGCGCGTGTGTTGTGTGTCACTGTGCACTGTGCGTGTTTCGGAGGAAGCCGTGTGGTGCACTTCACATCTGTCAACATCTGGGTGCACAGACTGTGTTTGGCTTTCCAACAACTGTGTGAAATCAACATCAAAAACACACACAGTTAAACTACAGCCAGAGGATAGAGCTGCAGTAGCTCCCTGCACACACACGAACACACACACACACACACAAATGCACGCGCACTTCCAAGGAGTCTGATGGCCCCCAAGGGTCCCCGCTTTCCAATCCTGCCACTTCTTATTTCTGGTCTGCATCTCCTCTACCTCCTTTGTATGACACATTCTCTCTCCTCCTTTGTCCCCCCCTACACACCCATACACACACACACACTATAGAGACACTTTATGTGTAAATGTGATTTTCCCAAGGCTACGCACTCCTTGGGGAGGCACAAGAGGAATCGTCTTCTCCTTCTCTGAACAAACTGCTGTGTAACATCTGTGAGCAGGAAGAGAGAGACAGATGTGAGAAAGATATCTGTCCTGGGAAGAGATGTCTCTCAGTCGTGTTTTTCTTGCAGCAATTTGCATTTCCCAAATGTGTCGTACGCTGTGTTTGAAAGAAAGCTGCACACTAACACGGGGAAGATGCGACCAATTCTGCTACTATTTCCTTGCCTTTTTTTTTAAATTTCCTTCAATGTTCTTTCTTTTCCTTTCCTTTAATATTCTTTCTCTTTTCTTTTCTTATAACATCGGGCCGGTGGTGTCAGTGACATCTGTTAGTGTCCGTGTCGTATGTTGACAAAAACAACATTTTACAAAAAGGATCAGCGGATTTTTGGGACATCATTAAAGTATAAACACTGACATAATTCACGTGAGAAATAGATTACAGCAATGTCATCTGTGGTTTTTCGTCACAGATTTAGGAGATAATATCCTGCCCAAAAAAATACAACATCGTCGCTCCCTGTCCAGTTGTTGTTTACCCGGTCAGTCTGATGGCTAGCTGGAGGTCCTGCGCAGGGGAGGGCCTGCATCACATTGCCCCTGTGACAGCTCACCATATGGGGGGACACTCTCTAAGCCCTGTGGAAGTCCACACACATGGATCTCGCAAACAGAGCTGAAGCGGCCTCGCAGATGCCGCCTCTGTGGTTACCATCACGCATACACGTACATATACACACACATTCTGTTAAATCTGCCTCAAAATCACAGTTACACCCATCCAGATGATCAAGCTAATTGTGTCCCACTGTTTGATGGAACATGTTGTGTTTTCATTTTCACTGCTCTTCTGTTTATGCATGGATATTTGGTCTGACTGGTTGGAAAACACAGGGTTTAGAGACGAAGCTGAAGGTGACCTGATCATAAGTCACCAGAATGGATTTAGTGACGCCTCTTTTTTTTGTTGTTCTTTGCCTCTTGTTGATGCCTGGTTATTACCAGATATTTCAAAAACATGCCCTTAACTCAGTGTTGATAGCTTAACGCTGGATACATGTTTGTGTTTTACAACAATGAAATGACAAAGTGAAAGGAATCACCTTTCGTGCTGCAGTTCCTCTCAGCTTTATACACTGTTTTACCGTCTTTGAGCTCATTGTTTTGAAGATGCTGTAAAACTGTGATTTTGGTTTACTCTCACCATTTTATATTGTAATTTTTCGACAATTCGCTAAAGCTAAGAAGATGACACCAAGATTGACATGAATTATACTTTACCAGCCACGTGTGTTGATATCTTGATTGTTCTTTAATCGAGGTAGACCTTTAGTACGAATCAAATGGCATCTCTCTTTCATCCCAGTGCTCTTTCTATTACTCCTTTTCTTTTGACCTTTCATGCTGTCTCTCTTTCCTCTCTTCTATTGAAAAAAAAAACAACAACTGAATAATGAGAGAGTGGCTCTCTCCATTTAGCCTAAGGCTTACAGAACTAACATCTGGGCTGTTTGGCAGGCCGGCCAACATCGGCCTTGTTGGAAAGCCTCTCCAATGCTGCTCCAGATGCAGGCAACGGAGGCCCAGCGCACACAGATGGAGACACACATACACGTCAGAAAGCGCTGGGACGTCCATGCATTCACGTCCGCTGTGTATACTACACACGATTAAAGGCAGGGCGTCCGTGCACGCAGATGCAAATACAGATGTGGTAAGAGCTGAAGACACAACGCTGACGACAAATGCACACAAATCCAATCTCGCATCCAGATGGAGACAGAATGGCGGGTGATGTGCTGGGCAGAGCTGGCGCATTGTTGGCACAGGTAACATGTTCTCAACAGCTGGCGCAGGTTAGGCATTCCTGGGAATTGGAGCCACAAGGCAAATGTTCCCGCTGGCTCGGGGGCTGGCGCTGTGGCAGGCAGGCTGGCAGGCTGGCACGCCATCGCCCGTACACACACTTTACGCAAAATGGATGAATCCGGGAGAAAAGGAAGACACATGAATACTGTCAGAAGCGCACAAAAGCGCTGGACTGGTTATAACGAGTATCCGTTAACATGCATGAATTGGGTTTGGCCTCAAGAAACCTTTAGCTTCACCCCCTGCACGGTGTTTTGTCATCCACTGGTTCTTTTCTGAATTAATCTGTGGGTGTGTGTGTGTGTGCCGCCGTGTTTTGTTTTGGTCTCTCTCTGTGTGGAAGTGTATTACCCTTTTCATTGCCTGGGGGCTCATTTCCTGCTGCAGCTGTTGGCTAGTTCCTCTGACATCTGGACTGAGGGGAGGCAGACAGGCCGCGAAGCAGACAGACAGAACGGAGGCTACAGTAGCTCTTTTCATTTCGTCGTGAGCTCTGAGATCTCACAGTAAAGATTTGAGCAGATCACAATGCATTTTTGCCCCCTGGGCCTGAACTCGGCTGCATCTGCTGCATTTATTTAAAGCTTTGTCCATGTCAGTGTTTGTGCCTGGACAGATGTAGGAGCTGCAGCGAGCCCGATTATCTTCATATTTGATATTTATACGTATGATTTTTCTAGCAGGACAACAAAACCATGATCTAAAATTAGAAAAAACGGTTTCAAACATACTAATAAAATAATTCTATTATCTGAAAAGTGATTCATACAAGAGCTGTGTAGCATCCCAGTGAAGGTAGCTTCACATTTTCTACAAAGTGTTTCTTAAAATATCCATGTGAAGTGAAATATCAGTTCAGCAAAGACATATGTAAAGAACTCTGACTTTTGTGATCCTTTGTGTTTTTTCCTTTGGTGCTCCTAGTTGGTGCCTTTGTTCACATTTCCAAGGAAAAGTCTGGAGGTGTATTCGACAGATGACATATATTAATGTTAATTTTTGAAATTCACTGTAACGTAACTTTAGTGATCCCTGACTTTTCCTCTGTTGCTCTCACCTGAACATGCGGTTCGGTAGCAAATAAATACAAAGGAAAACATCAAACAGTAAATTAACTGCGGTTCAGACCACCTCCGAGGAGTGGTCAGAGTGGTGGGATTTCAGTAACTATACTTCAGTAAGCTGGTCACTTTCAATCAGATCCCTCAGGTCAGGGCTCACGTTCACACCAGGTCTGGTGCCACAGCCTGAGAGACCGCGGTCACATTAACACTGGATGTTCATCAAAACAGGAAATACTCTAAATATAAGGAAACTTTTAAACTAGTCTAACTCGGCTGCCCGCAACATGCTGCTTCTTTGCGGTCTTGAACGCAGCTGTTTGCAGGTGCGAGCAAAACAAATTTGATTTAGTTTGCAGTTTATTGTGAAGACAGTTTAAAAAAAAAGATAATAATTTGGAAAGCAAAAGGCCTTAAAAGTCTAGCAGGGGTGTTTGTCTTTGACAAGACGGCTGGCCAGATGTATCACCCCCCCACACCCCCACCCCTCGGCAATCCAGCGCCCACCCCCTCACCCACCCTACACACACACACTCACACAGACACACACCTCTCTTAGCTGAGCGAGGAGACAACCGGCTGGCTGTTGGCTTGGAGGCGCCATTAACCAATTTAGCTTCCAGATGTCCATCATACAGCCACAGCCAAAGCTGCACAGTTCTCTGTGAGCTTCACACGAATGGGTGTGAATCTCACGCGCGCACGCACACACACACACACACACACGCTGCTAAGCTGTGATGTGCTGATGCTGGGACACAAACAGATATGTATAGCATGGCAGAGACTTCAAATATACAAAAGACACATTTACTTTAACAAATGACACAAACAGCCCAGATGACTCCGCCAGCACAACTCTCCCTGTGCGTGTACGCGTGGGCCTGCGTGCGCGAGTGTGTGTGTGCGTGCGTGCAGGCGATATTTGATTGACAAGTACAGATCCTGATAAAACTGAGACTTGCTTTTTGATCATCTCAAAATGATCCTCCACCATCTGGAGATAAGCAAGTTAAACACACAGTTGTTTCTCCTGATGTCTCGTCCCTCTGAGACGCAAACACACACACACACACACACATGCATCAGAATGTCTGCTCTCGTACACGCACGCACACACACACACACGCATGTCTAGAAAGACACACAAAGGCACGCATGTAAACGCGAGCATCCACTCGCACAAACACATATTCACTTTCTTCAAATGGACAGATGCTGCACCTCTAGAGTCACAGAGACCCAGCAGCTGTTCCCCAGCCAGTCAGATGGGCTACCATTGATAGTTCATGAATATTTTACACTCAGTCAAAATGGCTGCATTCCAGACCGCCTACAACAGCAGTCGCACTGGGCCAGATGATCAAATCATTAAACTATAAGGACGGACTTCCTCCCACTGTCAGCTGAAACTAAGCTGTTGAAGTAGTTTTTGGAGGTTCTCACACAGGCAAAAAGTTTGTCGTAAAAATGTGTTTCTCATTTAAGTTTTGGCAAACTTCTTGTCTGAAATACTGTATAGTTTTAGAAAATCGTGCACAGTTGTGAGCCTTTCTCTGATAGCAGTGTCTTTGTCCAGAAGGGCAGGACGGTTTGGGGTTTGTTGCACACCTCAGCTGAGGAAAGGAAGAGGATCAGGAGAGAGGAAAGAGGGCAGCCAATTGTACTAATAGACATTGCTTCCATTTCATTATCTATGTCTCGCTTTCTGCCTTGGAGGATGGATTAATCTCATCTGCCCAGGGGCTGAGATTCAAACATCTGTCTGCTCCCCACTTCCCTTCCTCTTCCTCTGTCAGCCAGCCAGTGTCTCCCAGTGTGTCTCCCCTCTTGCATGCCTCCATTAAGGGCATGATGACGGAGGCTGTGGGATGCAGTGCACAGGACTGCTGCACGTTTTTGCTTGTCGATGGATGGATACAACATCCAGGACACAACAGCTAATTCTTCACAAGAAGAAGAAGAAATGCACTAATTCATAGTAAATGTTGTCACAATAATTCTATTTCTCTGTTGCCTCTGTAAGCAGCTTTTTATACGTATATTTCATTATTTTGTCCCCGTTCTGCATTTTCTCTGCAAATGATCTGTTCATTCTTTTGTTCAAATTCCTTCAGAGTAATTTACAAATAATCTTAAACACCTTGATCCCCAAATTTACCGGGAACTTAAAGGTAACACTCGCACACAAACTGGAGACAGATGGAGCAGCATTTGTCGTGTTCAACATACAGAATTCATCAAAAGCGCTTATTGTAAAAGAGTTTAATCATTTGTTAAACTGTATTTTCAATGATGAAACTTCCCAAATCATTATTCGTTTCAGTAGCTCGGTAGTGGTAAAAAACAAAAAAACAAGGGTCGGGGTTGTGTTTAGCTCAATGAGTAGAGAACTCTACCTCTCTGCCTCCCCGTTTTCTGTCTGTTTCTCACTGTGTTTTCAATTAAAGGCTGAAAATGCCCCCCAAAAAAACAACAAAAACAAGGGTCATAATCAGAATCCTCTTCAGAGGTGATGAAGTGTTGGATTCAAACAACTGCTTGCGTTGAAAACCTTTAGATTAAAAAATAAATAAATAAATAAAAATCTAGGCGAAAATGTAATTAATGCTGGCAGCTAAAGCCAAAACCCATGAAGCATACAATCAGAACATCTCAGGTATCGCCAGAGGTTTTCACAGAAACTTGTCTTCCTGCCAGATACACAAAACGCTTCCTCTGTTCTTCAGATAGTAAATAAAGCTGCACTCAGGAGTCTCTGCTAATAATAACAATAATAATAATAATAATAATAATAATAATAATAATAATAATAATAATAATAATAATAATAAAAGCTGAACATCAGAATCTAACCTTTTTGCTCCAGAATCAGAGTGAATAGAGAAATGTGTGCATGTGTCCGGGTCACTTTAATCATTTTCCTGCATTATTTCCATTCTATGTCGTGCACGTGTTTGCACTGCTTCCTTCATGTTTGTCTTTGGAAACAAGTTTTAATGAAAATACTGCATAATGAGGCTTAATTGAATGCTAGTGAATGCAGGGAGAACCGGAGTGCAAAACATGGGATCTACAGCGACCTCCAGAGGCGGAGAAAACAACTACACAAACCAGTGTACTTGGCGTGAAATATAACACATGACCAAATCTAAATTAGTGTGGCTCTCTGTAATTTCACTGTGTAACTCATATTTAAAGGAAACGGCTGTTGTCACCGTGACAATGTTTCACAGATGTTTCCCTCTCTCTCTGTCTCTGTCTGAGACTATTTGTGGATGGGCTCATTTGATTCCCTCTTAAAAGACTTAAACTTAAACAAAAAGCTGCAGACAGATGAATATAAGCTCTTCTCTCTATATTGGTCTCTTTATGTTTTTTTGTTGTTGTTGTTGTTGTTTGTTTGCTTCCCTGCCTCCCTTCTGCTTTGTCTTTAGTTTTCCGCTGTAAGGAGGATGAAACAGTGGTTTTCAGATAATTTCAAACATCAGCCTGGCTCTGCTTCTCATTTGGCTCACGCACACACGCGCACACTCAGAGACACAAACAGGCTGTTTTCTGGCATCCGTCAATGGCAAAAAAAACAACGTGTGGATCAGAGGGAGGGGAAACACAGGAAAGGTGAAAGAAGTTCAGAAAACTGTGCAGGAATCTCTCGAGGCATTCGCACACAGAGACGCACATAGCAGAGCTTTCAGGGCGTTCGAGGTCTGTGTGAAGAACAGCAGTCACACACTGTAGGAGCTACAAAAAAAGGCCATCTGACAGCCGCACGTCACATCTTCATCAACGCTGACACAACTTATTCCTAAAATGATCCTAATGTTCAGTAAGTTCTGCAATTGCCCCCAAAACCCATGCTCACACCTGCTAATAGTTTTGAACATTCTGTGCAGGCCCCTCGTTGAACCGCTCCTTCCTGAGGGCCTAATTGTATTTTCGTGCGTGAACAAGGGGCTCATTGTAATGCACTGGTAACGTGGATCCCCAAATTGATAGACACATAACAGGGTCATCACTCATTTGCATTTTAACAAGTCCTTCAGCTATGACACCAGATCGTGTGAATTCATTACCATACAGCGCTGCGGTTCATCCAGCCATCTATTAGTAACGCCAATTAGTTTACTGGGACAGTTTTAGAGGATGCAAATGGGCCCGCAGATTCACTCGGGCTACCAGAGCTACGCGAAAAAGTTTTTCATCTCGAGGCTCCCATGACAGACGGACAGTCATCGGGTAAAGGTTTTTGTCCTGGTGACCCACATCGGAGAGGAATTTCAAAACTAGTTCTAGGCATAAGAGTGAAACAACCGATCTGTGGGATTTCAGTTATTCAATGTATCTATGAACACATTATATTTAAGCTGGTTATAACACAATTAATATGCTGTGTTTGTGAGATTTTGTTTCATCCAAACACCTCCTGAAACGGGGAGCCTTGTTTTTCTGCAGAAAGTAGAAGAAAAAAGAAGTTGCTGATGTTACTCTGTGTCCTGGATTTGCTGTTCTCGTGAATATCATGTGGGAAACAAATCAAATATCTCCATCTCTGCAGAACTTCACTCTCGCAGAAGACGTTCATCGTGAAATAGGTATGAAAACCGAACACATCAGGACATTACGTAACCCGTGTTAGGGTTAGTAGTTACGTGTGATAAAAGGTTACGCTTGACTTTCACCCAGCTTACACAAACGTCTCAGACCAGTCTGGCTCAAGGAACACCCTGTTTATTGTAAACTCCCACTTACAGGTTAAACAGGCCTTGCCACACAAAGCCTTGGCGTTCTTTCAGCCAGGCACAGCAAGTCATAGGTCTTCCATAAAAGTGGCAGTCATGCGTCTCTTGAAGCAGATCAACTGTGTTAACACCTGTCAGCCTGAGCAAGAAGTTGTTACATTTATCAGAGCCCTGCCCGACTCACACGTGTAATTTGGAAAAGAAGGTTGTTACTTTTCTTTCTACTCTTTTCAGTTAGTTTTGTTCTGAAGGACTCGCCTGTGACATGTGTGTTTATAGTGGCAAATCCACTTTTTTTTTTTTTAAACAATTATTAGTGTAGCACAGAGGTGTGTGCAGACCCCAAAAAATTGCAGCTACACTGTCATCTCTGTAGATTCAGAGGGTTGCTTTCAGACAGGTGGTAAACTGGTCAAGTCCATAAACAAATTTCGGAAAATTTAACTAGATTGTGAATTATTGTCTAGTTAGATGTTTCTAAGACAGACAAATTAAACGTGCAACATGTGGCTGATTTATCTGTTGATTTATCTGTTCTTTAAAATGTGAGTGTTTATCGCTTGTTTTGTCTTGTCACTCGATCAATAATAGTGATTTTCACAAACTGACTCATTGATTCAGTAATTGTGCACAGCAATTAAAAAGAGCAAGATATTAGGACAGTGGAAGGTAATGGATAATTCTGGTGACATTTTACATTTTTGTTCCAGTCAACAAGTAGCAGTTAAATGCCAAAATTAAGAATTAATGACTGAAGCGTCGCCAAGTTAGTACGAGTCTCCCTGCTGCTTTAAATTCACACTATTGTCCATCAAATCTCAAAATAATTCCTGACCAATGCACAAGTCACACCAATAAAATCTTGGAAGTTTCCACAGAAGACATAAAGTATGGGTGTATTAATGATGGCTGCCGTTCCATTTTTCCAACTTTATGGTTTCACTGTCATGAAATATATATATACGCAAGAGTGAAAATGTGAGGCATGAAAAAAGTCTAGGGGAAGAGATGAGGAAGGTGGTGATGGTCTTCAGAAGTGGAGGAACCCAGAGAGTGAGGCTCAGATTAAAGGGCATATCTCTTGACAGATGTTTCCCTTGTGCTCACAGGTATGTACGGGCAATGTTTGTCTTGTTCCTGAACAATAACTTCATATAAAGATACGGTTTAACGTCTAGCAATCAGTTTACCAATAATTAAATGAAAATATATCAGTGAATATTTGTCTTCTTTGAAAAAACAGATGATTTGAAAGAGGAGTGAAGAGAGGAGCGTCTCTGTGAAAAGGAAAAGGCACTTTCTGAACGGGGGCTGAATTATAATGTATGAGCCACTTATAACACATATCTGTCCCCCGAAAGTTTCACCCCTCTCTCTTTCTCGCTGGTCATTAATTTGTTGTTTCAGTGTCGTTAATTGAAAGAAAAGAAAAAAACAGGATAAAAACATAGTGGTTGTTAACAGACCTTGTGTGTTTCAAAGTGAACACCATCCGGCTTCAAGAAAACCTGACACATCCAGCTGCCTTTGCTTTTGCGTTGCTTATGGATAATTAAATGCAAATAAAGAGATCTATGGATTTGCCTAGCTACTGCGGTGTGTCTGTGTAATTCTTAATAAATATCCACCACTCTGGAAGCAGTGCAGCTGTTTTATGCCACTGGCTAACATCTGTTTTTAGGCTTTTGTCTTTACAGCGATGAATTGTTGATGAAGCACCACCGGAAACCAACAGGTTATATATGTTTTGTTTTTTTTTCCTGTCAAGGTGCTGCACCTGCTCACGCCAGCTCCGCCTACCCCTCCACTCCCCACCTTCACACCCCCCACCAGCAGCTCCGGCTCGACTACAGTACCCAGAGCGCACCGCGCCTCTCCCCACTCTCCCCGTCCTCCGCTGCGCCAGTCCGCCTCGCAGAACCAGTTGGTTTGGCCCAGCTTCTTCTTCTTCTCCCCTGTCTTCTTCTTCCACTGTGCGTGTTCCTGCTGCTGCTGCTGTTGCCTGGTGTCAACCTACGCCGACGAGAGAACAAGACATATCCCTCCCTCTGCTCTGTTGGAGGGCCGCTTCTAATTTGCCTTCACTTTCCTCCTCGCCGGCACCATTGGCTTCCGCGCAGTGCCACTCAACTCGCCTCCTTTTTCCCAGCCCGAGTTGAGCAGCAACAGCTCGGAAACATCTGGCCGCCGCAGAGTGCTAGACTCCCCGTCCCCTCCGCCTGCCTGCCAGCCTGCTCGCCTCGGCAGCCTGTTATGGAAATTAGTCCAAAGTCGATCTAGTTTTGTCTCCGAAGAGGGAAAAGGATTTGACGGAGGAAGACGTTGGACCTTGTTGTCTGTAAGTGCTGCCTCTTAATACCGGAGTCCGATTAAAGGAGGCTCAGGAGAGGGAGAGAGGGTGGGTTACGGAGAGGGGAAAAAGTAGCTAAACCTTCCTTAGCATGACTGTGTTGTTGTCTCCGCTCACTAATAGTTGCTATGTGAGCGGTCCCTCCGCAGCTGTTGTCATAGCACCGGGGCCTTCCGAACAACTGTAAATAGCTCAATATATA
Organism: Mugil cephalus; assembly: GCF_022458985.1. Classification (NCBI taxonomy): domain Eukaryota; kingdom Metazoa; phylum Chordata; class Actinopteri; order Mugiliformes; family Mugilidae; genus Mugil; species Mugil cephalus. The sequence continues at coordinate 18,771,196 of NC_061782.1, read as the reverse complement.
TTAGCCTATATATTAGCCTGTCTGCCTTACTTTAGTTAGCCGTGAACGGGCTATAGCTAGCTGCGTGGGTCAGTGTGTCTCCGTGTGTGTGTGTGTGTGTGTGTGTGTGTGTGTGTATGTGCTCTCTCTCCGTGTCTCTCACTCTGTGTTTGTTGTGTCTTTCTGCTAAGAAATTAATTACAGTTGTTGTTCGGCGGGTTTTGTTGTTTAACTGCTACTCAACGGCTACTTTGGAGTTTTCTGATAATTTTCCCCGTCGCGTTTTTTTTTTCGCATGTAATTGAAATTAAAGTAAAATTAAGTTTAACCGTGCGTTAAGTCTAATTTTTAACTAACTCCGATCGCAGTGTTTCCGTTAATATAATGGTTATAACAGTTAGTTGTCATGGATGTCAAAGTCATACTGGAATTAATTAGCCCTTTTAATAATGTAAATAAACGGAAAGTTTTTTTTTTTTTTACTACGCTTTCTTTTACAGCGCATAAATGGAACTATAAATGCTTCCCCATAAACAGCACTAAACTAATAAAAAATAATGAATTCATGTGCCGCCTTTACAACTTTTCAACCTTTTATTTTGAAATTCGGGAAACGTTTTATTATGTGCTCTCAGACGCCAAAATAATAACAGAAAATAAAAGCAAGTAAGATAAAAACCGAAAGCGAAATAAAGCTGTTGTGATGAGGTTGTCTTCCCGGCTTGTTAACGTCTTGTATCGCTTTTGTTTATTGCTCTCATTATTAGGTGCTTCTTTATGACTTGCTCTCATTGTTACCTCGTTTCATTTTTGTTCCTGTCACTTGTCTGAGCAGGGGGTTGGATGGATGGATGGATGGATGGATGAATACAAGACGAGGCAGCGGCAGTGAACCGTAAAGAAGTGGAAAACAATATCAGCTGCGTGCGTCTGTCACTTGCAAATGTGTTGTGTTGGCCTTTGTTTATAGTCACTGGAAGGAAGGAGACAGAGGTGCCTTCAGCACCACAAGAAAGTTTTTTTACACTTATTCTGTAAACTCCTCCTTTCCTTGATGGCTTTCGTGATGGTGGGTGGTTGTAGTTTTAATTATTCTAGTGTGTACGCTCTTTAAAAAATACATTTATCTTTCCAGAGAGGCCGAAAAAAATAAAAAAGGGGGGGAGAAAGAGAGACAAAGTTGTGTTGGTAAAATGAAAGAGGAGTCTGGTGGCAGGAGTGTAGAGGAGGCAGCATATGGCTGTAGAAAGAGCACAGCTGGAGGTAGCATCTCCATCTGAGGATGATGTCAGAGCAGCTGACAGGCTGCCATCCACCCCACCTCCTCCTCCTCCATCCCTCCACTGCCTCCACCCCTCCCCAGTCCTTTATTGTGAGTCTCAGCGGCAGCCTGGGAGAGTTAGTGCTGTGTGTGTGTGTGTGTGTGCACGCTGTGTATGTGTTTGTGGCTGCCAGTTAGGAGGAGGAGGAGGAGGAGGAAGAAGAAGAGGAGGAGGAGGAGGAGGAGGGAGGTGGTATCTCGTTCCCCCTCCAACATCTCCTCCACTTTGCATCTGTCCCTCGCAGTTTGAACAGTGTGGGTTTTTTTGCCTGCCTCCTTCTTCTTCTCTCCTCTTCTACCCACTCATTGATTCAGCGAGAGAGCGAGCGAGGAAGAGAAAGAGCAGAGAAAAGAGAGAGAGGGAGATACACAACCGTTCCCAGCCTGAGAGCCCGGCTATTCTGCTACAGTGGAGTTAATCAAGTTGATGCATACTGCTGCAGGTATTGTTTTGCTTGTGTGTTCGTGTGCGTCAGTGAATAGAGTACAAGAGTCCCGGGTGGTTATTTTGTTGTGTTGTGGGGATCTCCGGTGTGTCAAACCAGTGTGAGAAGTGTGTGAAACTGCTGCAGAGTGCTTCAGAAGTGAACGGCGAAAAAAAAAAAAAACCTGGTTGGTGCTGCCTGTCTGAGAGGTAATTGCAGTCCGGGAACACACTGCTGTGTTTGTAGTTTGTAGTTGAGAGAGAGAGAGAGCATTGCATTTAAAACTCAGCTTCCGCTCCCGTTTCCTATTTGTGTTGACAGGCACTTTGTTTGGACACTTGTTAATTAGAAGCAGTTTTTTTAAAATCCAATTTTATTCCATTCATTCAGCATAATCATTGCGCGTTTTAGAAATTTAGTTAAATTCATACTTATTTTGGTTAATAAAAGTGCAAAAAAAAATATAAACAAATCTAATCGGTCTTATTTAATTTTTTCCCATTAATTCCAACTGTAAAATTACTTGAAAGCATGTGCAGCCTGCTCTACCCACTTTTCCCCCTCCTGTCGGCTGGAGTGGAGGAGACTAATTTAGAAGTTGCAGATTTGAGCTGCCTGAATTGGCTAGACAGCTGTAATCGCACTCCCTCCTAGTCTTAATCTCTTTATCTGGCTAGCAGCTGCCATATGGCCCCCGTCAGCTGGATCAGATGTGGGTAAGCCTCCCTCCCCGGCCGTCCCTGCCTCTCTCCCTCACCCGATCCCTCCCCGCGTGTGTGTGTGTCCCCCTCTCAGACCCCTGCCTGAGCCGGCTGGCCGGGGCTGGGTGAGCCGGGTGGGCTGGGTCGACGGGCTGCTGCCCTCCTGAGCCTCCGCCGATGGCACCCTCCCCTCCGCCGCCGCCGCCGCCGCCGCCGCCGTCTTTATTTTTAGCCATCTTTAAGGATTAGGATTGATGCTGTGACGAGCAGGGCACTTACAGTGATTGTATTGTAAATCTTCTCTTCTGGGTGGTGGTGGGTGGAGGGGTTAAGGAAGAGGGCAGCTTCTACTATGGGGCGGATGTGCTGGGTTTTTCTTGTAAGATTCAGATGGTAAGGAGTGCGTGAGTGACGGATGGTGTGTGTGTGTGTGTGTGTGTGTGTGTGTGTGTGGAAGGAGGGTTCGGCTGGACAGAGGGGAGGGGTTGAGGGGGGTGGGAGGTGGTACACCCTTGTCCCCGTAAGTCCCCCTCATTAAAAGCAGCCTGAACGAGCCGGAGGGCGAGCACCCACACACACACACACACACACACACACACACATAAACGCAGACGCACACACACAGTCTCACACACGCTGACATTCTTGGTTTAGCTTCATTCAAATGAGGTGATTTAACTGCTTTGGTTAACACAGAGCAGAGCGGGACCAATGTATTTTCTCAGGCAGGACAAATCAACTTGGCTAACAGGTGGGACTTTTTTACAGATTATCCTTCTGTCTAATTAGCTGCTCATTTATTTTATCCACTAGATTACTTTTCACCTTTTTTTCTGAGGATACTTGCAGAGCATTATTGTAAAATTTCCTATTTATTTTCCTCTCTCGCACACACTAAAGTCGGCGCTCGCAGGTTAAATGGGGGACAAGCTGCTTTGTTTTTGACGGTGCTTTTTCAATTGGCCAGTTTTCCTGCTCGACTTAGCCTGTGGAGGTGGTAGGTAGGTAGGTTGGTAGGTAGGTAGGTAGGCTGGTACTAAGTGTGTGTGTGTTGTGTGCATGAGGACAGTGTGTGCAGCTGAAAGCCGGTTACCTAAAAGGGCTGTGCCAGGCCAGGCCAAAGTGGGTTAATAAAAATAACCAGCGTAGGAGCAGCGACAATCCAGGAGTGCAAGCAGAGGAGTTAGAGAGATGCAGAGGGAGAACGGAAAGACAGTGTCGAAGAATCTGTCGCTGCTGCTTTACCCGAGTCTTTCTCTTGGTCAAAACCCAAGAACTGCTTGCTCTAAAAATTACACTTTTTAACTGTAATTATCGTCTGTTCGTTTTTTTATCTCTGTAAGGTAAATAATAAATTAAAAAAAATATAATCGAAGGACTACTGAAATTGTGAAAAAAGAAAAAAAATCCTCGCTCCCTACGATACATAAATAATATAAACAGATTTTAATACAGTTGTATTTTTTTAACACATACATAATTGAATTGCTTGTTACGTTTGGTTGTATTTTTTAGATCTTGTTCTTCCTGTTTTAATTGACCTATCTTCTCTTGAAGTGCGTCTTTCGCTTGCTCGTCGTCGCCGTCGCAGCGTTTTGTTTTCAGCGTCTCTAACCATATGGCTATTTGGTGTGTGTCTCTTCTCTCTTGCGTTTCTGTTTTTTAATTTTATTTCTTAACCGGCCTCATTCAGTAAAATTTTCAGAAAAGGCAGATTGAAGATCCTTACAGTTAACTTAAAAATGTCCTTGTCTTCCATCTATTTAGTATCTGTTTTTGTCGTCTCTCATTTTATTCAGTGATTTTTTGGTTTTGTCAACTACAACTCAAAATAACCTTAAAATGTTTCAAATGTTTTTAATGCAAAATATCATTTAAATCGTGCAAAAAAAACACCATGGCTGTAAATGCGCGGATGCCGAGACCTTTATCGCATGTGTCTAACTTTGGCTGTGTCTCCGTGTGGCTGCAGGTTATGAGGACGGCAGGATGGAGTTCCCAGACCACAGCAGACATTTACTCCAGTGTCTGAGCGAGCAGCGGCACCAGGGCTTCCTGTGTGACTCCACGGTGCTGGTGGGCGATGCCCAGTTCCGCGCTCACCGCGCCGTGTTGGCCTCCTGCAGCATGTACTTTCACCTTTTCTACAAGGACCAGCTGGATAAGAGGGACGTGGTGCACCTCAACAGCGACATTGTCACAGCCCCGGCCTTTTCCCTGCTCCTGGAGTTCATGTACGAGGGCAAGCTGCGGTTCCAGGACCTTCCCGTGGAGGACGTGCTTGCAGCGGCCAGCTACTTGCACATGTATGACATTGTCAAGGTGTGTAAGAAGCGTTTGAAGCAGAAGGCCACAGCAGAGGCGGACAGCACGCGCAGAGAGGATGACGGCGGCTCCAGCTGCTCCGACAAGGCCGACAGTCTATCAGATGGTTCTACGGGCCGACCTGCTACCGCCGACCTGCTGCACAGCGATGAAGAGGAGGAGGGGAAGACAGAAGGAGGACCTCTGTGGCTGAGGCTGCCCGCCGCAGACAGAGCGGGGACGCCCGCCATTGCGACGACCAGCCCGGGGCACGGCGAGGCTGAGACGCCAGGTGGGGAAGGTCTGGGGGACGGTGGGAAGCTCCTCTCCCCTGCCGGCAGCCCCACCAGCTCCACCGGGTCTCTCTCCCAGAGGTCCCAGAGATCCCATCGCTCCGTGAGCTCTCGAGGAGGACACAGGGGCAGGAGGGTGTCGAACGACGCGGCCGACTGCGTCCTGGACCTGTCAGTCAAGCCGATCGCCGGTAGCAACCACAGCAATCACCACCAGTCCTATTTCAGCGGGGCGGCGACGCCGGACAGCCTCCAAAGCCCATTGGCTGTCAGGGTGAAGGTGGAGAGAGGCGTGGCTTCGGACGAGGAAGAGGACCTGGGAGGCGGGGAGTATGACATGGAGCACAGCGGCCTCACCAAGGCCACGGGTCCCAACACCAACGGGGGCCTGAGCCACCACGGGGTCGGGGGTCCGCTGTCAGCCCAGCGGAGGCTCGGCCTGGAAGCGCACCTGTCCGCTCTGCGAGAGGCCTCCCTGGCCTCAGAGCTGGAGCGGGACGAGAAGCCCCCGGCCTCGGCAGACGACGAGGACATACTGGGGGGCGAGAACGAGCGCGCCCAGGCCGAGGCGGCCAGCATGGATAACTCGCTGCTGCCTTACGTCTCGAACATGCTGTCCGCTCAACACACCCAGATCTTCATGTGCCCGCTGTGCAACAAGGTTTTCCCCTCCCCTCACATCCTCCAGCTCCACCTCAGCTCCCACTTCAGGGAGCAGGAGGGCATCCGCTCCAAGCCCGCCGGAGACGTCAACGTGCCCACCTGCACCATCTGCAGCAAGACCTTCTCCTGCATGTACACGCTGAAGCGCCACGAGCGGACACACTCCGGTGAAAAACCGTACACCTGCACCACCTGCGGCAAGAGCTTCCAGTACTCTCACAACCTCAGCCGTCACGCTGTGGTGCACACGCGCGAGAAGCCGCACGCTTGCAAGTGGTGCGAGCGGCGCTTCACGCAATCCGGGGACCTCTACCGACACATCCGCAAGTTCCATTGCGAACTGGTCAACTCGCTGTCAGTGAAGAGCGAACCGCTGGCGCTGCCCAATGTCAGGGATTGGGCTATTGAGGACAGCTCCCAGGAACTGTGGAAGTAGAAGCAGACCGCTCGGTTTGACAAAAGGGAAAGAGACGGAGGATGAGGGCAGAGAGGCTCGGGGAGGTGAAGGGGAGGTGGGGTTTAAGTGAGTCATGTTCTTGTTTGTTGCAACATCTCATTCAATTGCACTTTAATAGCACATGAAAATGTTACTACTGAGTTTTTTTTTTGTTGTTGCTATTTGAGGTAATTTTGTTTTATCCTATTTTATTCTGAACTTTTTTATTTGGCGTTAAGTTTTCTTCTGTTGGTGGTTCTAACTGCGTCTACGGACACGGGTCCCAGTGAGAATGTCTCGCCTTTTTTGAAGAGTTTTCACTCTGTTTGTGTTTCATCCCAGACACAACACTCCGACGCTGGCCAGCGTGTCGGTCCCCAGTTCCAACAGACAGCAAAACACCACTGCAGGAGTTCAGGTCGAACACACTGAAGTGAGAAAGCATTACAATACACTAAACGGGTACTGTGATCACCGCAAATCGATGCCACCGCACACGCAGTTTGAAGAAGTGTGTGTGTGTGTGTGTGTGCGCGCGTATGTGTGCGTGTGTGATACTGCACTACTCTGGCAAAAAAAATTTCACCTGATGTGCGTGAGTGTGTGTGTGAGCGTGTTTTGTGTGTGTTAATTTTTATTTTTCTTCTGGCATGGAGGTGTCGGCGAAGCGCTCCCCGCTTCTCCTGTTAAGCTCTTTGGTGTTGTGTGTTCAGGGGAAAGCTGACTGACTGACAGACAAACTGATGGCACTCATGCAATGCACAGCCTCCTTTTTTCACTTCCAATCAATTTGAAGTATTTTCTAAACACAAAAAACCTTTACAAATAATAATAATTATTATTGTTATTGATAGAATTTTTTCTTAAATCTAGCTGGCAGTCTTTAAAACATCTCTTGTTGAAAAGGTATTTAATTTAAAGTTGTTGTATATTGTTCTGCTATAGTTTTAAAACTTTAATCCTTTACATTTTTTAAATTAATGATTATTATTAATATTATTATTTTGTTACTTTTTTTTGTAATGGGACCTGCTGTTGTTGCATGACGTCCAAACCTGTATATTTTAAAATAAAAATGTGAATTTGCTGTATTACTGTACACATTGTAATTGATCAAATATTTGACAACGGGCTTTTCCTTTTTCTTTTCTTTGTGAATACTACTCCAGGGTGCGGTCTGTTGAAAAAATATTATTCTCACGACTACGGGGGAGAAATGCATGAAAATTTTTGATTTTGTCTTAAACCTTTAAGTTGTGGTTTTTCGCATTAAGGGGGAAACGTTTGAATTTTTGACAGTGAAAAGTTTTTTCTACTCGTCGTAGGTCTGTCGCTGGGCTCCTAGAAGAATGTTACCGAATGTGTTTTCCGTCGGGCGTTGAATCGAAGCGATATGATGAAGCATTTTAAGCCTGTGTCTATATGCACTGATCTCTCTGCTGTGTGTGTGTGTGTGTGTGTGTTCGTGTGTGAGTGTTTATGAGTGTGTGACTCGGTCCGTACCAGTCAATTTAACTCGCTGAAGATCTACATCCACCCAGCACTTCTTCTTCTTCCTCCTCCTCCTCCTCCTCCTCCTCCTCCTCGTCCTGCTCCTTCTCAGGCGTTCTCCTCCATTACGTGTTTCCCATCTCTTCTGTGTCCGTCCTCTCTACTACTAAACGCGGTCAAGCCATTTCTTAAATTATTCCCGCAGTTTCAGGCTCTTATTTCAGGTCTGTCGAGTGCAGTTTTTTGTGGCTTGGCTAAAGTGTGAAGGACACAGGGAGAAAAAGAAGGAGGCCCGAACCTGAGCTCTCCTGCTGAAAGTTGAAGGGTCAGATATCTCCATCACTCTTGCTTCGTGTCGAGCTGAGCTGAGCTGAGCGAGGCCGACAGCTCGGCGCGTTTTCACATTAGATGCAGTGAATGTCACGAGGCGTCTGTGCGTGTTTCGCCTCTTACCGCGAGATAGATGCAAGAGAATTGGCGTGCACCTTTTTAAGCTAAAACACACGAAATCAGATTTTTGCTGAAAAGATGCCTTTTATTAAAAATTTCTGACTCTGTGGAAGTATTTGATACTGTAGAGCTTTGAGAAATGGTTGTGTAAATTCATGGAATTTATCAGAAAAATTATGTCTTATTATATTTTGATCATGTGATTGGAGTTTTTTTTTTTCTTCGTATGTGAATGTGTCGGGGCTACATCAGTTTATTAATTCAAACTAAAGTAATGGTCGAGCGTTTGTACAATCCACGTTTCCCCTCTCCGCTCAGACGTGTGCGTTTGTGTGTGTGCGCGCGCGTGTGTGTGCATGGCGGCCCCCACTGATGTGCATGTGGCATGGGGTGGGGGTGGGGGTGGGGGGTGGTGGTGGTGGTGGTCGCATGTGCCGCCCCGTCATCTGGTGGCACCTACAGGCTTTGCCAACGCAACAGTGTGGGTGACATTGCGGCAGTTTGCACCACATCGTCTCATTTTTGTCTCGAAATGTTATTTCTTCACGGGCAGCGCCTCTGCATATGGGCTCCCTCCATCCTGCTGTTGTTTTCATCATTACTGCTGTTTTGTTTTTTTTTTTTTGTTGTTTTTTTTTTGTTTTTTTTCCCTGTCCCTCTGGTTGTACTTGACCGCCTTAAACTGCTGTAGTCCGCGCTGTTTTATTTTTATTAATTTAATTTAATTTTTAAAAAAAGTGTGAGTGTGGGGTGGAGTTGCGGGGAGTCAAGACGCTGTGAAATATCCACCCTGACGAGACATCTCCATATTTTGCTGTGCTTACTTGAAAATCAAAAGGGGGGGGGTGTTTTTTTTTTGTTTTGTTTTTGTTTTTTAAGATATAAAAATAAAAAAAATGTCATAGACAGTTTTATGGACAGGCAGATGAGGGGTCGCGGGGTGGGCGTAGGGGTGGGCTGGTGGGAGGGTCCGTGGAAATGACTGAGTGTTTTGAAAAAGGACAATCACTGTCTGGGGGGGAAAAAAAACAAGCAGATTTTGATTGAGATATATTTGCTCCCTCTTGAGATTACAATTCCTTTCTTTCTTTGCTTTTCTCTTTATGTTCCTTTTTTCGGATTTAGTCATTTTAGCTTTGACAATCATAGCTGGGTTGATTTATTGTTATTTTTTGTTTCTCGAGGGGAGTAAATTCTAATTGTGTTTAGTTTTGTAATTTTTTGGTGTGCTGTTGTTGAACATTTTTAAATTGTGTGCAAACTGCAATAAATTATAAGAATCTTGAAATTCAAACGGCGTGTGAAGTTTTGTTTTGTTAGACGCGTCTTTGAGGGGCACGTCTCTGCAGAGGTGGCGGTGGGGTCCCGCTCCTCAGCGTCCTCGGGACGTGGGAGGAAGTTGCGCGTTGCGCGTGAGGAGCTCGACGTCGGAACGCGTCGTGGCGGCGCTCGCTCTGTCTATGATCTATCTGTGGCAGTAGCTGCAGCGTCGGCTTATTTTGAAAATGTGCAGCAGCCTGTTGAGATCCAATCCTCTGCAACACACACACACACACACACACACACACACAGCCTCCTTCCGAAGATCCTCAAGTACAGGTTTCCAGTAAAGAAATCAGCTTTAGCTAATGTCTTGCTGCTCAGTAAACCCACTCTTACAGATGCATTAAAAGCCCCTGCACTCAGAGGCCAAGGAGCAGCGTTCATTAGGCCACAGATGGCCTCTTCAGTAAGCCCCCAACGCACACTCACGCGATAAGCTCATTCCTAATCTTTACGACATCTTCCTCTGTCTGAGATATCGGTTTAAGTAACTTGTGAAGTATTTAAAAAGAGTTCGAGGTCCGTCCCGAGCCGGCGTTTGAAACACTCAGGATTTTAAAAAAATGAACCGTGGAGTACGTTTCTCATCGGACACCACGTTAAAAACGAGCGACCGTCTCTCGCGCTCAGTCCTCACTTCAGAAGCAGAAACCGCGTTAACCCTCTCGTTTTGGAGCCGCGCTGCAACTCGGTGATCATTAATTGCAATCTGCAGCGTTTGGAAGTGAACATCTGCTTGCAGACAACTGCTCTCTCCCTCTCTCTGCGAGGAGGCCGTGCGAGATTCGCTGTGAATGTAGGTCATTAATTTGTTTCTGTCCTTTGTTTACTTAAGGAAGGGGGACAAAGGGGCAGCTGCAGAACCATTTGGCTGTGCCCAAGGCGGGCCAGCTCAACATGTTGGGAGGCTGAGACCAGCTTGGGCTCCTGTCTGGGGCCCGGGCCCCTGCACTACGCCGCTTCGCGTGAGGGAGCGGACTCTGCCAAGCTGCCAGGGAGGGCTCCCCACTACCATGGGATACGAGGGGGGGGAGGAGGAGGAGGAGGAAGAGATATAGAGCGTCATGTGGACGCGTCCTGATGTTTGACTGTAGCGTCTTGTTTTTTTGAAACCGACGTGGCTGAAAGAACATCCTCTAAAATGAGCTGAGGCCAGATGTTCCCATGTAAAACCTGACTTTATGGAGAGCACCAGGCCCCCGCGTTCCATCTTCACGTGGTTTTATTTTCCGAGCAGGGATGCCTATGTAGGTTAATTTCCTTGTGTGTGGGGCGCACAAATGAAGCTGGTTAAATGTACAGTAAGAACAAAGCTCCATAACAAACAGGATTCCAGCCTTTCAGCCGTGAGAGCGTTCAGATTATAGCGCGCTAACGGGGAGAAAAGCCTCCTGTATCCTTTTCATGCCGGAGACTTGTTGATTCTCCGTGAAAAAAAAAAAAAAAAGAGGAAACGTTCCCAGGCCAGGTCTAGCCATGGAAGAATTGACGGAGGGAGACAGGGGAAGGCAGAGACGAATGCGTGCGTGCGTGTGCGCAAGTGATCCAGGATTGTCTACATATTTTAAAGAGCTCCTTTTGTCAGGCACTCAGCACAGCAGGACAGAAGGCAAGCAACAAGCGGCCCGCCTGCGAGCAGACAATACAGTGGCACTACACTGGCTGGGCTGGGGCTGGGGCTGGGGCGGGGTGGGGTGGCTCGGGGGGGCGAAATGGGGGAGGTTTTCTTTTTCTTTTTTTTTTTTTTGGGAAAATCATGAGGCACAGTGTCCCAGCAAGCCATCCATCCATCCAGCCACCCACTGCACCCTCCCCCCCTCTCCTCACCCCTCCAGAAAACAAAAGACAACTCGAACTTGAATATCTGTGTGTCTCTGCCTGCGAGAGGGGGGCCCCCAAATACTACTTACCCGCTCACAACCCCCCTCCCGCCCCCCTCCACCTCCCACAGCAACCCACAACACAGCCTCCACGCAAAAATATGTAAATACGCTCGTAATAGAAACTCGCATAAGACAGATAAACTATCCCACACTTGGACAGTGTACACTAGGGTTGCGCACACAAGTAACGCAGGTTTATATAACCTGTCATCCAGCACACACACGCACACACACACACACACACACACACACACACACACACACACACACACACACACACACACACACATGCAGACACGAACACAAAAGCCTCCAGCTGGTCTGTCTTTAGGGCTGGGCTGCGATGGGATTAAACAGTACTTGTCCTTTGTGTGATTCTTGCATGGAAGGAGAGCAGCCACGAACTCTCGACAGCCAGAACAGGGACTGAGACAAGGGGACGGAGAGACGGACATCTCAGCCAGGAGAGCTCGTCTGTCGGTGACGACGACGTCGACGACGCGTCCGGGATAAAGAGCCAAATTAATTGGATTTCAGGTTAAAGCAACAATGAGGCCCCGCAGAAAGAAACGAGAGCCCCCCCCCCTTCTCATCCCTCTCCCTCCGCACTTGTGCCATCCTCACCCAGCTGTGTGTGCGTGTCAGATAAGAGGCATTAACGGGGTGTGTTCGGGGTGTTGGTGGAAACTGCTGGCAGCGGGACACATGTGCACAACTCAGCACTTTATCATCGCCGCGGTGACCTGACGGGGTCACGCAGGGAGGGGTCCTATAGGGTCACTAACTCAACCTGTCGGCTGCTGCTGTCTCCTGTGTTAACAAAGCTACTGAACTCTCTCTCTCTCTTTCTCTCTATGTGTGTGTGTGTGTGTGTTGTACACGTAAAAACACACACACACACACGACAAGCGAGCAGCAGTCGGCCAGCTGTGGTGTTGTGGAAGAGTCAAGTTCATTCTCTTTTCCTCCTGCTGGAACGCAGCAGAGACACGATGAAAGGGTCTCACACACACACACACACACAAAAAGCACAGCATTGTGGGTAATATCCCCTCTGTTGCTTTCTTCTGTTTCTTACCTGGCAAATCACAGAATTCACAGTCCGATTTGACGTGTCACAGCGCTCACAGGCTCACAGGCGTTCTTAAATCAGCAGAAATAAGGCACAGTGTGTGTCTTAGAGCCGACCGACAGTTCACGATAAAGTTTAACTTCATAGTTAACTGTTTAAAAATGTCATACTACAGAGGCGAGGTGACAAAAATCTATTGACAATGTGTGATACATCTGCACAGGTTCACAGGCATGCACAAAAATGATTGTAGGAAGAAGGATGTTTCCTGTTAAAAATTTCCGCCGTGGCGACTTAGATGTGCCTGCGTTGGAGAGTGGAATGAATGTTATTTGACACAAAACGTCAGTGTTCAGTTTTTTTGTGAAAGAGTTTCGTCTTGGGGACAATAAACTTTATTTATATGGTGGAATAAAATTCACATTAATGCCATGCCACACATATTTACAGGAAGAGAAAAAGCAGGAAACAATAAAAATCTGGAGCTCTACTACAGTTCGAGAGTAATATGAAACAATACGCTGCGGTGTTATAGGGCAGTGTATATCTCAGTGTGCAGTGAGGCAGAGCTGAAGAGGAGCAAGCATGGAAATCCATATCTCAAATATATCATGCAGTGTTCAGATTCTGCTGTCGTGATTCTTGCCACGATTCAATGTGGATAAAAATTATTTTTGGCTTCACACAAAAGAGAGACAGAAAATCCCTCTACTCTTCTTGACACTGAAACAAACACCGCTTAGGTTTTTGGACGTTTTCTCCAGTCGCGTCGTCTATTCTTGTCCCGCACACAAAAGAACATATGACGCCGCGAAGTGTGTTGATCGCGCTGACTGAGAATCTGGACTTTGTGAACAACTTTGTGAAATCCTGACGCGAAAGCATGAATTAAACTCAACATATTGAACTATTATCTTTGCCTGCCAACGGAGAAATTGACTGCAGGAGCAGAAAATAAATTTATGCAAACAGTATGTCGAAACATGTCCGCCGTGCCATTTATTTGTCTATTTATCATATGGTCGACGTTTTCTTGACACAAGGAAAGACACTGAAAACACTCCTGACAGCAGAGAGTGTGCACGAGAGGAGTTAAGTGGCGCACACACACACTTGTGTGCGTGCGCTCATTGTGTGTACCGTGTGTGTTTGTGTGTGTTCTCTCACCCTGTGATGCCAACCTCTCCGCTCCCTCCCAGCTCTGGCCAGGCACGACCCATCTGTCACATTCCTCCTTCCATCCCTTCTTCCATCCCTCCCCCATCCGCCACACTCTGTCCATCCCTCCCTCTGCGTATCATCCTTCTTTTCCGTCCCTCCTGTTTCTTTATTTACCTCCATCCCTCCCGCTGTCTGCCCGCTCGCTCCTGAAAACTCCTCATCGCCGTCTCTTTTTCGCTCTGAAGAAGAAGTTGGTTTTCGGTGTTTACGTGCCTCTCGTTCACTGATCTCCTTCCATTAATCTCCATCTTTATTGCCTGCCTCGGCTCTGCGGCGTCTGTACGCAAGGTTTACACCCATCAAAACATGTGGTCACTCCAGCTTGTGTAATAACAGTAATAGCCGCCATCAAAAGATATTGGGACGAAGCCTCCGAGCCTTTTTCCATTTTAGTTCCAGCTACTTGAGGCCAATGTGAGACCCTGCAGGCCCATGTAGAGCCCTTAGGCCCAGTGTTCCCGCTCCATGCCGAACCAACGTGATCCAATCTGGGCTAGGACAGGGGTCCTGCCTAGGGAACTGGCACTGTCTCTGTGTGTGTGAGTAGTGTAGCATCAGGGGTGTAGCCTGGGGTGTACTGGCATGGCTGTGCGTTGGATTATTGAAGGCAGCTTGGGACCATCTGTATGGTGGCGGGGAAGAAGTACAGGAGGAGGAGAGGAGCGGAGAGAGGCGAGGAGACACAAACCAAAGGGGTGAAAGCGGGCTGTTAAAAGAGATGTTGTCTTTGATTTCTTTCTTACTTGGCCTTTTTGCAAACCAATTCAACAAATTTGCACGTCTTCGGGGACCTGGACTCCTCTGTTGAAACAAGACAGAGGACACGTAATTCTACTAAATCATATTTTGTACCATACATTTTCTAATATTTCTTCATTCTTTGCAGCTGCATTCACTCTCCACAAGTACCAGACTAATTACATTTAGCACATTCATCTTTCCCAGATGATGTACCCTAATGACATTTGCTTGGATGAATTGATCATTTTCTCCATCCACTAATGTTTAACCAAGAGCCATCATCAAGTCTAAATTTCAATTTGTCTTTGATTCATGACCTAATACTCACACAATCCCCCCTGGCCTCATCTGTCCTCAATGTTTAGTGCTAATTAGCAAATGCTAGCATGCTAAACACCCTCTAAAGCATAGACTGTAAAAGAAAATGGACGACCTGTCTCCACTCGCTCCCATTTTTCAAACTGAGGCTAGTGTCCTGGGGACACAGGCGGCGCCATCTTGGAGCTAGAGCCTGTGCAGTGCTGCGTGAGAGTGGAGCCACGCTATCGATGACCCACCCTCACTCACGTTTACAGCTAGCTAACTGCTCCACCTCCACCAGTTACATAGAAATGTCTGACTATATTCAAGCACTATGATGAATTCAGATTTTGTAAATGCTAACTACCGATTGCTGACTTTTTTCCCACAGTGCTTCATTTAGAGTTGTTTTTGCTAGCAAGTAAATCACACTAATTTACTGACGATCTCACAAAACAAACATTTAACTCAGGGGTCTTCAACATTTCTCAGGCCAAGGACGCCCAGACTGATGGAGATGATTTCAAACAACTGGTTATTTTATCTTCCTATGTCTCATGTAGTCAGACTTTCACGGTGCCAGCAGGTGGTTGATGGAAACTTTCACTAGTAGACACCAACAAAGAGGTAAAACTGGAATTACTGGAATACTTAATAAAGCACATCCAGAGGCTGATGGAGAAATGGAGGAAGAAGGATCACAGGTTCAGATTTGTGAACCTGGACATTTTTTTTTTTAAAGTATGAAATTATGAAGAATAATAGAACAGAATAACTTTCATGCCACTAAAATGACTTGCACCAAGTGGTTTTGCTGCTATAGATCATTGAATCCATTGTAAATACAAGACGTTTTCCTCAACTTTATTGACAACACTGAGTTCAATGGTGCTCAAATACTTGTGTGATCAACTTTGTTCTCCTGAAAAGTCATCAAAACGTCTCATGTTTACCCCACGTGGGGCCAACATGCTCAGAAATTATGGATTTATTGCAACCAGAGAGAAATGCTCTAATCAAGTATTTATATTGTCATTGAGCTCTAATATTTTCCTGCTGGTACAGATTATCAAAGGTTTACACCACCCCTCTCAATCCGATTCAAAATTCGGACCAGTCTCCTCAGACTGACGAGGTTTTATTCTGATTCGATGATTATTCTGATCATTAACGTCCACGTAAATGTAACAGGTCCTTATAAATCCAATCAGTGCTTCCTTTGGCTTTAAGTGAAACAACATGCTTCTCAAGAGTCTAAAAAGGCTGTAACCTCTTTCTCCACTTCAGAAAGTTTTTTATTATTGTTATTATTTATATAAATGTAAAAGTGTCCTCAAAGCGCTGCGTGTCACACACAGGAAGCACGTTGGATGACTAAACAAGCGGCTCCACATTAAAGGGGCAAACAGCTGTGTGTGTACGTCCATGTGACATGTATGGTCGTGAGATGTGCGCGTGTGCATGTAGTGGGTCTTCCAGAAGGTCTTCACAAGAAGGCAGACAGGCTGGCAAGCAGCTGTGGTTGTAACTCTCTTTCTCACACGCAGACACACACACGCACACACACACACACACACACAACACAAGCTGTTGTTGCTTAACGACTGGGCTGCTCCGGAGCACATCTGCACTCTGCATTATCATTAGCTCTCTCCCGCATCCCCAGGATCGCTGACAAAGTGAACAATACCGACAATCACCCCCATCAGCTGCGGCCATATGGGCGCCATCCATAGCTGCAACCCCCCCTCCACCTCCACCACCACACACACACACACACACACGCACGCACACACACATCTAGCTGGCTAGGTGGGTGGAGGAGGGTGAGGCATAGAGTTGGTGGTGGTTTTAGGGACTGTGTGTGTGTGTGTGTGCGTGTGTGTGCGTGCAGGGAGGGTGGGGGGGCATGGCAGCAATTGTA
Source organism: Mugil cephalus (assembly GCF_022458985.1). NCBI lineage: Eukaryota > Metazoa > Chordata > Actinopteri > Mugiliformes > Mugilidae > Mugil > Mugil cephalus. The sequence goes on along the minus strand of NC_061782.1, from coordinate 18,754,669 downwards.
CCGGCATCTGTTTGGCACTCACTTGCTCACTCTGCCATTTTTGAAGATGAGTCGGCTGAGCTGGCCATGAAGAAACTTTCTTTTTGCTGTTATCACAACAATCCTGACGTGTGTGTGTGTGTGTGTGTATGTGTGTGTGTGTGCGTGCGTCGTCTAATTATCCCACTTTCCCACCCATCTCATTTGTTACTCCTCCTTTGCTGCCTCCTTCTCTACCTAGCTCTTTATCTCCCTCCCTTTCTCCCCTCCCCTGGACAGTTAAATGTATTGCCAGGTACGTTCCTGTCGGCTGTGTGTTGTAATTGCCACCACCTAATCCTCCATCCTAATGGGCTGGGAGGAGGAGGAGGAGGAGGAGGAGGAGGAGGAGGAGAACAGGAAGGAGTGATATATACTGTATGTGTGTTTGTGGAGGGGGGGGGAGTCGGCCCAGATGGTACGACAAGGTGCGCTCCACCACTCTTCTGCTAGATCCCCAAATCTCTCCCTTCCTGTGGCCCTCTCTCCCTTCCTCTCTGTCTTCTCTCCTCCTTTACTCCCTCCTGGACTTTGAACCCAGCTGGCGGAGGTGTTTTTTCTGGGATCAGCAGCAGAATCCTTCACTGCTGTTCTAATTATCTTTCAACTCCAAACCCCCGACTGTATATCTGTCTTTTATATCCACGTGGCGAAGCTTTGGACGCTCTCTTTTAAATCGCTGGCAAAACGCCACCCATGTGTCACCGCGAGATTCGTATTTGCTGACGCCCTATCAGGTTTTTGCGGCGCTATATCTGCATAAAACACAATCAGTGTTCACTGCGGTTGATTTCTGTTTTTATTTGAACGCGACGGAGGAGATATTATTTGGAAAGTCTTGCAGCAGGCCCCCGTGCAGTATCAGAGGGAATAATAGATTCACTTTGTCTGCAGAAAAGGAAAAAGAAGCTGGTCTACGTCTCCTCTTTATACCGTGTAGCATGTTAAGTGTTTGATTAAAACTAAGACTAACTCTGTCCACTGATTTAAAACAGTTTAAAGCTTCTAAAAAAATAATTTGGTCAAATCACAAAGTAGATTTCTACTTGTGTTTCATCAAGTAATAAGGTAAATCTGACAGTGCTTGTGAGGTGAAACATTTGCTGACGCAACGTAGATGAGAAGTCACTTTATATAAGAGATATGACCAGCAACATAAACCTCGTGTTTTGGAGATTTAGCTCTGTGTGACTCTCCACCAGCTTTTAAAGGAAATATCTGCTTTAGGTGTGAACTGCAGAGTCAGATCAGAGGGAATCATCAATTTACTTTGGTTCCAGGGAAGGTGAAATGTTGCACACAATAGGAGCTAAAGCCACACTGAAATAAAAAACATTTTTAAAACAACAGTGAGCATTAAAGTGAAGCCTCTGCCTTAGATCAACAACATAAGCTGACGGGAACCTCCTCAGACATACGACAACATGTCACAGCAATGCCGACAGATGTGATTGGTCTGGAACGGATTTCCTGGTCAAAGTTTGCAGGCAGGTATAGCAAGTTCTCCAACTGCCAGTTCTTTTCTCTGAAACGACTGACTTTAGTAGAATGACAAGATGGATAGCGTATGTCTCCGGCCTGGAGCTGCGGGTTTCTGATCTGCATATCACTCATCTGTGGCCCTGACCCACCTGCAGTACAACAACTACCGTCACTGACGATGCCTCGGCCCCTGTGCTCCTGTTTATGTCTATGCTCTAAACCTTTCTACAATTAATATTTTGAATTCTGCCTCTATCCATTTTTTTTCATCCATTATTAATATATCATAATATATCAGCTATATTTAAGGTTAGGGTTAGGGTATATGAGCTGGGTTATCCTCAGGGTTACTTCCTGTTTAAAGGGGATTTTCCTGGGAAAGGACAAAACGTCTTGACAATCTGAAATGATGTCTACGTTTTATATTTGTTGTTTCCGCAGGCGATGCTTCTTAGAACTGCCAGCAAATCACGAGTTCTCTGAAGATCAGTTTACTACAAAGTTGCGAATGATTCCGGTGGTTTTCCCAGCTGCCAGCTGATCTCCGCCGTTGGGGCCAAAGTTGACTGTTTTAATCCCCTGTGTTTGTCTGCTAACAGGTTCTTATGCCGCTGAGTAACAAACGAGACGGACCAGCTCTCAACCTCTGCCCATACAGGTGTGTGTGTGTGTATACAAGAGGGGGAGGAGCGACGGCGGTCGTGCATATTCACACACAGCAAAGTTTGTTTGTTCGAGTATGTGCGTCGTGTCGAGAGAATGCCCCGCTCTTCCTCAGCTCCCCCCAAACCCTTTGCCCGAAGAGAACAAGTGCCTCCTGGGCAAATATTTAAAGTCAAAACAGGCTGGGCCCATAAAACGCTGAAGAGGTGGCGGCGGTGGTGGTGGTGGTGGTGGTGTGGCTACATCTGTCAGGGGGGAGGAGGGGAGAGATGAGAGGAGAGAACTGAGAGGGAGACGAGGGGTGGCAGCAGCTGCCGAAACGAGTCTGGACACTGCTGACGCCAACACCTGTCCTTACTGGAGACATGCGGCTAGCAAATGTCCAGCCACAGCCCCTCAAACACACATATAAAACATGTGTAAGTGTGTATGCAATCGTGGGATAAACCATCCGACGAACGCACGCATAAAGACCAGGGCGCACACAAACACACACACCTAACCCAGCCCTTTGTAGCTCACCACACCCCTTTCCTCTGGCTGACCCCCATCTGTTGCCTCCCTGGGGAGTGTGTGCATGCATCTGTGTGTGTGTGTGTGTGTGTGTGTGTAAGGGTAGGAGGTCAGGGGAGGGGACAGGCAGGCGTTGGCCCCGGCTGCCCATTGATCAACAGCTGCTAGGCTTCTCATGCTGGGCCGGACGGCCGGGAAGGCGACAGCAGCTGGGCTGGAGAGGAAGGTAGAAGCGCTCAGGGACAGAAGCCGGGACCCGGGGTTGGATCCGAGGTCGGGGCCGAAGAGGGGTGGGGGGATGGGGGGATGGGGGAGCAGGGTTGAAGCCGGGGTTCGGGTCACGGTAAAGGCCAGACAGGAGTGGACTTTCAGGTGAGGGGAGGGGGGAGCGGACCGGAATAGAGCAGCCAGAGGATTGGGCGACGAGGTCCTGGACATGAGCCAGATGTAGTGAAAGGGGGGGGGGGGGGGGGGGGGGGGGGGGTGTCAGGAGGAAACAATGAGGGAGGGGGGGTGAAGTGTCCACACAAGACAGAGAGAAAAGCGGACTTTTTAGTCAGCCCCTCCTCAGGTATCCTGCAGACCTCCTCACACCTCAGTCGCTACTGGAGGTGATGCATGGATGCTGTGCTGGTTTCTGAAACCCAGTTAATATTAAACTCATGTTGAGGAGGGGTATTCGGACGCTGGTTGACAAGCCCACATGTAACTAACTGGGAGCACTTCGATGACTAACTACTTTATATGTAGATTGATGCAAAAAACAAAAGATAGATGAATAATTTGACATAATACTGAATAAGAAGCAAGCATAAATAGGGCTCAAAAGAGAAGAAAAAGAAAAAGAAAATGTTTCGCAGTCATTTCCAGTGTTTAATGAAACCAGTTTCAGATCAAATGTTTAATAAACAGGAACATGGTGTTATAAGCCAGTCAGGAGGGTATTTAACTTCATTTTCTGAACCTGTTTTCTCCTGAGACTTTTTCTAAGCGTAAAGTTCCCTTTTGAGAATGTCTGGCCTTCCCCTATCGACAGGCTTCATTTCACCCTTGAAGTCTGCGCTACAACTGCTGGGCGTCGTCTGGAGATTATATACTGTAGGCCGGAGCGTGGAACAGGAGCTGATATAGGAGCTGACAGCTGTTAACGGCGTCGGCCGTCACACATCTGCTGCGTTTGGGCTGTTTTACAGAGCGGTCACAGTTCAGGGGAGGAGGAGGAGGAGGAGTGGGAGGAGGAGGGGGAAGGGCTGGACGGAAAAGGAGGAGAGAATAACCGGAGCAGGTGAAGGAGGGTAGAGCGAGACAGTGAGTAAAAACAACTTTATAGGCTTTTATGGCCACGCATTCCACAGAGAGGTCAGAGTACCAGGTGAATGCAGAGCGGATCAGGTTGCTCAAGAGCGCCGGTGCCGTCACACACCTCAGCGGCTTTTACTGCAATCAAAGATTTCACTGGAAGGATGTTGTTGAAACAAGTCATATCTATCGGCTATAAAAGAAAAAAAAAGCCCAACAACATCACACTCTCAGTTCAGCAGAGGAGGAAAATATAACCAGTAAAAGAGACACAAATTCCGATGCTAAACTTTTATTTTCCCTACCCGCTTTGGGCTGGAATGTCTCTTTTAAATGTGAAAATGCAACGGGCAAAATCCGGCGTGTGACCTAAACGCTGCTGGCTGTTGACCTTTACTCCCACCTTAACAGAGGGAAGATAACATGGCTCGTCGGCCAAATGCACACCGTCACCTCTACAGCAGGTAAACACCGCTAAATAAAAGCAAAGCTTCACATTTTATGACTTGATTGGACGATGTGATGCTTGAGGCAAGTAACTGTTGGCTTAGCATACGTTCTGCAAACAGCTGCTGTAAATATAACAAAATCTGACCATTAGCATTTTTTAACTCAAATGTAAAAATAAAAAATTCCACTTTTTTTTTTAAAGCCACCTGTATGAGCTTTTAGGTGAAGCAAAACTGCAATAAATAAATAATATTTTAATTAGATACAAAATATTAATATTTATTGTCTAAAATGTCTCCTAGCTGCAAAGATAAACCAGCTTACTTAGTCTGTTTATGTGAATTTAAAGCTGCAGAAGAAATAGCTTGTTCTCTTTTCTTTTCTTTACTGACTGATGTTTTTTCAAGCCTTGAATAAGAAAGAAGTCACTCATTTAATTATCTGATATTAAGATTTTAATTGTAGATGATGATTTTGTCTTCACTTTTATGTGTTTTCTCTGTTTGAATTTGTCTGTTAAATATCTATATATAAGGACCTGCCGAAGGACCAGTAATCTAATAATCTTTATATAAAAACAACAACAAAAAAAAGGTCAATTGCAGGGACAAACCTCAAAATCCTCTTTTCTTCGGTGAAGCATTTTACCACCTTTCAGCTCTTTGTTTTGGTTTTAAAGCCCTAGCTCCTCTAACGGGTAAACGGAGAGAAAAATCAAATGAGGAAGCTTTAGATAAATAAGACTTGCTCTCCTGTCGGGACGCCCTTTTCTGAAGCAGGGGATGGCGATTGTGCTGATATGTGCCATCACCGCAGCCCTCCCATTCATACAGAGGCCTTTGTTCCCAGGTCAAAGGTCAGGGATGCAGAAAGAGAAGGCGCTCAGGCCAAGGAATTGTTAGCTTCCTGAGTGGGTGTGTCTTTGCATGTATGTTTGTTGGGAAATGCTCCATGTGTGTGAGTGCGCGTCGGCTGGAGGAGCAAACTCATTTGCTTGTCCATTTACTCCGCTTCCCTTTACGGCACAATGCAGCGGCAGCTACTGGACAAAGAGGCCTCACTGTGGGATTCAAATGAAGAGGGGTGGGGTGGGGGGAGGAGGAAGGGGGGAGGAGAAGCGCGCAGAGGTGGGGTACGGAGTTTGGAGGCCAGGCAGGACTGGGTGAGTCGCACAGGAAGGAGGGAGGTGATAGATGTTGAGGGGTAAAGAAGGAGAGGGGGGGAGGCTGGTCACAAAATTAGCACAAACCCTGGCCCAAATTGCGGGGCAGCGTTGCCCCGCGGCCTGCTGTGACACCGTCCAGCCTCTCATCAGCGCGGACACACAATGCAGAATGAAGTTAGGACTCATGCCAGACGCCTCCGTGTGCGTGCGTGCTTCAAGGTGACATACTTTATCCAGGGCTTGACCTCACTCCCGGCAGCTGCAGCGCTCGACACGCCCGGGCCATGAACGTCGAGACCTGGGTGTTTGTTTAGTTTTTTTTTTTGCGCTCTTCCCGCTCAGAAACACGTCTGAGCAAAATTCTGCAAGTGTTTCTGGGTATTTAGAGGACGTCGACGCATTCAGATTCAGTCAAATAAGGAGCGGATGCTTGGGAAAGGCAGGGAAATGAGCTGCAGGTGAGGCTGCGGTTAAAGCCAGCCTGTGGTCACGAGTTCCTTAAAAATAAACACTTAACAGAGACAGAAGCATTCATTTATCCACGTTTAGTGTGTGTGTGTGTGCACGTGTGGTTTGAATCGCCTTCAGAGGAACTAAACGTGAAATCATTTCTACCTTCCGTGGCTGCATGAAAATTCCTGAGGAGAGAAAATGAAGCTCTCAGTTCATTAACAAGTGATTAGCGGTCATTTGCAGCTCAATAGCTCCCTCTAGCGCCCGTGAAGAAAACGGTTCTTTACATTTACACCATCAGTGAAAGTAAAACATAACTAATTTTGGCTATCCTAATTTTTTATTATGAATAAAACCACATCAGTTAAAAATGAGACATTAAAATGTTCTTCAAATTCAAATTTTAAATTAAGGTTCAAATATTTATAACTTTTTAAAGACTGTTCTTGTTATTTCCTCACCAATACTGTTTTACCATGAAACCAGAAATTACATGTTTTTTTGGTATTTGTGGAAAGTAGATGTAAGAATTTCAAAACCCAGGAATATTTCTACGCTGTATTTATTCATTTGTTAAGGTGTGTTCTTAGCTAAAATAAATAAATAAGGCCAGGTCATTACTGCTTCGTGTACAGACAGTGCAACAGTTCAGCAGGTTTCACCGGTTCATTAACAAATCATGGATCCGAGGAGTACACAGGCCACATTTATTCAACGCGCAAGGCCAAATATAAACTCTTTACCATCTAACGTCCTGTTAACCACAGATTTTGTGTGTCGGACCTTGACAGAAATAATCTGTCCTGATATTTGGCAATCAAATTAATTCATTTTATTATTTTATGCATGTGTGTTACTGGCCGTCGCCGTGAAAAGCGAAAAACATCATGACAGATGTGCACAGCTGATAAGGCTGTTTTCAGCATGAGTGCCTCCATCTAGTTCTGTGAAATATGTAAAGCGAAAAGGGAAGAATGAACTCTCAGTTTGCCGGCGTGAATGAATGAATTGTTGCTCTCAGGTCTCACTGGCAAGCTACAGCCATTAACACCTGGGACTTTTTTTTTTTTATCTGTGACAAGTTATGTTTGCTGTGAAGATGGTCAGCTGCCAAATAAAGACCACATGTCACTTATCTGCTCACTGCAGCTAAAGTTAGCTAGCTAAACCAAACCATGCTAATCTCCAGACTTCATCTCCTTCAGAGCTTAAAGTTTCTACAGTTCATACTCTGTTAGCTCTGTCCATTAATTTTACCCATCACCAGTCTCCCATGTATCATTCATTACTCTTGGTTGTATCATGTACATATGCTGATGTATGAATTCATCCGTTCATATTTAGATTAATATGTTCCCCAATATTATAATTTCAGGCTCTGCTGCAAACATGATGAAGTTTATCTGAAGTTTCAGAGGACAGTCCAGGAGAGTGAAATCTGTCAGTGTGAGTAAAGGGATAAATGTCAGGAGACAAAACACTGCGCTCTTAAACTGTTACAAAAATAAAAGGTCACAAATGCGTAATACATAATGATCAACACAGCAGACAGTGATAGATACATGGAGCTCGTTATCTCGGCTGTGAGACAAATACTGTGCCTATAAATCATGAAGGATTTCAGCAGACAACACCATTTTTAAGTTCAGGTAATATCCTGAGTTAATCTTGAGAAGAGCTTCAGTGTTAAAAAACAAAAAAACAAATAAAAATCACGACCTGAAACATGTTGTTAAAAATCCCATTTTTAATGAATGTCCTGAGGTTTAGACCATATGAGTCACGTTAAGTTCACCAGAACAGATGGATCACATACCATACTATATAACCGATACTGACAAACAAGATCTTGATTTCAAAAGTTCCGTGTTTACAATTTAATTGAACGCTTCCCGTCACCCATCGTGTTTATTCGTTAACCGTGTTTTTGAATAAAACGCCGTAAAATCCTGATTCTGACAAATAAAATACATTCAGAGTGCACGTAGCTGCGGAGGAAAACAACCAAACACTGTGAAAGAATAAGAATCTACAGTGCATTTAAAGGACAATTACTTTAAAACAGGAACCTTCACTTTAGTGGCAAAGGTCCTGATTAATCAGACTGTCTGCAGATTATTAAATGGAAGCTCTGGTAATTTTCCATGTTTCCTCTTTAGCTCTGGAGGAGCTTTCCAAAGTCTGCTCCAATGCTACATTCAAGTCAAACTTGTTGTATTGAGTTCCTGCGAGACGACCGGTATTTAAAATATTTCTAATCGTGCACATTTTTGATTGTTTTTCCTTTTCTTCTCTCGAGTTGTAGAAGCATCTGCAGCCAAAATCCAGACGTCAAAATTAAAGTCGAGAACATACGAGTGGTACGTTCCCGGGTTTAAAGAGGCGTGTTAAAGCTCTTTCATTTTTGCCTTTCTACCTCGTCAACAGAAGTTTGTGCTCAAAGTGCAACTCAATCACCAGGATGTGAGTATAGAGATGTTCACCAACTTAAAGTCTCTGCACTGGTCTGCAAACGTTAAAATCTTAAAACAGCGCGGGAAGAACCTTTTTTTTTCTTTTCTTTTTTCTTTCAGTAGCAGCATTCAGTGGAAGCAACCGCAGGCAACGAGAAGGTTAAAAGCTGATGAGCGACAAGGCAATAAAACATCTGTCTGACGACGAGATCACAAAAACACACACACACGAAAAAAGACAAAAACCTTAAAGGATCCCTTTATGGTGTCAAGATGTGCCGAGCACCTGGCAGAATAAAACATGAAGCAGATGAAGTCCAAAGCATCTAAAGTGCTGAGGTTAACACTTTTAAACCGATTTACACCTATGTGGCACAGCGCATTAAAATCACGGCGTGGCTTAACGGAAAAAATACACTTGATCAGACTTTTGATGACCGAACAGCCGCGGGTAGCTCCTGGAGGCAGCCGTCCTCTATCTGCCGTTCGTGGAGTCCGTTCCCTCTCTCTCAGGCCTGACGGCAGCTGGTGTCGCCGGGCGCGTTGTTTTAGTCAGAGACACTTATATCAACAACTAAACGAGGGATGTGTAATGCTGTTAGAGTTTGAAACTGTTAAAAATCCCGATGCTGGGAACCAATCTGATGTGAGTCTGGACCTGATCTGACGTTACAGTAGTAAAGCGTTAAGAACAGACATGATGGTCTCTGTCGGAGAGTTGAGACAGGTAGGTAGGCTGTGTGTGCGCATGTGTGTGTGTGTGTGTGTGTGTGTGTGTGTGTTGGCTGGGGAGGGGGACTGAAGAAGGTACAGTTGATTCACTGCTCTGCATCGTCTTTGCTGGAGTGTCTCCTCGTCCTGTCTAGAACAGCTGGATCATGGACTCCCTGGACTTTCCCACTCCGATCCACTTCACTGAGGAAACAGGAAGCAGATGAAGGTGTTTATTTCTCTCACAGGCTGAAGATGACAGATCCTTAAAGCATCTTGATCGCCCCCTGGTGGCTGGATGCTGCAGTAACCTTTTCGCAAATATGATTCCTGTCATATTAAAGGCAGAACATGTAAAATCTCTCTCTTTTTCAGTGTGGAAACAGGTCATATAAGTCCGTCTAGACATTTTTTTGTTGTTAATCAGACTGGTACAGAGTGTGCCCAACTCCAGCACAGACATCTCTATGGAAAAGTATTAGGGCCACCCATGAGAGGAAAAGTCAGAGGAGGTAGTTTTTTTTTTCTTGTCACGCACTTTGAGAGAAAAGTCAAAAGTAGACCTTTAAAATTTTGTTGTGATTATTTTTGCAGAGACCTGGCTTCAGGACTCTATGGGCCTGGATGGGACACGCTCCGTAGAGTTTACGTCCTTCCCTCAGCAGATAACAGTGTGTGAAGATCCACGTCACTGTTGTCATGCAACAGTCCAATATACAGTAATATAGCAGCAATATAACTGAAAAAGTAATCACAATACAATTTTAGCAGTACCATACGTATACGTTACTGGCGGCTTAAAGGTCTACTCTCTACTTTTTTCTCAAAATTTCAACTTCAAGTGCATGATGAAAAAAACAGTCTACCTCCTCTAACTGCTTTTCTCATGGGTGGCCCTAATACTCTTCCGGTACCAGTCGCTGTAACATGCGTAAAAAAATGCCTTCACTAGAAATGGGAATGTGCAGAGACTTATGAAGAACTACAGGAGGGACGCCCAAAACAACAACACTCCGTGAAATGGGCCTGTGGTTGGTGAAAATACACCATCATGGGGTGATTTTTATAAAGCTTGCAAATACAACCAGGAGGAGGCACATACAGTAAGTCAACAGTTCTCTCATAATACTTGAATTACAATATGCTAACAGGCTATTATTGAATCTGGACAAAATATAACTCCTTGTGACATAATTTACAACAACCGGCAATAGCATTATCACTGCATAATATTGTGCAACAGGCGTGACTTGTTGAAGCATGAACTCTTCTTGCCCTCTGAAGGTGCGCTGTGGTGTCTGGCACCGACACGTTAGCAGCAGATCCTTTAAGTCCTGCATGCTACGAGGTGGAGCCTCCATCGATCTGACTTGTTTGTCTAACAAATCCCAGAGAGATCAGGGGCATTTGGAGGGCAAGTCAACACCTTTAACTTGTTGTTGTCTTCCTCGAACCTTATCTGAATCATTTTTGCTTTGTAGCAGGGTGCGTTAAAGAGACCTAAGACAGATGTTTTAGGTAGGGGATTCGTGTCAAAGTTACATCCACATGTACGAGCAGAACACGGCAGAACACGGCAAGCAGGAAATACTTCTATCAGAACCATAGACAGAGGCAAATAAATGACTGTAGATAACCATGTTGTCCAGCAGATGGCGCTCTTGCAGTTACCATCATAACTACCGTACCATATCACACACACTATATTAATTCGTAAACTAAGCCAGAAAATGAAAAAACAAGGATGAGGACACTAGTAAAGCAGTAAATATTTAAAGTTTATCATCACAGAGATTAAACATAATGTTTTTCTAATTCAATATTTTTTTTCTTTTTCTTTTTTAATTTAAACATGATAATTAATTGAGTTTTTGGCTTCTAATTAGACAAAACATGAAATTCCTCTCTGGTGAATGATGACTTTGTGACAGCTGAAGTACTGTATTAAAAGCACTGATGATAAAAAAAAAAATGTAACGTACAGATTAAAAAGTTCATGTATCAGTCAGTGTGTTTAATCATACCAGGCACTCCCACTTGCTTCTCAATGAAGCGGACATATTTCTGTGCGTTCTCAGGCAGCTCCTCGAAGCTCCTCGCGGCCGACGTGTCGCTGTTCCAGCCGGGCAGCGTCTCGTACTGGACCTCCACACGCTGCAACACCTCCTGATTGGCTGGCACAGATCAATGAGAGGAGACACAGAGGAGAGTCGTCGCTCAAACCGCTTGTGACAAAAGATCAATAAGTTCCTGCCTTGAAGTGGAGCTCTCTCTAAATAGTCACATAGACTGGAAGAAGAGGAAAGGCACCTCCTCCTCTTCTCGATACACTCGTCGGGACCGAAAGTGTATTTTTGTTCGACAGACACTGCTGACGCATTCACACACCAACTCACCTGGAAAGTGAGGTATAGTCTGGTCGTCAACTTTGTACGCTACGCCCACTTTGATCTCTGGGAACACGTCAAGTATGTCGAGTTTGGTGAGAGCTAAACTGAAAGACAAAAGAAGGTCGTCATTATAGAAACAACACAATAGTTTATATATTTTTAGAGAAAAGTACAGAAGTTATACCCCTCTCGGGGCTGTTCAGATCATGTATCAATCTGTTCATTAATAACGAGAGCCTTTTAAAATATTCTGCATTCAGGATTTAATATAAGGACGTGAACGTGATTCTGTATTTATCATTGTTGCGGTCATGTTGATGGGTGAGGAGCACTGTGTGGTTTGGAGGGTTGGAGTTATAATCTGAGTTTTGTGCAGGTCTAGCCTCTAGTTCTATCATCTAGTCAGCTATAATGGATGCTAATCTTCCTGGGCGCATTCAAAAGCATTTTAACTAACAATAACTGAACATCTAGTCATTCTAGACACAAATAACCAAGACTTAGTAGAATCAAGATATATTAGGAGCATCTCGAATGACGCATATAATAAGAATACTAATAATGGGTCTTTTTTATCGTTTGCCAATTCTTTTAAAATAGAATTTAATACAAAAAAAAAACAAAAACATAAACATATCCAAACTCACGCGGTAAAGCCATTGATCATGTGAGCGTATTTGATGAGCACCAGATCCAGCCAACCACATCGCCTCTTCCTGCCCGTGGTGACACCCACCTCCTTCCCTCGGGTCTGAAGCAGCTCCCCGATATCCTGGAAAAGGACAAGGTGAGCGCAGAAAGCCCTCCGTCTCATTCTTTGAGTTCTTTCTTGGCTGTAAATGTTTATAGAGCTTCATATCACCCTGGAGTCACAGAAGCTAAAAATATTCAATCATGAAAGCTTCAGGCTTCAGTTTCAGCCATGGGCAGGTGCATCGGGCTGATTTATTGACGTTAATAAAGAAGTGCAGCTGGTTATTGGCGGAAGTGAAGCAAAACATCCTCTAGAGGGAGACAAGCTGTGTACTACAGATACTGTACTGTGTGTATACCTGCTGAGTGTGTGACACAAGAGAAATATTTTTAAATCTTCAGGTCATTTTGATGAAGTTATATTTCACCTCCTGAGACCCAGCGTCCTCATATGGGGACGTTAAGTTCTAGGTTTGTGGCAGCTTATTCTGCTTCATTTAAACTTTTATCCTCTTAACTAGATGCTAGTTGGTGTAAAAACATGATAGGGGACAGTTCAGCTGATTCATTCAGCAGCCGATCACGTAACAAAAGTGCAAAAATGTGCAAAACCTCATCAAATTTGTTTTATGCTTGTTAACATTCCTAGATTAATATTACAGGCAACTTCTGTCAATAGTAAAAAGCTATAACTTCACTAACTAGCAAGTATTGGATTGAGGACATTGAGACTTCAGTGTTTGCAGTGTTTTTTTAATCGCGCTGCGTGTCCTCTTACGTTGCTCTGCTCTGAGGGGAAGGCACCGATGCCCACTCTGGTGGTGTACGCCTTGACGACGCCGTAAACCTCGCCGACGTTCTGGGGCGGCATGCCGAGGCCCGTGCACACCCCGCCCACCGTGCAGTTGGACGACGTCACAAACGGGTACGTCCCTGCAAAGACACCAGGACAGAAGACTGGTCATCATGTGAGAGAAAAACGCTGAACAAACTACGCAACTGGACGCAACAGGGACGAAGGTTTTTGTGCATTCCACACACTGAGAGACTAAGGACACATTCTTAGAGTAGGTTTGTCATTGGACTCTCTCTTGATTGATTGAGAACTCTTTCACTCGGTGATTTATCACTGAAAGACCGCCGCTGGATGTGTTCAGCCTGTCTGCCTAACATTGGCTGAGTCTGACCTGAGGCCAACGGGCTTCTTGTTATTACCAGTCTCACTGTTGTCTAACCAGACCTGATGATGTCCCTGGGGTCGTAATCACTGGCGGACTGGCATAAACACGAAAGTACATTTAAAAAAAAAAAAAAAAAAAGGCACATTCAGGAAACAGCTTCAACTGTAAGAAAAACAAACAAGGAACCAAACCAAGACACAGGAAGTGGAGACAACTACAGTGCTTAGAGCGAGCTCTGTGTAATCACAGGTTTGAAGTCAAGTGTGTCCATCAGCAGTCATGTCCTCTTATTAAGCGCTGACGAAAAGAGATGCTCCAAACTTTCAAACAAGTTTTGTGACGCTTAGATGATACGGTGGCATTTTCTAATCAAGTGTAGATACAGTCAGTCAGAAGCGGAGGCTGCCTGGGTATCAGTGTGCTGGACACGGTGCCCTGATAGCGCCAGAGCTGATGACAAGTCTGTTCTGTGTAGTCTGAAAAGAAAATACGACCGTCATGCTTTAAAGGAGCACCCTCGAGAGAATATTTCTGGGTTTGAGATTCGTTGTAATTCAGACTGGCAGGGTGCTGACACACGGGGCCCTCGTGCTCATGCACAGGCAGGTGGCGTCGAGTGGTTTGAACTGGTGAGCGTGCACGTATGCCGCAGCATGTCAGTGACAGTTCAAACTTACCGTCGTGTCCCTAGTCTGAGCTCCGAGCAGGCTTTTGTAAAGAGCAATCGCAAAGCTTAAGCGTTTCTGTTGTGCAACGCCGCTCGGGTGCTGGAGATGCACCGATGAGCGCTTTGCAAGCAGAAATGAAATTTATTCCGAGTACAGGTTAGCAGAAAAAAAAAAAACATTTAAATCTACACAGCGTAAATTGCGGTGGACACGCTCACGCTGTGATTTACTGACCAAAGTCTATGTCCAGCAGCGCTGCGTTGGCTCCTTCCACCAGGATTTTCTTAGAAGGACCGTGAAGAGCCTGGTACATGTAGTACACACCGTCCCTCACCATGGGCTTGACCCGCTCCACGTAGTCCTGAAAAGAAAAATATTGCAAAAGGCTGATGCAAAAAACAAAAAAAAAGACAGACTAATGCTGGTAATAATAATAATACCTTTAACTTGATCAGCTCCCCATCTATGTCAATCTCCAGAGTGGGGTACATAGCCTTGTACTGCTGGGCCAATACTTTATACCTGTAACAGTCAACAGTGAGTAACTCAAATCTTTTCCTCCGTCAGTCAGTTTACAAATCAGGTTCAACATTTATCCCTCATCCGTCTCTTGAATAAGGCAGAAAAATGCCTGAAGCAACTTGCAGGGTTCGTTTAAGCTGCATTCTTCTCATCAAAGTTAGATAAAGTTCCTGAGAACCTGTGTTTCTGGAACTGTTCCTGGGCTTTAAAGTGGCAATAAAACCAAACAATAAGCCCAATAAACTCATGCGTGGTTGAACTACAGGAAAGGTTTTTCAGTTGTTTGATTCAAGCAAACGTTACGGTAACTCACCAAACATTCCTCACAGACTCGTCTTACAGCGCTGAGCATTCAGAAGTGATATAGTCTTGTGATACTGTTGGGACAAACCTGTCAGAGAACTGAGTGAAGTCCGCCAGCAAATCACATATCCTGAGACCGCTACGCGCCGCCTTGGCCGAGTACACCGGGCCGATCCCCTTCTTCGTCGTCCCGAGGCTGGGCAGGGATGAGGGAGGGGGCGGGAAGAAGGAACAAAATACAGTATTGATGTTATACGCTCAGTCTACCACCTTATTACACTTTCACACTCCATCATGTCATTCACACAAGCTCCGGTTAAACTTTAAACACCTCCAGATCAAGAAGCTACCCAGGAAAATCTTAATGGAACTATAGATTGGGGGTGTGAGAGGTGTTTGTCTTTGATGTCTTTGAACAGTCTGCTGATTCTCCCACCAGGCAAAAAGCAAATGTTCAACAACATCACTGAGACATTTTCTGCATCTCTACATACTTCTAATCCTGAAAACATCAAAAAACAAAGTCCAGATGTAAAATGTCTTCTCACATAAATGTCTCACTTTAGATTCAGCTTTTACTGGCACAGACTAGTCCATTTATTAAAGACAGAAACTAGCAGAAGGACGATCCATGTCAACGTGCTGCACTTCTTTTGAAAGGAAAGCTTGGTACAGCAACATTTGCTTACATGCAAACTAGAAACAAAGGTCATCTGTGGTTAGTGAGTGTGTGAGAGCCAAAGGCAACATGTCGAAGTCAGTGGAGGAAAGTTAAACGGAACAAAGCAGCAGAAATTCGGGCCATTTCTTCTCTAATTTTAATTTTTATAGTGAAATAACTCATCAAAACTCATCGAAATCCAAAACCTAATGTTAAGAAACCCATATAGATGGACTTTTCATTATTATATCTGTATATTTATAGTTATGTGAAATCAGAGGTTTAAATAAGTTGTAATTACAGCTATTAGACAAATGTGAAGGAATTAAAGGAAGTAGTACCCCACAGTTTCACGCAAGTACTACACACAAATACAGTCTCTAATCTAGACGTGCTGTCCTTGGAGATGAGACCAGGTGCTGCGAATGAGTGATGAATCAAATTACACGAGTAACAGTTTTCATTGCTCCCTAAATGTTCCCTCTAAAGGCTTTCATTTGAAATGTTTGAAAGCTTTAATGCAATAAAACTGATTCATAGAATCTCATTGTGTAAAAACAGGACACGGCCCAGGATAATCTGATCAATTTCTCTAATTGCAGGTGACTCTGTGTTAACAAACAGTAGCCTTCTGAGTTTTAGATGGACACACCCCACAGATGTTCCTAATAAAACCTAAACCATCGGTCGATAAAGAACTGGACAGTCCGGTTACATTTGTTTTAGCTTTCGTTTTTTTGGATATACTCTATGTGACTGAGAAACTTCCCGGACAACACATATTAACTTGATCTTTGGTAAATGATCTGTCACGATCTATGACAACAGAAGGAGCAGGAAGGAACCTACATGCGCAGCATTCAATACGTCTGAGAGCTTTCAACGCAGAGCTAAAGACAGGTTTAGGAAATTAAGATCGCATTTACAAAACCCCTTCTTTTGGCTGCTGCAGTGATTTATAAATCCGAAGTGTGTGACTGTGACAGCGTGACTTCCAGAAGAGCTCGTACTGCAGAGTGCCTGAGGACGCTGGAAATCCACAGAGCCTGACATAGCAATGTGCTGAAAGCCTATAATGACTCTGCCATTAAGGCACCCTGGTGAACGCGCTCTGTCTATCTGTTGCGCACACATAGGAGCCGGCTAGCTGGTAGAGGCAGCCCAGCTTTGAACAGAAATATACCGGCTCTCCCTCCAGCTTAGTATTCTGAATGCTCCTCAGGCTCGGCTTAACATTCCTCGTATACACCCGTAAGGTTCACTGCCTCGGTGAAGTGATCACAGAATAGATCAGAGTAATGTGCATTTAGTATGCGCAGAAATACTTGACTTTGGAAAAAGTGAAAAATGCGACCCTGCTGGTACACTCAGTTACATAGAGGCGACGTTGCTGCTACTCCCTCTGCCTGTGTTCAAAGACTAGCTCCAGGGCTCCTTAAAATGAATTCCTTCTCATTCTCAACTCAGGCGCACACTAGTTTTCCTCAGACACCTGCTGCGGTTGATTACTACTGGAGGATGGATTGCAGTGACAATCTTATAGGGATACATACATTGGTGTCTTTGAAGTGGGACCAACCTGACTATACATTTTACTATATATTTTAACAACCTAAGACTTTAAGTGTAGGGCTATATCGGGAATATTAACACTACCATAAAGGCTCATTGAACCCAGTGACAAAAATGTGAGTGGAGCCGACACAAGCCACACAACAACACATGCAAACTAACCGATCTGGGCAGCAGGAGACCAGCGACGTCCGTAGTTTGCAAGGTAAATTTAGTATTTTGTCCGGGGGCTTTGAAGAGAGCGATATTACTGGCTTCCGCTCCCTCTTGTAAAATGCTGTCTGACGGCGAGGCGTTAACACTCCAAACATAGCTTACACTTGAACCGATTTTTTTTAAGGCGGCTGAAATATGTCAAGGTCCCGTCTTTCAAGCATGTTCAAGTTTTCGGTCAAGACACATGAGCTGATATCACAGGCGGCCTTCTTAGCTGGTGTTTTTTGATTCGGTGGAAATAAGGCGTCTTGCTGTTCTTGTGCTAAAATCCATGTTAAACATAAAGTCCTGGTCTGCACTTTGGTGATGAGTAGCTAGTGTAAAGCCAGTTTTTGAGCTTGTTCACCGAAAACAACACTGTGAGAGGGGTGAACCAACACAGGCAAGCATTTAGCAAATAAATCACTTTTTTCTATATGTTAACTCAGTGCTTTAGGTAGAACAGTGTTGGCTCAGTCACAACGGAGATAAATAATGTACAAAATGCTAAAGGAACTTCACGTGAAAATGTAAGTGATGGGACGTAAGAAGTTATGATGTTTTAATGCATCATCTACGTTTTTTGCATTTTTTTTTTTTGTTTATCCAGTAGTAGATAATGATCATCCTCTCTCAGAATGATCTGATTTCTCTGGATGTGTATGGTCTTGTTTGTCGTTGTTGTTGGGGAAGTGTTTTCCAGGTAAGGGGCTAGCTTGTGTGTGTGTGCGCGTGCAGCAGCCATTTTTAAACAACAGGTTTCTTACTTCTTGCCTGCTTGCTCTTGTCTCTGCTGTTCCTGAACGCCATCAACCGCTTGGTGGAAGTCAAACACTGCGGAGTAGGGAGAGAGGACACACACACTCTCACGCACCTCAGAGAAAGCAGGGCTCGCACACATCGGCGCGCACACACACACGCACATGTACACACACACACACACACGCTTTCACGCTCACATTAAAATAAGAGAGTCCAGGAGACGGCCTGGGAGGACTCACCAATGTGTGCTCTGTCTGAGATGATCAGCCTCTTCTCCCAGTCGTTCAGGCCTGCACGCACAAAAAAAACACTTAAGTGTTCACAGTAAACACAAAAGCACGTCCCTGTTCTCTTCCTGCTTGCTAGAAAAACAGATTTAAGCCACTTACCTTTTCCTTTCCGTTCATTTTTTGCTGCCTCTTCAAACAGGCCTGGAAGGTGGATCACAACACCATTCCCTGAGGTAAAAAGAAATGACTTTAGAGTTTCTGATTAAACAGAAGAAGAGTTTGATGGCTGTGTCAACATGTTTGACATGAGCGGTTCCAACCGGCCACTTAGGAAAACAAAAACAAACACGAGCATAACTGGAAAAACGTCTATCCTTTATCAAATATTTTTATTTCATTATCAGTGGAGGAAGTACGCTCTTCATTCACCCTTAAGTCAACTTTCCTATGAACGCAAATTTATTGTGTAGCAAGATTTAGGTGCAAGTAAAGAAGAACCGACACCACCTTTCTCTGTGATTATACATCCCTGTATTTAATTGCTACTCACTCATCTTGTTATGACAGTAAGTTATTGTGTTGGTGGTGAAAGGAAAAGTTCAAAAAGCTTTTAAATGCCTTTAAATGTCTCTTAAACACTTTCACATTACAAAACAAATAGCAGCCCGTGTAGAATTTCACAGAGCTTGGTGGTTTAGTATTTAGCTATTATGAATTTGCTGTCAGGGCTGCAGGCTTGACCTTGTGATGCCTCCGAAGGTCTTGACCCCTTGATTGAGCACTTGAGAGAGGATTTTTTTTTTCTCACTGAAACCTGAGATGCTTTGTAAAGGAAATCACCTCTTTTACTGAGGTGTACACTGTCACTGGCAGGACAAATCATCCAAACGTCTTAAAGAAACCCTACAGTACAGTACAGTGGCACTTTTATTATTTTTTTGGATGTACCCTGACCTGGATGAGAGACAACCTTCACAGGCGACCTTCATTAACGTTATAACCATGCGTTCTGTGCTACTATAGCATGTCAAGTAGTTGCCTTTTTAGTTTTATACAGGCATTGATTCAGCTTCATTCAGCTAATAGTGTCAGAGACAGAGACATCCTGATCAATATCGAGATCAATCCAGACTCATTTTTTGCCCACTGTGGGATAATTAAAGGATTACCTCGCCTTAGCTGCTCCTTTAAAGCTAGCAGCGTTTGGCTCTATAGAACAACAAAAGGTTAAGGCCCAATGTTTCCAGTCGTGGGTCATATGAGCAATTGCTAATTAATGTTTACTCTGCAACTGACTTGATGACTGTGTCTTGCTGCAACAGCTGAACAGTGTTGGTTGTAGAGAGATACGTCTGCACGTCTCTAGCTTAGAAGAGAAGCCAGTCAGTATTTGGATCAAGATGATTATGAAAATACAATTTATTGAAGTTATTTTCTTGTCTTTTTGTACATTCATTAGTGGAGAAAGTCAGGAAGTCATCGAGTGACAGAGATAGTAGCGCTGCAGCGCTGTGTTGAGGCTACAGCCTGAGTTTAAACCACGGGTCTTCAGCGTTTTTCAGGCCAAGGACCCCAAACTGATGGAGAGATTAAGTAGCTACTACTACCTACCTACTGCATGCGTTCTATATAAAACTTGGCCTAGTGCTTCTTATAAATACACATTGTCATTATCATTTTGCATTCAATATTTAGCAATTCAAATAATACACAGGTTCAAACATTCATTTTTTATTCAGTAGTTGGCTGATAGGAGCTGATGGAAGCGCTGGCTGAAATAAAATGTCTTCTGCCTCCATTTATACAATATGTTGGATTCATGTTAATGTGTATTGAAATAGTTTGTGGGTGGAAATTAAAAAAAAAAAAAAAAAAAAAAAAAAAAAAAAAAAAAGTATAAAAAATGTTTAATCAACCAAAGATTTTGCAGCCCCCCCGGCAGTACCTCTGTGGAGCCCCTAGGGGTGGAAGACCTATGGCTTGAACCAAACGTAGTAGACAACGCTTGTTATTTTTAGTTGCTGGGATTATTCATTACACATTAAAAAGACTTTAAACGACAGGAAAGATTGGGTTCAGGGTTCAGAAATGTGATCAGGACTGCCTACTCAAGACCTTTGTGCGACTGATAAACTCGGTCATGTACTTTCCATCTAATTAAAAGTTGCGTTGATGTCTGTGTTTTATAATCAGTCCTAGGTGTGTACAAGCAGCTTTACTGTGACGTTAGGGGAAGTGTGTCTGTTAGGCAAAGATATAATCTATCTCAAGAGTATTCAAACAGCTGGCTCTAATTATCTTTTAATTGGACTGCATTAAGAAGAGGAGGTGAGGTAATTACTTTGACCAAATTAAATGTAAGAAATGTGGACCGGGATATAGATCTACAAAATCTCTTTCAGTGACACCGTGGGAATTAACGTAGATACAAACCACTTGAAGCTCAAGTAGCTGTAAAGACCTGAACACTGTTTTTCTCACAGTGACAGGACACTGATAGTGTAATAAATAGAAACAAGTGTCCTGTCTGTGTGAATGAAACAACCAAACTGACACCATGAAAACAAACCATCAAAGTCTCAATGAAAAATATGTTTATCTACAAGCAGCATCAAGTAAGATGAATGAATAAAAGTATTTAATGCTTATATGTTGCTGCAAAATAAATCAATATTTTCATATTAAGAGAAGTAGGTGTCAAAGTAGGACAGCTGTACAAGTAGATCTCTATTCTTTTAAAGTCCTTGTGGTCTATATTAGCAGCACATTTGGTGCAAGAATGCTGAAGTGCTTCAAGAATATGCACCATATTGTGCAACATAAGCTCTATCTGACACTGGAGGACCTGGAAACCACAGAAACAGTTTAGCAAGCTGACGAGTGGCTAATGGAAAGGCATAACAAAAAGATTAAGATGTCAATAATTTACCTGTACATATTATACAACTACAAAGAACCACTAAACTGTAATATATTACCATTAATGCCCAATATTTCTGTAAATAAAAATCAGCAAACAAATGAACATCGCCCTCCTGTGATATTCACAACTTTGTAAGGTGAAACTGTTTTGGTGTGGTCCCATAACTTGTGATGTGTTTGCAGACATGTTGAAAGTTAATATATTGAAATCTACACTCACCGGCCACTTTATTAGGTACACCTAGTAAAAGGTTGGACCCACTTTTGTCTTCAGAACTGCCTTAATTCTTCATGTCATACTTTCAACAAGGTATTGGAAACATTCCTCAGAGTCTTTGGTCCATATTGACATGACAGCATCACACTGTCATTGCAGATTTGTCAGCTGCTCATCTATGATGAGAATCTCCTGTTCCACCACATCCCAAAGGTGATGGTCTATTGGATTGAGATCTGGTGACTGTGGAGGCCATTGGAGTACAGTGAACTCATTGTCATGTTCAAGAAACCAGTTAGAGATGATATGAGCTTTGTGACATGGTGCATTATCCTGCTGGATGTAGCCGTCAGAAGATGGTACACTGTGGTCATAAACGGATGGACATGGTCAGCAGCAATAATCAGATAGGCTGTGGTATTTAAACCATGCTCAATTTGTACTGAGGGGCCCAAAGTGTACCAAGAAAATATCCCCCACACCATCACACCACCACCAGCCTGAACCATTGATACAAGGCAGGATGGATCCATGCTTTCATGTTGTTTACACCAAATTCTGACCCTGACATCTGAATGTAGCAGCTGAAATCGAGACTCGTCAGACCAGGCAATGTTTTTCCAATCTTCTATTGTCCAGTGTTGGTGAGCCTATGTGAACTGTAGTCTCAGTTTACTGTTTTTAGCTGACAGGAGTGGCCCCCGGTGTGGTCTTCTGCTGCTGTAGCCCATCTTCTTCAAGGTTGGACCTGTTGTGCGTTCAGAGATGGTATTCTGCATTCCTTGGTTGTAACCAGTGGTTATTTGAGTCACTGTTGCCTTTCTATCATCTCCAACCAGTCTGCCCATTCTCCTCTGACCTCGCACATCAACAGGGCATTTTCATCCACACAACTGTTGTTCACTGGATATTTCCTCTTTTTCGGTCCATTCTCTGTAAACCCTAGAGATGGTTGCGTGTGAAAATCCCAGTAGATCAGCAGTTTCTGAAATACTCAGACCAGCCTCAGAACACATATTAAAGTTACTTAAATCCCCTTTCTTCCCCATTCTGATGCTCGGTTTGAACTTCAGCAAGTTGTCTTAATCACCTCTACATGTCTAAATGCACTGAATTGCAGCCATGTGATTGGCAGGTGTATCTAATAAAGTGGAGGGCAGTTGTATCAATGCTTCTTTGTAATTTTACATGTCAAAGTTAAATACTGCTTTTACAGTATTTATTCACAAGTTGCATTTTAAGGCAGCATATTTATTGAACTTAACAATTCAAGCACATAATGTTTAGCACCGCAGCATACCGGCACGCTAATTTGCACCAAACACAGAACCGCCCGCTCACCTTTAACATATGCAGCCACGCAGTCTATCAATATTTAATAATAGTTCTGCTTTTTCCTGTTTGATACATGACTCATTAATGCCTCTCTGCAGGGTCTGACCATCAGGGAGCTCAGGGAATGCATTGCACACACCAAACTTTCAGCCTTGTGCTGTTGCTCGATAAAAAGTCTGGGAGTTGTCAAAATGATTACAGTTCATCCTGGAAGGGGCACGAATGTCTGCGCCAAATTTCATGCCAAACTCGCAACCACAAAGAGGAAACTGCTGTCAGTGTATCCGGCACATGGTGAGATGTTTCGCCTGATAAGTGAAAACTCTGACCTGCTGATGGCACTAGAAGAAAAGTCAGAGGATTCGATGTCTAGTGGTCACAAATGTGCGTACACTACCATCAACAGAGGAAGATAATGTAATGATAGAGAAAACAGTAGATGACCGTAACTGTTTTAGTACTGCTGGACGACTTTGGTAAAAGCTTTCACCAAATTGAGCGTATAATTATAAATGATTCATGCCTTATAAATCTTGTTTTTAGCAGGAAACAGTCCACAAAATACCCGTTTTGAAAATTTGGAATAAGCCCCCCCATAAAAAAATTATCATTCACAATAAGTCTAAATAATAATTGCATTTCATGAGGTTAATTGTGATATTTTAAATTCTGAAAATCTAAAAGGATGGGATGAGTGTCACAGTTAAGACACCGTGCTGTGAACCTCTCTGAACGTTAAGAGCCTGCAGAGCGGCAATAATGTGAGATGTATCAAAGGGGAAAAAGCAGAAACGTGATTAAATATTGACAGATCGCACAGCTGCGCACGTTAAAGATGTCTGGAGGGTTGGGAGCCTTCAGAAAAAAAAAGAAAGAAGAGTAAGCCTCCATTAGCTAATGAAGTTACTGCAGATGAGTGGCTGTAACGTAGCCTGCAGTCTGGCTCGGAGTCAAACTGATCACACTCACCGGAGCAAAGAAAAAAAAATAAAAAAGGAGTCTGTGACGGCAATGACGAGCACCCGGCTAAAAGAGAACGTGTGGAACTGTGTGTGTGTGTGTGTATTTTCACTGTAGTACACACCGATGAAGGCGGTGACCTTGGGGTTGATGATGCCACTGGGTAGGAGGTGAAAGTCGTACTCCACCGAGTCGACCACCACCGTGTGTCCCGCGTTGTTGCCGCCCTGCGGAGGAGAAACAGAGACTAATGAGGAGAGGCAAACACAAACACGAGGCCTAATGGAGGCTCTGCAAGTTTGTTTTGACGAGCAGGAAGGCGGCATGAATAGTTTGGCGAGTAGCAACAAGCATCACACATAAACCACTAGCCGCCGCCTGTTAGTATGTGTCGGCTGTTGCTTAGCGACTTCTGCTCGTGGACTCAGATCTCAATAAAGGTCTTACTGTGGTGTAAACGCACTGTCAAATGTAGGATGGGACAGGTCACGAGGAACGGCCTGGGATATGTATATAGTCAACACATGCAAAGCCGTCCAGACACTCACAGTTCATGTCCTCAAACTCCTGACTCAAGCAATAAACTGCTTTATGCTCCTAAGTCCTGCAGCCGAAAGAATGATGTGTTCTTTTACAACCGTCTATACAACAACTAATAAATAAAATGTGCTGATAAAAGTCAAACAACACTAAACAACTTGGCAGGCATTCACGCTTAAGTGGTAAACACGCAGCTGAATCTAACAAACGTTCCGCACACAGTGCCGGCCTTGAACGCCATCTGACTCGTGTCGTCGTTTTAGTCGTGGCATTCGAAGCTGCGCAGCACACAATATCTTGCGTTTCATGTCATTCGCGGCCAATAAGGCAACAAACTTCAAGCAGCAGCGCGGAACAACTAACAGAGCTCTTCATTTGTGCAGCTTTCTCTTCAGCCACAAAGGCGTTTATGCCAAATTTAGAACAAAATAATAAGGAGCATTGATACCTTAATTAATTTTATTCCTATGGAGTATAACAAGGACAAGCTCTTACAAATGAGTTTGGGTTTACACATGACCAGACACAGCTGACTGCAGAGATCCAAATGTAAAACTGAACAGTCCTTGGAACACAACGTCACAGTCTGACCTGCTTTGCTCCTCTCTATCTTTTTTCTAACTAATCATTAAATAATAAATGGAGGAAGGATGTTTTCTGTCGCGTTTTGATGTTTTTGCTGTGAGCATAAGGCAGCTGCTGATCCATCCGTGCCTCTGCAGCCTGCGTCACAGATCACTACCTGAGGTGCCAATTCGACTCAGTCAGCCCTGCGACCCGGGATGTGTTCCCGACGCTGTAGCTCGTGGGTATAAATCAAGCAGGGCATGTGCTTTGACCACGTGGAGTTATTCCTGGCCACAGAGGGACCCTGAAGGTGGAGGGAGGGGGGCGGGGGCGGTGGGGGGGAGATGCCTCTCCATTTTAGACGCTACTTTTACGACGCACGCACCCCACCCCACCCCACCCCCAACAGAGCTGAAGAACTCGGGGGATTCCTGCCGTCCCATGATTGGCGTCTCGTTTCCATCACGGGAAACTCGACTTTTGTCACCTGCTACTGTGCCGTGGCTTGTGCGCCGCTGCGGCCAATGCCGATTTATCTGCTGGATTGTTAAACCAAAATAACACAGCGTGGTGACACAATCTTCACAGCAGCTTCACACATTAGGAGAAAAGCGCAGAACTAAAGCACTTCTTATGGAAAGGTCCCCCTTAATACCTCGTTTGGAAAAGGATTCGGGAAAACTTGATCTTACTGATGGTGCAAATGGGCAAAAATATGTAAGCCCTGCCCTGACCTTGGATAAACACAAGCCTTACACCTCTCTGCATTGGTATGTCAGGACAACCATGGCGTATTATTCCTGCTGCGAATGTCTAATGCTGCGTTTAAACTTCAGGAGGAGCTAGAAACTGGCGTTTAGTCGCTATTTGATAGACATGACGATCAAAACTGACCTGGCTTCAACTTTTTTTCAGCCCTCCAACAAGAGTGTGACCAACCAATCGTACAAGCTCTGCCAATCCAGTACATTTACAAGGGAGGGTGACGACAACCTCAACAAGCACTTGGACAACAACTCAGTGGCAACAATACAGCAGTTGCTGGTTTTTGTGTAGACTGGTTAATGCTGACAAACAAGATTTATAAAATATGTTATGAGTCAAACTCTAAAAACTGCCACCTCCAGAGAGAAAGCTGACAATCTCTTCTAGGGTTATAATTCAATCTGTTGAGTTTGGGCTTTACTCCGGTTTCCTCTCACCTCCAAAGACGTGCTTGTTAGGTTAATTGGTGATTCTAAATTGAGGAGTGACTGTGAGTGTGAATGTTTGTCTCTGTGTTAGCCCTGTGATAGGCTGGCGACCTGTCCAGGGTGTACCCCGCCCCTCGCCCAATGACAGCTGGGATAGGCCCCAGAAACCCCCACAACCCTAGTGAGGATAGGCGGTAATAGAAGATGAGAGGAGTTTGGGCTTTGAGAGCTTGTGAAGGTCCATGATTGCTGCTTCTTTTATTTAATGACTCTTTACTATGTGAAAGTGCAATGCAGCCCTAGGTAGTCACATAACACTTTATTTTATAATTATCAATACAGCCTGTTCTTACATACTGGGGATTACTTTTCAATTATCAGGTTCTTTGGTAAAATTCATTGCAGAAAAGGTTCAGTTCCCAACTCCCAAAGAACCACAATGAATAAATTAATCTAACTAAACGCAAATGTTTCAGCAAAAACGAAAGACAAAGTTTTTATACACAATCTCTCATGTACTTGTGTTTTTCTGCAGCGACATGTAAAACAGCCGTATGTAACTAGAGGTCAGCTAATATCCGACACTGACACAAGAGTTGTGTTTAACATTTGTCTCCGAGCAGCACAGTGTCAAGGTGAGCACAGGTGCCGCCTCCTGAATGGACTCAAGGTCCTGTTTTGAAGCCGTGGTTTTGGAAACCGTGTTCACTTTAGAAGAATAGCTCCACGTTAAACTGAAAATTCTTCGGTTACTAACACTGTCAGTCAGTGAGCGCAGCCCAACGAAGGGAGACAGCTGGAAGGACAGCGGCAGTGGGCTTAAAGTTTCCAATGTAAAGGCAGAGACATACCAAACCGAAACAAGACCGACTGTGATGTCACCCATGTCTTGACCGAAAGTCCACAGGTCCTGCAAGGAACTTGCGCATACGTTCTGCATGAAAGGGAATAACTCTCCAATGCCTGCATAGGCATAGTAGTTTGTATTCTTCATTCAAAAGGGGAAACACAAAGAGTTGGGAGGTGAAGCGTCACAAACTGTACACAGCTGGTCTTTCCTGTTGGTCTACAGTTTGTTCTCTTTCTGGATGATTACGTTGCTGTTGAAAATATTTGTGAATTAAAATATTTAGATGAGATTAAAATGGGAAAACAAGAGGAGTCCTCACTGTGTGTCTCCCCATAAAGTTTATTCAATTAAAACAGTGAGATAAAAAGGCAAATGAGACATGCTCAGCCTCTGCAGTTGAAATGCAGTGCATCTATTGGCTAATAAGGGTGTAGTCTCTTTCCTCTTCGGGTACATCTTTATCCTCTTTATCCAGACATCTTCAAGCATGACAGATTAGGGCAATTAAACAAATGAACCCAACCCAAAGACACTTGCACCACCACTGCAAAGCCAGTGACAGTGCAGAGGGACGTAACGTGCCCTTTAGGCTTCGGTGTTCTCTTTACTTTCCACTGCACATTCAACATAGTGAATCAGTTCACCAAAACTCCACTCAAACAAGCAAACAAGCCGAATAAAATGAACAATTACGTAACCTGTTATTCCACATCTGCACAATCTGAAGGACACGTAAGGATGTGTTACGTTTCCTCCATTATTATC
The DNA here is from genome assembly GCF_022458985.1 of Mugil cephalus. NCBI lineage: Eukaryota > Metazoa > Chordata > Actinopteri > Mugiliformes > Mugilidae > Mugil > Mugil cephalus. The sequence continues at coordinate 18,726,936 of NC_061782.1, read as the reverse complement.
AGATTTATTCACTGCTTTATTCACATGGTATAACAAATGTTGGAGAATCAAAACTGACTCCTAATATGGAAAACAGGGTGGAAAAAGTCACAAGTAGCTTGTGTGCGGGCACTTTTTCTTTTCTTTTTTCCTTTTTTATTAAATTTACGTCAGATTAATTACAGATTTTTTTTTTTAAAAAATGATCAAAATAAAAATCATCAACATTCTGAAAGGTGAGACACATTATTAGCTCATTCTTGACCAAAGCCAGTGCTTGGGCTTTATAGAGCCGTATAGTATGGGTGTTTGACTTCATGACATTTGATTTATATCGAATCCTTTAAATGCACTGAGTTAGGGTTCAAAAGATCTCACCCATACAAACTCCATTTATCAGAACATCTATTGAAAGGGCTAACAAAGGCAACGGTCTTTTGTTAGCCAACAAAGCCTTGTTTTGTTTTTTTTAAGCAAAAATTTCTTTAGCAACCAAGTCCACTGCAATGAATTTGTTGTTGGCAACCTCAACTGAATTTATACTACGTTATAATATGGCCAGTGGCCACCAGTGTAAGAACAACTGTCTATTTGGAAACCTCTTTAAACCTGCTAAGCTTGTTTTGTCAACCCCTTGGTCTGGCCGCCCCAAGCTTTATCTAACCAAATACAGCTCCATAATGAGCACAATGAGGGTGTGAGGTGCTCAGGTATGTGCAGTATTTGCTTGATGAAGCATGATGTGGATATACGATATTCCACAATAATTACTGACAAACTACCATTAGTCTCATGAGACTTGTTTAGCTGAGATCAGCTACACACCCCTGAATCCACTGTAAACCCAACTGTGACTTCTAGGAACTTAGAGGTGTGGACTGTAAGCAACACCGAGCAAGACTGCTGGCAAAGCCTATTTTATAAAAAGATCAACACTATCTGCTCCAGCACTTCTCCGCTCGCTCACACACCAGCAAGCGCCCCCCCAGCAAACATATAAGCACACACCGTAATCTATGATATGGACGGGCCCCCCCTGCTAGAAAATAGTTTATTTTTACACATCTCCAGCTCTTGGCAGGACGGCTGGAACAAGGAAGCTTCAACGATCAGGAGAATCCATGTTATGTCAACTTGTTATCAGCACAGACAATTAATAGATCTCTGAACTCCACAGTTATTCAGAGCAGTTGTATTAACGCGAATGTCTGTGAAGGAGCAGGGTGCCGTTAAGCCTTTTTGATATCGCCCAAGTAGCAGAACAGGGAACTCACTTTCATTAAAGCTGCTCTCAGTCAAAATTCATGTTTCTTAATGATTTAATATTTGAAATGATTCAAATTTTAGTGTCCAAGAGTAAAACTCTGAAGACATAACTTTGCAGAAGCTGTACGTAGGCCTAGGTTTAACAAAAATGTAAGTAAATGTGACAAAAAAAAAAAAATAATAATAATTGTCGGAATAGTCTGCCAATAAGCAGTAATGACTAAGGCTGATCCCTATTGTCACGCTGTCAGCCAGGCTTAAAAGACAGATTATGAAGACAAACATACTTATAATCCTCAACTTTAGGTATGAAGATAAATCTTTATTAGTATCAAATATCAAACAATACTACTCTAGCTCAGCAGAGGAGATTCAAAACGTAGAGAGGTTATCTGCACGTCCTGCATGTTTTTGGCCAGTAATTCATAGGACACTGAAATGCAGGCGAGCTAAATACATTTGAGGACCTGTCTTCACTGCACATTTTGTTATAAAAACAACACCAAGTCAATAGAAAACACAGAAAACCGAAAAGCTGTGACAGTTTAATATCTACTCAAAAAATAGGAAGCACTCCATGTTGTTGTTGTTGTTGTAACACAGATTCAGACTGAACTCAGTCGTGTGCTTTGGAAGTGTTTTGTTGCCTGGACAATAGGTGCACAGGTCCAAAACATGAGGTTATTACCATTCCAGACAGGTTGACTAAACTGTATTACATGTTTACATGCCACACACCAAATATGACCTGTCTCCTGCTGGTTTTCTTCTTGGGCTAAATATGAGGCTCCATGCCAGAGGCTTTTTAAAGATTTTGGTCAGGGACTCACTACTCCCTCTACAGCATCCACTCACTATCATAACTACTATTATTCATGGCGATCAAGGGCAACAATATCCCCAACGTGTCGGGAAGTGGAACCAGTGAGATAATGCGCTGACCAACACAAAACGAGTAAACAGAGGGGTCAGTTGACTAGAAAATAACATCTTTTCATACATGTACTATAGGTGCCACATGTGTGCAGGAACTGTTAAAAACCATTAGAGAGGAGTCTTTGAACACACAGCTTAAGCCCTGATGACAGATGGGCTTTGGTAAAGAAGTAACATTTGTTTTTACAGTAGGCGCACATGGACCCTATCAGCCAGTCTGAACGGGGTGTAAATATGGTTTGTTTAGATATGTACCAAGCGCCAAACAACTCTGACATTTATTTAAGAAGAGAGGTCAAACACAAACTCAAATTTGACAATATATATCGCGCAAGACGTGGTTACATGCTTGTGTTTCCCTGCTTGTCTTAAACCGATCTGGTGGGGGACTCTAATATGTAGTACTGTGGATGCAATAAACACGCAAAGACCTTCATTCCATTCATTTATAATAGTTTAACTTGTTCACAGCGGTTAATGTGCTACTGCTGCCTTCCAAATCTGGTAAAGATCAAAGCACAAAACAAAGCCTGTTTCAATGTTAGCATGAGGCTAACTTCCAGACTTCCAGGTCTGTGGCTCCAGACCTGCCCAGCTTTGACAACACCACCATGAAAGGGATGCACCTGGCCACTTCAGCCACCCCCCCACCCCAGACCATTTTGTCATGTGTACACGACACTGTGCAATTTATCACAACAGTAAAGGTCTCTGTGGAGCGTAGCAGCTAGCAGGAATTCAAGGTGACATTAGCAGAAACACGGACAGGACCCCTCGCTGAGATGCTGAGATGTTCCTCAGATAGCACACAGCTGTCAGCTTAGCGACAAATAACGATGCGTTCACGACATGTTAATCTCCATCGAGGTGGGAGGGTGGTGGGGGGCGGAGGGAGGGGGCGGCATCCATCCTGACTTTCAAGGTGGTTAGCCTTGGTGCTAACTGTACCATCAAACCTGTTAACAGCCTGTTTCTGTGGTCATTCATTTGTAGCGTTTCGCTACAAAGTTAAACCAGAAATGACAAAATGTAAAATATATCATATTTGATGTAAACAAACCGCTGCTACTAAGCAGTGTTGCGTTTGCAACCAACAGTTTATTGACATCTTTGTAGTCTTTCAACAAGTGCGACTCATCATAAACTGTCACATTATGCAGAGACGTGAAGGGTTTGACCCCCCCTCCACTTGGATGCTCGTGATTATGATCTATCCCATAACGACACTTGGTAAAACTAGCTCTGATGCTCTCTGATCACACACATGAACCTGGCTCTGACAGCTAGCCTCACCGGTTACCTGCTGGGTTTCCGGTTCAATAGCTCTACCGGTAACGGACGCCTGACAAGGAGGAGGAGGAGGAGGGGGGGGGCAACCTACCTGACATCTGCACACCATATCCGCGTCTTGTGCCAGCAGATCCACAACTTTTCCTTTTCCCTCGTCGCCCCATTGAGCCCCGAGCACCACGGTCACTCTGTTGCCCACGGACGGTCTCGGTGTCCGTGTCGTCGGGTTGTCGCTGCCGTTCGGGGCCACGGCGGCTTCCTGGCTCCCGCTTTCCGACATTTTTTTTATGTGTGTGTGTGTGTGTATGTGTGTATGTGTGTGTGCCGTGCTGCTCTAGTGTTTTCAGTCAATCAATGGTGCAGCACCAGACGGCAGTGAGGAGGACTCAAGGAGGGAGACTATTCGCACATGCGCACTAACGTTTAATCAGAGTGAAATTATAATGAAAGTAATGAGCTGCTCATCGCTCATATGTTTCATATTCTCACTTTAAAGACCTTTTACAGTTTCATTTAAACATAAACATTAAACAAAGTCACAAATTAAACAATTATATACATTACATTTTTGACAACATTTATTAAGAAACTAGTTTCTAAGTCAAACACCTGCATCCTGCTCTTGTCTGTGCACACCAAGATTAAGATTACAGATGCTATAAACCATGATAAGTTTTCTCTTACAGACCATTAAGCATTTCATTATAATCAACAAACAAGACGTGAGTGAGTTTGTCGTTTGGCTCTATCTGGTGGTTTTGTGGAGCAAATGTCCACGTGGTCTAGACATCTAGATTTGGTTGCAATTCTTCAGATCGACATGAAATATGAAACAAACAAACAACTTATAATGATAGTATTTTACAAAACGTAGTGGAAACAGTGAATGTGAAATGTTTTCTACAAAGATAAAAGTAATCAACAAATTCTCTTTGTGTGTGTGTGTGTGTGTGTGTGTGTGTAGACTTGTGAATCTGTACCTGCAGCATATGAAGGTCAGCAGAGCTAACATCACGACTGTCCTTTCATCCCCTATGTGCCTAGAGTGAGACAGATGGAGGTGGGTGGACGTGAGAAAGCGGTGGGAACAGTAGGTGCAGGTCACGACTCTGGCTCCGAAGGCCTTTTGTTGACAAATTAACATCTAACAGTGACCTTATTTTATGAAAATAGTCAGACATTAGTGCACTCTGAGTCAGTGGGGGCAGGAAGGTCATACTATATGTTTCCCATCAAATTCATCTCATTACAGGAGAAACACAGTTTTATGATGGAGATGTGTGTTGCTGCACACATTCCTTAGTAGCAGGAATCTGTTGCCTTCATTATGTCTTGATTCTTTACTTTGAATGTCCTACTTACATAAAACATCTGAAATTCTATCCAGTCATTGGCAAAACTAATAAAAAAAATTGTCTCTGCTTTTAAATTAAATCCTATCTACAATTTAAACAAATTAATTTTCTATTTCGATTTATTTTGAAGTTTTTATTACACTGCTATGAATAATAATAAAACGTGTAAATTTGTGAAATTAAAGTAAGTTAAATACATACACAAGCTTTATGGATTTATGATGAGTAGTTAAAAAGCGGAATACGTTACCATATTTATCTAAGATGTTGTTAAATTTCAGTATTTGTCAGATAATTTGTAGATGATCTCCTGTCCTGCAGGGGGCAGCACGCACTTACTGCACCGGTGGTGTCAACTATGGTGTCGACCTTATCTGACTTTTTGTTTGTTGCTACTTCCGTAGCACGTCAGCTAACACCACGGAAGTTGCTTTCTGTTATGCCTTGCAGTCCATGTTGCAGTCCTCATCTCCTTGGGGTTAATTGACATTTAGAGCCGCTAAATTAAAATGCCTCGCCCTCTACTTCTCAGGACTTTCGTGAACGAGCGGCTGTCAGCTGCCGCCGAGGAAATCATTCAGGTTTTTGAAAGCACGATAGCAAAATATGAAGAGGAAGCATCCAGCTCAAAGCAGGAGAATGAGCGGCTCAGAGGTCTGCTGCGGGAGGTTATGTCAAAACAGAAAGCAGGTACTCCATCTGTCGGTGTCAGACGAGACCAAAACTAGCATCCTAAACGTAATCTGTGCTACTTGTATTTAGTTTCTGTTTCACATCTGTTTATGTGTGTGATTCTTTGTCTTTTATGCTTCAGATGACTTTTATATCACTTAAATAACTTCCTTTAAAAACGTTTTCAGATACAAAGATTTGTCCCAAATGTGGTAGCTTAAGTGTTGGGTGGTAAATAATTGTAACCACTGCACACAACCACAAGTGGTTACTCATCCTGTTCTCTATGTTTGTGTTCCTACACATTTTTATGATGTGGTTATGAGGTTATTAATGTGCATACATACAATAGATATTTGGTAATATTTATTGGTTTTATTTCATATTATTTGTGTTTTTATTTGTTATAAAATTGTTGCAAATTTTCTTAAAGTTCAGCGGTCATTAAGTACATTCTTAAACAACCAAAACAAATAAATAAATAAAGTTCCTACTTTGTATCATCAAGTACAAGTCTGCAAAAATTTGGCGATAAAACTGATGCATTCACTCTTACTTTCTTTTTCTTTTTTTTTTTTTTAAATCAGAGCCGACGCAGTTATCCGTCTATAAAGAGCACAGTCCGCTGGAGCAGAGTCGGTGTGAGCAGGAGCCGAGCACCTGCATCCATCAGGGCGACCCAGAGCTTCGACACATTAAAGAGGAAGATCATGAACTCTGGGCTGGTCTTCAGCAAGAGGAACAGCAGGCAGTGGAGTTTAAGGACGCCGATGTCTTATTCCCTCTTCAAAATGAGCAGGAAAATACAAAACTGTCTTTCCACTCTCATATGCAAAACTGTGAGCGAGGGGAGGTGTTTCAGCAGCTGCAGGACACTAAAACTGTAAAGTTTCCCGACTCGGTTGCGTCTTCACAGACTCTGGTCCATAATGTCCCAGAGGGAAGGGAAAGTGACAGATATGCAGCAAGTTTCACATCAGAACAAACACAGACAGAACAAAGTCCGTCCTTTGCAACTACCAGAGAACCTACAGATTTATCTTTTTTAAACTCAGATGATTATCGTTGCTATTTGTGCAGCAGAGCTTTTTCCTCCAATCTGCGCTTGATAAATCATGCTTTCCAAGAGCATTCAAAAAATGCGGGCGTCCTGTGTGCCGTGTGCGGGACATCCCTGGAGTCCAGCGAAAGTCTCAGCCTGCACCTCAAATCGCACAAGGGCTCTAAATGCTGTGTGTGCGGCAAACACTTCAAGAGCAGGACCTCTCTGACTGAACACATGGCCGGCCACAGCGGGGTGAAACTCCATCGCTGCCACGTTTGTGGGAGAGAGTGCAGCCGCAAAGGAGATTTGAAGATCCACATGAGGATACACACGGGCGAGAAGCCTTTCTGCTGCTCCGTCTGCTGCAAAGGTTTCACCCACAGTGGACATCTGAAGAAGCACATGAGAAGCCACACGGGAGAGAGACCGCATCACTGTGATGTCTGCGGCAGAGGGTTTCTGCAGAGCGCGCACCTGAAATACCACTTAAAGACTCACACTCAGAAACACTGACTTCTGACCACTTCTGAGGCCTTATTTATTGAACAAACAGAAACTGAGAGTAAAAGAGTTCTTCACAGTGTAACACTTGAGCAGCAAGTGTAAAACAAACCGTTAAAAAAACATTTAAATAATGTTTCAGAGCCTGTCTCAGGTTAATCATTTGTTCTGAGCAGGAATACTCACTTTATTTAGTCTGAAAGACTATTTTTCAGTAGTAATACATTTGATAAATAGCATTTATTGTTAAATTTACTCAGGTTACAGGCTCTGAAATATATTTTTTCTTCCTATTCATTGTTGACATGACCTGTGCTCTGGTTGCTGGTTTGAATATGTGAAGTTAATAGTGTGGATTAATGAGGAATAATAATGATATGGGTAATTACACAAATTTTGTGTTGTCCAATTTTATTGCTAAAAAAGTGTATCAGTCCTCTGATATTCACCAGAGACAGTGACCTTTTAGTTATTTGTTGTTTTTAGCTCATACAAGGGAACAGGTTTGTTTGGAATCAGCATTAATTATGATAATTTTTAGACAAGTTTTATTTCATTTCAGCCACAACATTATGATAATCTGCCTGATATTGTGTAGGTCTCCCAAAACACATCGGACTCACCAGGGAATAGACTCAAGCCTTCTGGCAACAGCACGTCGTTAGTGGAGGTCTTTGGTTCCTAAAGGTTTAGAAGAGGGGCCTGTGTGGATCTGCCTGGTCCCTGCTGATCACAGTCAGTTTTGATTATCTGGGGAGTTTAAGCTGCTGCTGTCAGGGAGTATCGCTGTTATGAAGTGGTGGTGCCTGGTCAGCAACAATGTTTACAGGTGGTAGTTGTTTAAATAAATTCCAAATGAATGCCAGGACCAAAGGTTTACAATTCTCATCAAACTGGCTTCAAATCTATTTTACTGTTTTTCCTAAATGATGCTTTAAATATTATTTTTAGTGAGGTAGACAGTTTTCCTCCTCAATTCACATGATTACACATTGATGTTCTTCCCAATGCCTGTGAGGAATCCAAGTCACCAGTAGGTGGCACTGCAGCAGCCTTTATTTGTCCATGTACTAGTTAAAGAGTTGAGCTACAGCTTTTTTAATACGATGATCACTTAAATGTTAAAAAAAATATTAGTTATGCAACTGCCCTCACTAGTACGTTATTATTATCTTGACCATTGGCATAACTTGCCCAATGTTGGTACAGGCAAGAAAAACATTTTAGCCCGTGAATTGCCCGCAATATCTCACTTGCTCACATGCTATAGTAAATCTAAAATTGTGTCAGGTTTTGAGCTGGTCATCCATTAAAGGACCATGAAGGCCAACTTGGATCTCTCCCAGGTGGCCTCAAAATCTCTCCCAGAACAGGAGCTCATTCAGGAATCTCTGTGTTTGGGAAGCGGCTCCAGGCGATCCAGATTTCAGATTTGAAAGCTAAAGACCTAATCAGGCCTCAGCGACCCCTGAGCCTAAAACTAACTGCCCTAATCTGGTTATGCAACCACCCCTAAAGACAGGATCACCCGCAGACGCCTCTGGACCCTTGGGAACAGTTTCCCACATGTCAGCCCACGTCTGGCCCCAACAGAGATTCAAAGACTCAAATCTAATCAGGAGATCCTCAGTTGGCCTGATGTGCTAAAATCTCATCTGAATTATAGACACTGAATGACTAAGTGGGGCCAACTGTATTGTGTAGTTTTCTATATGTACTTGTGGAAGGATTTGATCTAGACTATTTGAGAAATGTGCCCCATATGTTTCTGGAAAAAAAAAATACAGGTCAAGAGGTTAATCTCCTGTGATTTAAATTATGTGAAACTTACTCAAGGGATTTTCTTTATGTGGGTCAGGCATAGTTTAACACCATAGAAGAGGGGGTTACGTTGGCGGCTGTTATGTGTGTGAGTATTTGTGCAGGATTTGTGAGAAGTGACATTTTTGCACCCGTGAAGAATTTATCTGGAGCTCGGGCCGTCATCAGGAATTCCACGTCCTCGGTTGCATAACTGGGTCAATGAGTTAGTGGGCGAGGTCTCGGAGCAGGACGGATCCGGGCCAAAGTATTTGGGGGGAGTCCAGGTGTGGATGGGAGGGAGATGGGCTCTCCCTCGCATCGGGATCATCCTCATGGGTATGGTGTGGAGGAGGAGGAGAGCAAACATCTGGCAGACACGTCCGAAAGTTAAACACACACGCACCAACAAGTTAGGGTGTTGCGCAATGGATATTATTTATTTTGGAGGAGCAAGTGGGAGGGGGCATTCACACGTGAACACGAAGGCATTTCCTGAAACACAGATGAAGGTTTTACTTTTTGTTGCACCGGCCGTCCAATCACATTCCTGCTGTAGATGTTTCGATTTCATGGCATGAACTCGCAGACGATTTGTTTTGTGGAAAACAGCAGTGGAAGCCCTGAGGAAGGCCAGATGATACATTTGCCTTATTGTTTACTTTCTATTGCTAGCCCCTGTGTATATTAATCACATGCTGGACCTTTCGTGCAGCACGGAGTTCGGCTATTAAAAGCAGAGGGAATGAATGCCGTTGCAGTTGTTGCTGTGGGAAGAAATTGTTTCCTTACATGCCCCCCGCCCGCCCCGCCCCACTCGGTTGCCCTCAACAGATCTGATGAGTGGATCAAGCAAAGCCTCTCTTGTCATCTCTTACCTTATTACACTTGATGGTTTTAGCCACAAACATGAACCGTGCGATTTAGCACGTCTGAAAAAGGGCAGTGATATAACTAAAGAAGGACTTTAAGAGAAGTAAACAATAACATTTACTTCTAATTTACTGATGAGTTATCCAACCATCCCTACTTGAAGAAGAGTCTCTCCTGCATCTCCTCCATTTCGTACTTAAGGTCTGGACAAACCAAACCGACATCAAAGCGATCCTGGCAATGAAGGCGAGTGTCTGGACCAAAAAGTTGAACACGCTTCAAAGACAACAGCCAGCCCTCAGCTGACACATGGGTTCTGCACCTGTATGCTAGGAAATAAGTCTTCATACCAGCATGTGGCAGTAATTTGTATTTACATTCAAAAGTAGAAACTGGAAGAGCTACAATTAGCTAGGGAGCTGGGGTGAGCTGTGGACAGAGCTGTCCGCGGTTGATTTGTTCTAGATGATCATGCTGAAATGTTTAGATAAGATGAAGATCCTTTCCCTCTGAACTTTGATATCTACTTAAGTCACTTCCGTTTCTCTGCTTGTGCACCCACGGAGTTGTTTGGCTAAAACTGTGGCCACAGATGCTCAGTCACGCTTGGTGTGTCACGTCCTTCACAAGATAATAAGCAACGAAAAGCGTCCTCCTCCACTAGCTTCAGCAATCATCACATCGTTTCCGTCCCAAGATTTTAGTACCAAAAACTGATCTTAAGAGAGTTCTTTATGAACATATCTCCCGCACCACAAAATGTCATGACAACAACAATTAATTAATTCATTTGCGAGTATGTGTTCATGATATTTTTATTTTTATTTTTCGAAACATTTTTTTTATTTAATGTTTTGACATTCACAGCATTAGTGCGTCGTTTTTTATTAATATTTTACAAACTTTGCTTTAAGCAAGCATACATTTTGACGGGCTTTGTGTGCCCTCCATCTGCCCTCTCCTCCCAAATTGACTGGCATGTTCCACTAAATACAGAATGTTTCAATTAAATAAAAACATTACCAGTCAAATAAAGTGTAATTACTATTGGAGCCATTCTTCCACTTTCTGCTTTATACTTCTGACTGATCAATAAATGAACCAGTGGCTGGTCGTTAACATAAATAAAGAACCTTGTGACTTCCTCCCCTGCCTGACCCACTATCTGGCTCTGGACTCTGACGCATGTATTAAAGAGATTTGAATCTCTTGGCTTATTTATAAAAATCCAAAGTAACCAGCTGGCCTGCTATTTGTCGGATTCTGGACCAAACCCCTCGTCCCCCCCACCCCCTCCTATCACCCCCTGCCTCCCCCCCTGCAGCCTGACTCTGTGCAAGCTGCATGAATGCGATGGCTGTGAGTTTTACAGCTGAATGAGACAAGGGACAAACGGGCGAATGCATGCATCAGCCTTGTTGCCCGGAAACCACCGTGCTGCTCACATGTGAGGGCGTCGCAGGCCAGCTGTACGAGGGTAAGTCTGCTTCTCATACATCCGTGATGTGTAAAGTAAAGGACGGTGGTGGGACTGCTGACGCTGACTGCCAAACAGCACCTAGGGGGAGGTGCAGGGAAGTGTTTGGGATGCACACTGAGTACATGCTATTATGCTCTGCCAGGCAGTTTAAATGCTGCAGATTTTGAGTTTATAGCAGGCTCTGTAGAGCTGGTGCATCTCCAGCAGAAAACTGTTACAAGGTCAAATGGATGCGACTGGCGCACGGTGCTAAAAACGCGCCACATCACGCGTGGCCAAGGGCATTTGCTGCAAGCGACACTTGATTTGCAATATCGGACAGTCCTGCTGCTCTGATAGTCCACATTAATACTTGGAACATCAATCACTGTCATTAGCCCCGCATCCATGTTGTGATAGCTGCAGAGGAAGTTGCAGGACGACAGGGTTTTGGGGGCCAGAGGTCGAGACTTGTACACAGCGTGAGTTGCGGCATCGCAGCAGGTGACGGTGTGAGAATATAGATCCTCCTCAAAGACACACACCACAGCGGGACATGAAAGAGCTCTGGGAATAAATCCCACTGAGCCGAAAACACTACTGTGCGATGTAAAAACGTGGCAGCCCACTACGTGTTCAGTGCGCACACACACAACATTTGAAACTTCCCGCTTCTCTTGGGTTTGATAACTTTTGAAGTTGCTTGGATATCAGTGGTCCTGGAGCTTTGGGAAAGCTGCCTTTCTCACCGTGATAAGTGGCTCTGTTGATGTCAGTTTTCACCTGCTGTGCATGCAAAGAGTTTCAACAAGCTGATGCTGCTAACATTAGTCCTTTAAGGTTCGTAAGGATTCACAATTCATGATCTGAATGTTTCTTTTGCAAGCTATATAGAAACTCGTTTAATTTTTTATAAACTAGATCATTTAAGAGGAGCTTCAGCAGTTTTATTTGCGCTTCCATAATGTGGCGGGACTTGCGAAACTCAAAGAGGAACGATCCGAATCTTTTATTCCTGTGGATTTATCTCCAATAAACCTTAATTCCAAACAATCCCAGTGTTGTAGTAAACCAGCCTTTATAATCAAATTCTGGAGAAAGGAACCTTACATGACATCCCTGATTATGTTTGGTCTTACTTTTCTTAAGTAGGACAAACACACTGGCCGAGATTACAGGCTAGAAGCCGGTCATGTCGTGTGTTTGTCTTTGGGTGAGATTCCAAATCCCCGTACAAGTTTTGTAATCAGCCTTGAGCGCCGCCTCAACCTTAACCCCGTTGCACTGTCCCTTTCTTCCCACTTGATATCCTACCATGGCCTTGTGTCATGAAAAAATTACACAACTATTTAGAAAGTTCAGTCTTAAAACCAGGCACGTCTTACAGCTTACAGCATCCTGTGAATATGCAGCAGGGTAATATGAGCAAGTGGACTTAAATGAGGAAAAGACTAGACCATCAAATGCTTCGAAGAGGCAACAACAGGGACCTAATCAGTTATTATTTTATAGTGCTCCACCTGTCTGCCGGAGGCTGAGATGACGTCTTGTTGAAACAGAATGTGGCGCAGACAAAACCAGAAAATCCTCAAAGCGGAGAGGCCGAAACAAGCGTATGTTTGCCTCCTTTTACTGTGCAAACATCCCAGCTCTAAGGATAAGCTGCTGGCGTACCAGGTGTAATTTGCTCGGCAAGTATTTGGTGGACTGACATGGACTCCTGCACAAAGTGCAGGTTGTTACCTCAGAGGTGTTAGTGATGAAAATAGGTTTAGACTCATTATTTGTCACTCGACCACGTGCTGATTTTAACGCCAGTATTTTTTGCACTTATGCTTGCAAATGTGTGTGGTCTGTTCGGATGTTTACAATCTGACCGGAGGCCTAACACACAGATTGTAGAAAGGAAAAAGGGATGAACAGAGAGCTCATTTGGAAGAAAATACAGTGAAGAAAAAAAAACTATGGTAAAGTATTTGAGCATATTTATTTTGACAATATTTTGTAGTTATTTTATGGGTCAGTTTAGTTTAAACATGCTGGAATGCGGTCTCATTAACTTTTATGGGTAAATAAGCTCAGGTTTGTTTTCACATCTTGAGCAAAGCATCTTATGCACACACAGGGACAGGAGTGTTTTGAGTTCAGAGGAGGTGAACAGGGGTCATTTTGGCTTTTATCAACAAATAGTTCAAGATTTGGATTCCTCACAAATGAATACTCTCGCTTCACGATAAAAGAAGGAAGAGGCCTCTACATGCATGAAGAATGAAAGGCCCGAGAAAGACATTTTTCATCATGGGATGAACGCTGTGATTACATAACTTCTCCACTGCTGGTTCATGGAAAGTCCCAGGAATAATCGGAGACATATGGTTGCCATTTCATAGTTTCAAATAACGTAGCAGCATTGTTATGCTGCATGTGTCTCTGTTGTGGAGAATGTCTACAAAGAGAAAAACCCACACAAAATAAAAGCTTTTATTCAGAACGTTTCACACTTCTACAGTGTACAATTGAGAGACGAACCTCACATTCAAGAGATAATTTTTTCATGAATGGAATCTGTGTGTCACATCCTTCCCGTGTAAAGTCAAAATCCAATTCTCTCTCTCTCGCCATAACAATATCACATTAGATGATCACTTGCTTCCTATTTGAAGGTATTCACAAGAGCTACCACTGTCTTCCCAACAAAAGTCACAGACCAAGTCAGCAAAGGACTACCGTACGTATGCCACTAGAGTGCAACTGCTTCCAGCATACAGGTGTTTTCCTAATACGGATGTGAAGTGTTGGGGTCGATGCATGCAACTGTAGACAGCGTGGCAGTTTCAGAATACAGCGCATCTTCACCCAAACCTCTCTGGAGTTAATAAGAATCCGATTTGGTTGTGTTGACTTTCTGAGTTAACCTCTCTTTTGGATTAAATGGAGCACATAGGCGGTTCTCAATAGTTAAGCAGTCCACTTCATTTCCCTCCTGCTCCCAGAATTCATCAATTTTGTCCATTTCAAATGGCAGTATAGTCACAGGTCTTGTAGTTCTAATCCATCTTTGACTTTGGGGCTGCGGAATTTGCGTAACTCAATCCTTTCTTCCCTCTTCATAAAAACTGTCAGATTATGTTTTCATAACTTCTTGAAAATAGTAATTGGCATTATAGCTACATAGTTTAATGGTGGGGGCTATGGTCATTTTATAATGTAAACCTTTTTCCAGAGTGTGAGGATGAACTTCTCCCATTTTTAAGTATTCTTTGTGACAGCGGATTAGACGTTCAGCGAGGTCCTCTCTTCTAATTCTTGACTGAGTCTGGTTCCTAGATACTTCATACTGTACCTTGAAGGATCCACAGTATGTGTCATGGCCTCCTATCTATCCCAATTTATAGTGTAGCCTGAAAAATCCGATCAAGACTGAATAGTTTCCAGCAAGTAAGTGATCATTTTTCTGACAGTGGATCCAATTTATCTGATGACAGCAACTAAGAATGGCGGTAAACTAAGTGTGGTAAGGTAAATAATGTGTGTGTTTTACCCACACATGTACTCCCCGATTCAGGTCTGCACAGCACATATATTGAAACCAGAAACATAAAAACGTAGCTGCCCTGTCCTGTGACTAGACCATGGGTCATCTCTGAGAGGAAATTAACTTGAAATCTTCAGACAAGCTTTGCGTGCAATTAAAAGGAACATATATATGTACACACATCATTGTGGTAAACTTGCATTACTCAACCTTTTCTCAGTATGTTTGCAACGACCACAAGTTCAATGTGGTGCAGTTGCCCACATGCTTCACTCTCATGATTTGCATACACTGTTCAGCCTCCATAATCGATGGTTTAGTCTTTGCTTGTTCACAGTCTAAATGACGCCGTTTCTTCACGCTATATGGAGGGATTTTTGTATCTTTAATTCATCTACAAAACCACTGTTGAAACAACAAATAGATTATTTATTAATCCAGAGATGATTAGTCTCTACTAACCTATACAACCCATATGATTATCAAAAGCATATTTGCTGATTTACTGTGCATATTAACTCCTTATTAATTGATTTCTTTAATCATGTTTCACAATATTTTAAAGTAAACGCTTTATTAGGAATTAAAAATAATACCTTCCATCATCATATATTAACAAAATATTGTGATCATGTTTAATCAGCTTGACAGTTGCTGCCACTAATGAGATACCTAAAGATACTCACAGACTTCACTATCTCATTTTCATGTAAGCTGACAGGCCTCATTCCACACCTGACAACACCACACTCAAGGGACATCCTGTGGCCTCTCTGGCTTTTCTTTATATTGTTGTCTAGAAATATCACCACCGCGCATAAACTCCCCTTTCATTGTGTCATATAATGGGCTATTCCGAGACTAAAAAAAGCACTAGAACGTAGTAAGTAAATGCAGCCCTCTGACTTTTGCTGCGTGTATTAGATAAATATTTAAGAGTAAATGTTTGTCAATAACGACATGGAGTTGAACGCGTCACTGATCTGCGTGTTGGCTTTGCATTTCAGTGTGGTGACGCTCACTAGGGTTTATGGCACATGATTCGTCCGTGCATGTGGCAGATGCGCCTCATTTAATCATATGAGTGTCACACTGCCATGTGGTTCGCATGCAGCTGAGGGATCTAGTGTCAGCCTCTGAAATTGCTGAATCTAAGCCTGTAAAAACGCAGGAGCTTGTGGAACGTAAATTATTTCTAAGAGGGGCCCGTTGTTCAGAATTGCACAGCAGAATATCCACACACAGTTCTTCACAGGCAACAAAGGCTAAGGAGAACTGACATGTGTCTCACTCTTCTTGTTTAGCACCTGTGGACAGCTTACTGATTCCGTATACATAGATTTAGGGGTTTGATGCAACCTTCAAATGGAACTCCTGAGCTAGTGTTTATGACATAAAAAGTGGTGTACACAAAAATTAGTTCATTTGATATCACAGACGTCGGCGTCTGGGAGCCATCGAGGCAAACAGTTTAACAGGATAAGAGCTTAATGTAGGATACACAAAGGCAGAAAGAATATCTACATATGCCACAGACATAAAATTATAAAGTAAACTTGGTACAGCCAAAATAAACATATTAACCGTCGGGTTAATAACTACAGAAGAAGATTAGGGCCGCTGTAGAATAACCAAATTCCTTTTTTTTTTTCTTAACAGTGGCCCTAATCCTCTTCAGCAAGTATCCACTTCTGACATTTCTAAAAGCTTCAACAAACTCTTACCTAAAACACTTCTGGTTACGAGGTTATGACATTAACGTTTAAATGCAAAAAAACATTTTGTGCACGCAACTTCTCCACAACTTCTCATGTTAAAACCACAAGTCCACAAGTTTGCATTTGAAGGAAGCCTTCATTTTTTTATTATTTTTTTTTTTTAACTAAACTCAAAGTCAGTCACAGCGGTGGTATTCCAGGTTGAGCACCTTTGGGCGTGGAGGGCCTTTAGAGTTAGGATGAGACTCTGTAAATAATACCACACAACCATATGTCTAGAAGAGTTGACTAGAGAATTAAGGAAACATATTCAAAACGTTCCTTTCGACAACATCAAGTGACTCACTGCATGTTACAACATGAAATATCAGGAGGAAGGTGGTTATTCAAGCCTCAGGGGAAATGCAGGTGCGCAGTTGCTCCCACATCATAGATACACAACAATGTGACCGTACACAACAGAAATAGGTATTGATTGAAGATACAATTACCAAAAAATGTCTCAGTAAAATCAGCTCAGATGTGCTCTTGAAGCTGGCCACCGAACTGTCTCCATTAAAGTGGATGTGCTCAACGTGGTTCTTTAAGCTGCCTCCATGTGGGGTGAGCAAAAACTGGAAAATTTCAATTTTAGAAAATTGTGTTGTGGAAATCATTTTATTCAACAATATTAGCCCCTGGCATGTCTCTGTGGTTGTGATTGCTTCAACAGATGGTGTTAAGTGGAGCAGAGTGAAGGTTTAATGGGTTTGTATCAGCCTGGCTGGAAGATATGACTGGTGCCCTTGCACGCAGCAACAGAGAAAGAACAATTGGGTAATGGGTTTCAAATGGGCAAACAAGATGTTAAATGTTCATGAATGACCACACCACAGAAAACACGGTTAATGGCAGCAGTCCAGAAAGTTAAATAAATAAGACCTCAGCCCTCGGTAGCCTTGGTTTGATCATTTTCCACATCAGGTTAAGCCAACAGGATGGCTGTCAGCTTCTGATAAGATAAGAGGGTGGACGAGGATGAGAACTGATAAGGATGACATTTTAGAAAGAGTGACAAAAGGATAAGCATCACGGAAGAGAAGAGTCAATCTTTGGACACGCGAGAGCTGAGGAAATGTACGTTTCGCTGAAAGTCTTTAACAGCTGAGACTGACAGAGGGGAAGTCAAATTTCCTTAATTGATTTAACAGGTGAGAAAATAACACAAACATATTTGACAGCATGTAAACACGCATTCATTCGAGCAAATACATTGACACATACTTGTGATGCATTTCATCTAGCGTGCGAGTTACGGGTGAAGTAAAAGAATGAGCTGACAAACAGGAAACCCCGAAACCCCACATGTTGGTACACACTGTGCTACGACGTGACATATCTTTGTTGTGGAACATTTAACTGCCAAAGGGATAAATGTCATCATCTATAAGAATTTATTATACCTTAAAATTAGCTGTACTATAGAGGTTAAATTTGACAAATGCTGAGCTGACTTTTTTTTTTTTTCAATTAACAAACTGTGGAAAACAAAGAACATTAACTGGTTATTATTCTACGTTGGCTGTAGGTGTGTATGTAAATTGCTGTTATGCATAAGTGCATTTAAGACAACAATTTCTATGCACAAGTTAAAATTGTAATTTTAAACTATTTAAACTGGCTTTGTTATTACCAACCTGGCACAGTCAGACTCAGACTCAGAATTTCAATGGTGACCTGCATAACCATGTGACTGTTACTCTTCCATCGATTCATAAAGCTCGCCTAAGCAGTTTCTTTGGCCCCTGCGGGTCTTTGCTGAGGCATATTCACTTCCCAACAGAGCGATTCCAGACTAAATGTGACCAAATGTGTGTGACGGGCGTTTAAGCTGGCTTTGAGGCTAAGGCATTTCACATCAACACCATCAAACTGCCAGGTTTGGCCAACTGAACCGGCAGCCATAGCTAATGTTATATAATGTGAGACCCATTAAGAGCGAAGACTAAAACAGTAGGTTCTGCTTAAATATTTGAATACTTGGATGTAAGATGTCATCCTTTTTGAGTTAGAAGATGTTCTGCAAAATCTTATCACAGTAAACTCATAGTCAGAGTAACCTTTGGCCGTTAACAACCAAATTCTAATAACTGAGTCCAAGAATCCAAAAAACTGGCATTTCTTAGATATTGGTTTCACAAAAATGTGAAGTTATCAGAGGTCTTGTTTCCGTTTCCCTTTTCATCCATCTCGTAAAGATAACCCTTGACCTCTCTCCAGGAAATGTTGAGAAAAGCTTCCATTTTAGTTCCCTTGTTTATTTTTTTGTGTGTTGATTGGGCACTAAGATAATGAAGGCATCTTTTTTTCTTGTTAGTAAGTATCTCTTCCTAATGTTCTGTTTGTTTTTTTTTTTTAGTTGTTCGCACTGATGACAAAGCAGGACTGATGTGTTGATTTGGCTCCTGGCCTTGAGTCCTATCTATCTTTGTGGCACTTTCCTTCCTCCCTTAACGTTGACTTTTTTTTCTCATGAAATGTCGACGTTTCGTGTGCGAGAGGCTTTGCCATTTTGAACAATGACCACATTTGGTCTTTCTGGTCGGGCTGCGCTCGTGTCAAATTTGTGTCGTCTGGCCCGGCATGAATGCAGGTCTTTCTCTAGAGCTGGGTTCAACCCTGTTTCTACATGTAAAATCCAAACGTGAGGGCATGGGAATGCAGAAACGGCAGGAATCCACAGTAACACAGTCCTCCTCCTCAAATGCAGAACACAATCTGGACTGCTGACGTCAAACAATTCCTACATTTTATGAGCGCTTGGAGGAGGAAGATTCAGAACTGTCCAAAATAACTAAAGTGAACTTCAAGGCCTGTTGTGATTTTCTCATTTCTGTCATATGATGTTTTGTAATCATTGAGTGAGTGAGTGTGGTTGTTCCAAATTGGATTTACCAGATAAAGACTAACAGAGAGTGGTGGATATTATAAGCAATACAGCCATTATGGTTTACTCAACCTGAAATCTATTATTTTTGGGAGGACCCACTTCATTTTTTGGATTAGCTTCTACCCAAAGTCTTAGTCATTATTTATCTCATACCAAAATACTGATAAATGAAAACTGTAAATGTCTGAGGAGTGAATTCATTAAAGCCTGGTGTTTTCTGAGGACTTTGAGAGATTTCCATGGTTGCACAGAGGAATGTGAGAAACAGCTCCACACAAGTGCGGCGTTCTAGTGCCGGTGCCAAGTTTGAAGTTGCTGGATTTCAACTAAATCGAGGTGAATCCTATAATGGGCTGCCTGGAGAATAGTTCTTGTCCCTGAACGCACCTCAACTCATTGTCTGTGCAGGAGGAGATTTGCGGACGGTCCATCGTGACAGGGATTTCACACTAGAGCGTGATCCTTTCAAAACCACTCACACTCAGTTGGGAATGTGAAGGGGCTGCTAAGGTAAAAACGAGGGGCCATTTCTTCCTCACTGACCTCCCTGAGGAGTCGTTTCTTTGTTTGCCCGTCTTCATCGCTTCAGCCCCGGCTTTAATCCCCCCCCCCCAAACTGACTTAAGCCTCTAGGCGTCTGCGTCTCATTTAGCAGTTGAAGAGGCCGTCCATTGGAATTCCATTTTATAACGTGGTCCCCTTTAAATCTCAGTATGTGGTCAGAAAGCCACTTCCAGCCCATTCATGTTTCTCCGAGCGCCCCTCGTATGCCACAAACATCACAGGATGTTCTCAAATTAGACATATGTCATGTTTATTTGTTCATATAACTTGGGTTCTAAAAATGGAAAATACGGGGAACCGTCTGGGGTCAGCAGGAAGGGAAGGAGTTAAGAATTCAGTCCGACAATAGAACCGCTACAAGAAAAAGGGGCCGGTGATTATTTTTTCAGCTCCTCGACAATGTGAGATACACACTGGATTATTATTGAGGTGATTTGACTACTGGCTCCCTGTTGTGGGAAGATGTCACGTGGCGCAGGTGTCTTAAAGAAATCTGTTGGTGGCAAAGACCTCAAACGCCTGTTGAGCTACAGCTGAGGCAGTTTTCACTGGCATCTTTCTTATCTCTCCTTTCATATTTCTCTTTTCTGCATGGTGAAAGAAACGCCTCCTAGACACCACACGCTGTTTTTCTTTTTCTTGCCTCTAGTTTTCTTCTCTCCTCTCTGTGGAAAAACACAGTCAAGGTTGTGCCCTACTACACTGAGAGGCTGCAAACTGACCTTCCCTTCTGGCTGCACGAGCCAGTAAACAAGGCCCAGAAAGGAGCGCTGAGGGGAGAGACACACTCAGCTTAATGAAATATATGCATCTGAATGGAAATGGATGGAAATGAAGTGCAACTTCACGCCAGGAGAGAGCAGAGACAGTAGAGCCTCAGTCTTCTGTGGTTCAGCTGCTCCTCCTTAGTGGTTAGCAAGGAAGAAACCAGACCAGCTCTCCCTCGCACATGATTTCTTTCCAAGCCCACGCCAGGCTTTTTATAGACAGGGGGTGAGACAGGGTGTGGATGACTGTGTACCTACCACAACTGTACAAGTAAACAGACTTAGTGTGCAGACAACAACGCCTTTGAGTGTTGGTTCAGACGGTTTATGACGAAAATTATACATAAGTGTAATTTTTTGCGTACTGTTGAAAACCTGTAGCGTGTCTCATTCGTATTTTCTTCATCAATTTTCCATTCTGTTGTGTAGTAGCACGAACATTTCTTCTGAAGTAAGTCACTTTGTTCCATGTTATGTAAAGAATTGGCCATTTTCTAATATCTTTTTCATGCAGTCAGATTGCATACAACCACACCATTATCCACAAACTCTGTTTTTCTTATCGTCTGCTGGGTTGTTTTGGACTTCACTTCATGCCTCAGACTATTAAAAACAAGCTCAGTCTGGTTTTATGTGCAGTCTTTGTATTTGGAAAAAGATGTGAATACTGTCGAATCCCTTGTACTTTTGAACAGTACAAGGGATTTCATGATTCATAGCACGTTCGAAAACATCTCCCTGCCCTGCCAGTCTAGATTTTCTTTCTCTTTTGTTCCACTTTGTTGTTTTTGTCAATTGTCACCTATTGTGTCATGCAGCTTTGGTCACTTTAATGTCTTCTGCCACTACTCTACCACTGCTGTTTCCAATCAATGCTGTTAAGCCTCTGTCTTGTCCCAGAACGATTCTCTTCCAGGAAGTGACTCTTCTTTTTTTTTTTTACTGTGCAGTTCAGCTCAGGTCGGACGTTTAATCAATTCCAGCAGTCCTTGCTTCTGCCTATGTGTCCTGCACACAAAGTAGATTGAGAAGCCAAGAAACTGTTCTCTATAATGAGAACAACTGACTATATTTGTTGTTTTAGGCAATCAATCAGCGTTGGAGCTTGTTGGGGTTCTTTTTCCACCAGTGTGACAACATATCTTGATGTAATTTGCTAGTACTGGCTAGATTTAATTAACCCTAAGCTCCCCGGCCACCTTATTAAGTAAACCGTGTTAATACAGGGTCGAACACTCTCCTGTCTTAAGTACTTGATTTTTCATGGCATAGATTCAGCAAAGTGTTTGGTCCATATTGTCAGTGTAGCATGACACAGTTGCTGTAGAGTGCACACCAGTGAAACAAATGTCCCGTTTCACCACTTTTCCAGTTTGTTGGATAGAGGTCTGGTGCCTGTGG
This sequence comes from Mugil cephalus, assembly GCF_022458985.1. Classification (NCBI taxonomy): domain Eukaryota; kingdom Metazoa; phylum Chordata; class Actinopteri; order Mugiliformes; family Mugilidae; genus Mugil; species Mugil cephalus. The sequence continues at coordinate 18,704,846 of NC_061782.1, read as the reverse complement.
AAGACATTTGATGGTGTGCCAAGAAAATATCTTTGCAACATCTCCAAACCCCTGAACCATTGACGCAAGGCAGGATGGATCCATGCTTTCTTGTTGCTCACAACACATTCTGACTATCTGAATGCCACAGCGGAAATTGAAACTCATCAGACTAGGCAATGTTTTTCTGGTATCCAGCTTTGGCGAGCCCTTTTTTTCTCCCGTTCTTTCAAAGATTCTTTTCTGCACAGCTCAGTTTAGTTACTATTAGTAACATTGGTCTTTTATCAGGTCAAACCCCTCTGGCCATTCTCCTCTGGACTCTGTCATCAACATGGCATTTTTACAGAGGAAACTGCTGCTCACTGGATATTTTCTGAATCAGTTTCTGAAACCATGCTGCATTTGAAGGCACTCAAATCACTTTCTGGTGCTTGGTTTGAGTTGTTGCCATGTGATTGGCTGATTAGATATTTACATTTATGAGCAACTGGCCAGTGAGTGTATAAACGGTCAAATATTAGGGCCATTATATTCATCTTTAAGATTCTTAGCAACAGTGTCATGGAGTTTTCAGTTAACAGATGAGTCTCTGAAATGGTGGGATTTCTTGCCCTCTTAATGACCCTGAATCAGTCAGGGTCATTGTGTTGTTCTGTGGTGGTGATAGAGGCAGATAGCCCCATTAGGCATTTATGGTATTCCATTTTATTCCAAACTAAAAAAGATAAGCAGCCTTTCATCATTGGTTCAAGGTACAAAGGTCAGGACGTTCGGAAAGTTTCTTCTGATACCATGAAGAAACTGACTCTCATGAGGATCTCCCCTGCAAAGCAAGACTCCTCTGCTGCAGAGGATTTAAAGGTAGTAGCGGTAGAAGTGAATGAGTAACAACATCTCAGATTAATTAGAGCCCACATCAGCAGCTCACACTGCAGATACATTTCAACTTTAACTGTTGAGAGGAGACTGTGGAGAGAAGTACTTTATGGTTCAGCGATGGCAATTATTTGGAATTCACGGTAACATTAGTTTGAGCTCAGTGGCACACCTTACTTGTATTTCAGTTGGATAGTGAGCCAGAAAACACTTTGAGGAGGGTGTGGATGTGGAGGGGCTGTTTGACCAAGAAGCAGAGTGATGGAGTAAAATTCAGATGTACCAAACTCCTCAATCACACGCACCTAAACTCGGCTAAGGTTACTTGGAATGAGCTGAACTGAAGAGTAAATGAGAATCACTCAACAAGTGTAAGAACTTCTCATAGACTGAAGAAAAGAGAGTTCCGAAACACTCAGCGATTACCACAATGTTAGTTTCATCCACTAGTCCTCCTACTTCTCCTACTCTTCTTCAGGGAGGGGAGGTGATGATTTCAGGGACAATCGGAAAACATACAATTCTGAGATCAATGCAGATGAAATCAGTTTGCAGCGAAAGAATTTACCCAAGTGCAGAAACACACACCTAAAGTCTCATAGTCAAGTTTTACCTATGTATAAAAATAAAATTAGTAGAATTGTCAATTTAATAAACTAAGTTAAGTCTGGGTTGAATTTAAAGTTTTCTTTATATTAAAAGTTTATAATACCTACATTACTTATCCGCTTAGATTTTGTGGAGAAATTTTATATTATACTCTGACAGGAAGCAATATAATAAGGTGTCGGTTATTTTTATTTATTGCAAAAATATGTAAAGTAATGTCAAATGATACGTTAGTGGAATTGTGTTGAAATGGCTGAAGAGTCAAGAGTGGGACGGGATCAAAAATTTACGGGGGCTCATGAAGGCGCAGTAATGAGCGTGCCGATCAGAACGAGGGAGACCGAGGCGGCACAAGGTAAGAGGACCTCTCAGAAACGTTTACTGAAAAAAAAACCCACTATAAAACGACTAAAAGCTGCTGCTGGACGACTTTTAATCGTCATTTTAGAAGAACGGCGGTTCAATGAGTCTGTATTCGGCTCAAAACTAACCCTTAAATGCGAATTTACCGTTAAAGTAGCGTTAACGGTTATACTTGTTTTAGATGCTTTCTTCTTCTACTACTGTTTTTTTGTTTTTATCTGTTCGTTTTAAGACAGTCACCAGTTAAGACCCGGTATGAGAAGCCAAAACGAGGACTAAAAAGTGATCGTTTTCTTCCCGAGGCTGTGTGCCAGTTTTACTTTTTTTTTGTTGGTGATGGGAACTTAAATTTACCGCTCCCGTTCGTCCAATGATTCCGTCCAGGCGGAGATGAGAGGAGAGAGAGGTCAGCTAGAGCCGGACTACACGTTTTACCGGACCACGTTTTAATAAATTATTCATATTCGTCGCGCTTTTGTTCAATTTTAGCGGGGTTTTCTGCCCCACCTTCAACTGAAATAATATGCGAGTTAAGAGTTTAATTTTGAGATTGCTGTACACGGGATAAAGTGGGCTTTGATTTTAGATTTTAGATTTTTTTCTATTATGGTGGAGCACGTGGTTGACCTGAAAGCACGTGTTAAATAGACAGCTCATATTTTGAGTGGAAACGTGCGTGGGCGCTGAATCGCAAGACTGGCAGCTGAATGATCACTATTACTATGTCGGTTAAAATCAAAGTGTTAAACAGGATCTGCTTGCAATGATACTATTTTAGTCACTTTTATCATCCTGCCATGGATAATTGATTTATGGGCTGGTTTGGTGTCCTATAATAGGTTACTCCCAAGTCCTCTGACTGAATGATTTCGTGGCTTTGCTCCATGCCACACGTGTCTGCGCTATTCCTGACTCTGCTGACCCTGAAGCAATCAGAAGACCCAGAATGGTGGCTTTGTTTTTCTGTTAAACAGCTGATTGGGCAGCAGCAGCACATGGACCCACCCCTGGGTGCATCAGCTTTATAAGAGCAGGAGTTAAGTCTCACCACCTGTTCCTCCCGGAGCTGACCAGAGCTGCACTCGGGAAAGATGCCAGTTGTTATTGTCTGGCAGAAAAAAATGAATCATTTTCTTGTGGTGTGAAGAAAAGACCCACTCATCAAAAAAAAAAAAGTGCTCATTCAAACCCGCAGACGCTGACTCTAGCGTGGTCATGCTGATAGTTGGAGTTGCTGCTCACCCGTTCACAAGTCTGACACTTATTCTGACCACAAGACAGGCAGCTGGAGCTGGCTTTTGTTCTTGCTCTGAGTGGCGGGAAAGGTTTCGGCTTGTTAAGAGGGGGGGGGGGGGGGGCAGGTCACGGTGAAGACAATAGATTTGGTGAGCTTTTTATCTCCCTCCTTTCTCCCTTCTTGAATTTATTGTTTTTTTTTTTTGTTTTTTTACTTTCCAGACTTTTCCCAGAGGGTTTACTCTCATTGTCCTCCAATTACTGTCTCACGGAGGTCTTTTTTCCTGTTTTTGCTATTATTGCCAGCTCTTGTTCTTGATTACATCCCTGTTGTTATAACGCGTGACAATCTTTGTGCTTTACTCTCTTGCACGTCCTGTGTCAGCCTAGGTTGGTATATTGCTCACATATTATACACGTGCCACATTCAGATGAAAGCTTTAGTGTGAGAAGTGACAGTTTTTAATTCTACATATGGCTTAAAGCAGTGTATTATGCCCAGCCTGTTCCAGTCCAGCTGGTACAACCACTCCCTGGGTTGGTACACATCAGGCTATGACAGGATACAAAGCTGCAGAACCACAAATCTGGCTTAATCGTCAGCTTTATGTGGATAAATTAAAATGGGACAAACCTTTTAGGGTTTGAATGGTAAATGGTCTTCCTCTTATATAGCGCTTTTCTACCTACTCAAAGGTACTCAAAGTGCTTTTACAGTCAGAAACACATCCACCCATTCACTCACACACACATTTACACACCAATGCCAGTTGCACTGGGAGCAACTGGGGGTTCAGTGTCTTGCTCAGGGACACTTCAGCATATTCGGGGGATCGAACCACTAACCCTTCGGTCCATGGACAACCCGCTCTACCTACTGAGCCATAGCCGCCCAATGAATGACTCACAATTTTTTAAAGTCGACTAGTATGTGGTGAAAGTTGAGCCCACATTGGCTAGTTGATCACATCACACACTTACACAACACACACAGTAAAAAGCAACAATGAAATCTATATTTTTGACCTGAATATACATTGTAGTGTCTCAAAACAAACAAACAAAAAAACTCTATAATCTCAGCAACAAATTCAACTAAGAGAACGCAACAAAACTGAACTTAAACACATGAATTATCAATACTGTATGGAGCAGAAATGTATAGCCTATATAAATTGGAGCTGTCAGTTGCATAGTTTAATAGCATTTCACAGCATGTTGTAAGATAAGATAATGTAGCCGGGATAGATAAATAAATAATAATGCAGAATATCTCACAAGCCTTTTTTGTGTGCTGCAGATAAAGGTCTATTTACCAATAGTTGATGTTCAGCCTCCTTCTCTCCTTTATGGCAGGGCATTTGGTGAACTTGTTAACTGAGGATTTGGGCACTTCCTTCTCTAGCGTTAGACGATGCATTTTCAGGGGATAGTGTAATGCAGTACATTTGTTGTATTTTAGTAATGGTTTACATATTCTGCATGTCATGGTAGAATGGGCTTCATCTTTAGTGAAGTATTTCCACACACTTGATGAACAGCTGCTAGTCTGATGCAATGACCCCATGGGCTCCTCACATGTCTTCACAGAGGGGTGTTGTTACTGTCACGTGACCGGCGACTAGTCGTCTTCCTGCTTAAAGCACCATAGCACGGTAGTAAGGTTGACTGGTCGCTACAGCCCTTGGTGAATATACACTATATTGCCAAAAGTATTCAGTCACCTATCCAAATAACTGAATTCAGGTATTCCAATCACTTCCATGACCACGGGTGTATAAAATCACCCGTGGTTCTACAAACATTTGTGAAAGAATGGATCGCTCTCAGGAGCTCAGTGATTTCCGGTGTGGTGCTGTGATGAGATGCTACATGTGCAACAACTCCAGCCATGAAATGTCCTTGGCACTAAGTATTCCACAGTCAACTGTCATTGGTTTCATAACAAAGAAGAAGTGATTTGGAAACGATCTCCGCGGACCTCCATACTTCATGTGGCCTTCAGATTAGCTCAAGAACAGCGCGTAGAGAGCTTCATGGAATGTGTTTCCATGGCCGAGCAGCTGCATCCAAACCAAACTTCACCAAGTGCAATGCAAAGCATCTGATGCAGTGGTGTAAAGCACGTCTCCACTGGACTCTACAGCAGTGGAGATGTTCTCTGGAGTGACAAATCACACTTCTCCATCTGGTTATCTGATGGTTATCAGGAGAACGGTACTCATCTGACTGCACTGTGCCAAGTGTGAAGTTTGGTGAAGGGGAAACTGTGAGCGGTTGATTTTCAGGATCTGGCCTTAGCCCTTTAGTTCCAGTGAAATTCCCATAAACACACTTGCAATGGCTGAGCAGATGGCATGTTTAACCCTATGGATTAAGAATGGGATGTCACTTAGGTTTGTATGCGTGTGAAGGCAGGTGAGCAAATACTTTTGGAAGTATACAGTGGTGGAAAAAAGGTTCTGGACACCCTTAAAATTTTACACATTTCAAATAATGTCATGAAATATTTGTTGAAAAACCCTTTTTGTGGGTCAAAAGGTGTGGCTGCACTAGGCAGACACAACCAAATGTAAATTATCTCGTTTACTGTTAACAGGAAAGACTAATAAAACTAAATTCTTGACAGATTCAATAGGTCAGTTCTCAACATTGTTGGTATCAATGTCAACAAATAACAGAGAGTGTGTTCAGAACTAAACAAAAAATACATAAACCATCACATCATCAAATTAATATTTAGTACTTCTGGGTGTGTATCCAACTGTTGAAGGAGTGCATCTGCACTCTGGCGGCAGCTGCACCTTTTTTGGCTGAGAATCTGTATCTGCGTTAGGATCCTTGTTTTAGCTATTTTTGTCCCTGAAGAACTTTTAAATGTACTGACTTTACATAGACACGAAACATGGCAACAGAAAAATGTGTCCTTTAATAAAAAGCACATCCTTAATTAGTGGATCACTGGTACCGAAATGACCCAATATTCAAAAATGTCTTATGTATTTTTATGGACTCAATCAACTTTAAGTTTTTTAATGGCTGTTTAAGGATTTGTTGAGTATTTTGTCTGTGACTGCAAAGAAAGAATGTGCACTTTGTGATTCTTAATGAAATATTTCACAAATGCATTGGGTGTCCAAAAACTTTTTTCCACTACTGTAGCGTATGTGGTCAGATACATTTACAAAAGAAAGACGATGGAAAAGATGTTTAAAGAAAACACTAATAGTAATGTTTTGGTTGGAATTTTTATCAACTATCACGTCTTGCTGAGACTTGCTGCCACCAACCTGAATGATTGGTTTTTATTTTCCCAGCTACAGTGTTGTCAGAACTTTGTTTGGCTTCATTTTATCTGTTGCCTATCAGAGGGTCCTCACAGTGTTACCTAGGCCTGCTGTGTCTGTTTGGTTTTTCCTGAATACTCATGTGGCAGTGGTGAGTTGACTTGGCCAGTTTTCCTATTCACAACCTGTATTCTCTGAAATTAGCTTTGTTTCATTTTTCTTATTCATTATTTTTGTTCAGGCTTCATTTGCTGACATGAAAGGCCAGTGTAGATGAGCTGTTTGAAAAGGCAGCTACTCACTGTGATGTTGGCTTTTCAACAGTGCATTTTTATACAATGTTTTATTTAATGCCAGGGCTACAAATGAAAGCAAAAGTCAGATTAACATTCCCTCGCTGCAAAATGTGTTTTCTGTTCTTGCAGTTGCAGCAACAGACTGAAATGACTGGAGGCTACGTTTTCATATCTCGTGCATGATTACTGCTATAATAAAATATTAATTGAATTATTAGTCTGGACTGTAGGTTCTTTTCATGAATTGACATCCGAGCTTGCAATATGCATTAAGTGTTTTAAAAGCTGAAGTGGGACAGTTCGACTTATGTTCGCTTTTTCCTCCTGTGAATTTCTTATTCTTCCTTGTTGCATGTTGGCTCCCTTCCAAATGATTAATACTCAATCATTTGGTAAGCACCACCACAAGGAGTTACCAAGTAGCCAGAGGTGTTTTATATATGATTATGTTTTGCCATACCCCTGTTTAATATTACTGATATCTTCATAAAAATGTGACCAGTGATTCTAGAGGTAGTTTTTAAATATTATATATAATTTTTTTTTCTTTTTTTGAAAAACATTTTAATTTTCTTCCTTTCTGCAAACTGAATATCGGTTCAGGATTTTGATGGAGAACATCCTATTTCAGCAATCAGAAGATTTCTGAAATGTCTCCTCCTGGCCATACCAGCTCAACTTCACAAAAAAAGGCTCTAAAATAACAGTGTGCCATAAATTTCCACAAGGTACGTATAAGTAGATGTACCTCAGCAAAGAAGCTGATTTATGATCCTTATTATTCAAGAACAGATATAAGGCTTTCCTCAATGTTGTAATAATTTAACGGAGCTTTAAACCTTTTAACATTGGGTAGCTATTACCCCCACATTCCTCCTTATCACGTCCTGTTGAAGGCCTCCATGTTTGTAATACTGTTCTTGAACAGACTGTTCTTGAGCAGGAGGAAATGCATCGTGAAATTGGAATCAAGGTTGTGAAACTCGATGCATTACAATCTGACTATGAAGTACTCAGTACGGATGTCCGTGACCTTGGCTGTAGAGCAACCTTCACTGTATGTGTATCCCTGTGTTGGTCATTCTAGGAACAGAGTGAAATTGGAAACTGAGTTGTCGGGCACGAGTGGAAGCATGAATCATCGCTGTATGGTGAGAGGTACAAAGGAGAACTTTTGGAATGGTGTGACGCCCATGTTGGACTTTCTAATTATGTCCTGAAGGCTTATTAATACTCACCAATCAGAGGCTCATCATTTAATCTTCTTCTTATCAGTCTGGTGTTTGTTGTTGTTTGCAGTAGAGGGCTTCCGGCCTCGTTTTGTTCTCTCCATGACTTGAACACTAAAGGGAATAGAGCGTGCATTTCACTTTTACTACGTTTGTCACTGCATAAAAGTGTGCCTGTTAAATCACTGGTGCGAGAAATTAAACCTTGTGTTCTATTTGTGTTTTTGTTTCCTGCTGACAATTAATTGCATTTGGATTGTGTTTCATCTATGATCTCTAATTAGATTACTAGAAGGAAAACCATTAGTGCTTTTCATAGCTGATTAAGAATCTTACATTTTTGTTAGTTTCTTGTAAGAGTAGATGCAGAACATTTTTGTATATTTCCAGTGTTATTTACATTGGCTTTAGGAGACTCCCTGATACCAGGTACAGATTTCTGTCAGAGATCTTCAGATAAATTTATCGCTGCTGGTTGTGTAAAAACAAATGCCTCCCTCTATCAGGTAATTCCTTGTATGGTATTTCAGCCCAATACTACCCATAGAAACATTTCATGACCTCATGAACGTGTTTGGCTTCCATATTCACCGGGAAATGACCCCAAAGAAAGAGGTTATTCTTCCTTTCGCTTGTCATATGACCAGCATCGAACTGTTCTGTCTATTGTCCCGGGAATAAAGGCAACCCTGTTAGAGAGGTGTATTGGTGTGGGAAATTAACTGATGTCCTTTATCTAAATGTTAAATGTAGCCCTGATGTATCAGGGTGATGTGAAGGGTGATTTCCCTTTGTTTCTGTTATTTATTGCAGTACAAACATCTGCATATGGACTTCTTTTGTCTTCACAGAGACAAGAAAAGAAAAGCACTGAGGGTCTACTCAATCCACAGAAAGACAAAAATCATTAGTTAACCCTCCCTCTTTCACTGGAAAATAACTGTTCCTAGTTTTCCAAAAAGTAACCTTGCAGACATCATGACCTTGCCTGAAGATGATAAACAAAACTTCAGCTGTGTTTAAGTGTGTGAAAGCTTTTCTTTCTCACAGCCAGGTATACAGTTTGTAACAACTACACAAGCAGTTTCACTACAGTGCAGAGTTTTGAACGTTTTTGCAACCTTGTCATTGATAACATCACTGTTGATGTTGCACCAGTTGCATCTTTTCACATCCCAGCAATAGTCTTCATTCAGAGGAGCCACTGTGCACCAGTTTTATGCCCTTCAGCCTCCCATGCATGTAGAGGGGCCAACCAGTCGGTGGGTTAATGCCACCTGGTCTTCAAGGTTACCTTTTATTACGATTCTTGGATTTCGATGACTTCTCTTTATACAAAAAAAAAAAAAAAAAAACTGTTTGAGGTCCTGAACACTGCAGAGTCAACTTCTGGATTTAATTTATCCTATTGGCAATACATTGTTTCAAGGCAGTTTTCAGGTCTCATGTCGAAGTTTGATCGATGTTTTGTTGTCAGTAGATTCACATGTTTATGCTTCAACATAAATGAACCATTGAAACTGCACTGAAACTTGATCCTACAATCCCTAGTGGCATTTGCAACTTCTGCACTGTTTTTAAACCGTAAGAGTTTTAACCATGCAGTATCTTTGTATCAAACAAAAAGGTTGTATATTAAATTTGACTTCATGTGACCAATCAAAAATCTCATTGACAGTAGAAGGAAAGACTTTTCTAATATGTATGATTTTATGTAATTTTGGGAAGTGGTAGTAAAACGTTGTCTAAATATGACACCATTTAGAAGCAGGAAATGTAGATTTGAGTACTTCTAACACCATGTGAGGTACCACTTTCAAACAGGCTAGTCTGAACTGGCCTAGTTTGGCATGATTTGAGCCTTAACATAAGAGGAGGAAACAATAAATTACAGTCACTGCTGTTAAGTCTTTGTCCATTGGAGTGCTGGTTGTTGGAGTTGGATGTTGCTCAGAGGCCGAGTGTTAAAGCGTCCCGCTCTTCAGACTGCAAATTGCTCATGTGAATGTGTGTGTGGTGGGCACCGGTTCAGCACAAGGCAGCTTGTGCCAGCTGGCTTGTTTTGATGCCACGTTAGGTTTAGAGAGACATACTTTACAGGAATCTGGGACATGTCTTAAACTGTGTCTGCAATGCCCATGGCTGTTTTGCCTCATGTAGCTGTGCTGATGACATTTGTCATGGTGACCAGAGGGAGGGAGATGGAGGACCGATGACTGTGAAATGATATTTTGGCTTTGTGTTTTTAAGAAGTTTATTAAAGGTGCTTTTCACACTGAGAAGCAGAGTGAAAAGTTGGTTCAATGGCCAGGCAAATTGTAAAGTTGCTGCTTTCAGAGAGTCTGTTTCTAAGTGTGCCAGGCATACAAAATTCACTGTGCGTCACTAATAACACAACTGTTGACTTGAACTTTTAACCAGTCACGTCTTTCAAACGGCACCAAAAGTCTTCATTCAACAGAGCGTAATGTGCAGAAAGTTGACACCATCTCCCCCCTCACCCTGCCATACTCATCATGCATGCATTCTGACAGCTCGGAGTTAAACGTTTGGCTCCAAATGAAAGGGGATTGATTTTTTTTTTTTTTTTTGCACGTTTGTCACAACTACATGTCAAACAAATGTAAATACACGGGGAAAACCAAACGTACATGTCCATGTGTGAATAAGCACACCAACATAATTGTGGTTTATCACACCATCACACCTGAGTTCAGTTTCTCTAACCACGCTTGATTACTGTCACATCTGTTCTCAATCAAGAAATCACTTCAACAGGACCTGTCTGACAAAGTGAAGTAGACCAAAAGATCCTCATAAGCTAGACATCATGCTGCGATCCATAGAAATTCAGGAGCAAATGACAAAGAAGGTAATTGAGATCTATCAGTCTGGAAAAGGTTATGAAGCCATTTCTAAAGCTTTGGGACTCCAGTGAACCACAGTGAGAACCATTATCTACGAATGGTGAAAACATGCAACAGTGGAGAACCTTCCAAGGAGTGGCCTCCCGACCAAAATTACCCCAAGAGTGCGGCAACGACTCATTCAAGAGGTCACAAAAGACCCCACAACAGCATTCAAAGAACTGCCGGCCTCACTTGCCTCAGTTAAGGCCAGTGTTCATGGCTCCACCATAAGAAAGAGACTGGGCTAAAATGACCTGCATGGCAGAGTTCAAAGATGAAAGATTGACCAGAAAACATCTTGAAGACCACCAAGACTTTTGGACAAATACTGTGTGAACTGACGAGACGAAAGTTGAACTTTTTGGAAGGTGTGTGTCCCATTACATGTAGCGTAAAAGTAACACAGCATTTCAGAAAAAGAACATATCAACAGTAAAATCTGGTGTTAGTGTGATGGTCTGGGCTGTTTTGCTGCTTCAGGACCTGAAAGACTTGCGGTGATGAATGGAACCGTGAATTCTGCTGTCTACCAAAAAAGGAGAAATGTCCGGCCACCTGTTTATGACCTCAAGCTGAAGGGAACTTGGGTTCTGCAGCTGGACAATGATCCACAACACGCCAACCTTAAAAAGGCGATTCATACTGGATAACTCTCCAATGTGGCTGAATTACAGCAATTCTGCAAAGATTAGTCGGTCAACATTCCTCCACGCTGCTGTAAAAGGCTCATTGCAAGTTTTTGCAAACGCTTGAGTGCAGTTGCTGCTAAGTGTGGCCCAACCAGTTATAACGGTTATTAGGCAATCACTTTTTCACACAGGGTCATCTTCGTTTTGATTTCGTTTTTACAATAATGATAAAAACCTTTATTTAAAAAATGTTTACTTGTGTTATCTTAGTCTTATAGTTAAATGTATTTAATGATCTGAAACATTTAGTTGTGACAAACATGGAAAAAAAATTAGAAATCAGGAAGGGGGCCAACAGTTTTTCACACCACTGTACCATACGTTTTCAGTCCTTCCTAGAAGCCATTCATTTGGGACACATGAAATAGTGATGGCAAATAAAAATGCAGTCAGAGAAGATCGACTCTGGCGTAAAGTGGGTGTAAATGTCAGATTGCTGGTTTTGAGAATGGTTACAACTGTCCTACAAGTTCTGACACTGGAAATGTGCAGCAATTAACCAAATTTCAGTTTTGTCTCTTGTATGTAAAACCATCAAATTAGTGTCTAAAAGTTCAAACCCGTGAGGGGTGGTCCCATCAAATTAGGATTTAAATTGGGGGTAGTAAAGGATTTAGTTTTTGTGCTGAGATGAGTCTTTCGGGAAGGGGTGGTTGCCTCTGGTCTATCATTTTGTCCAGATGTTTCCTGTCTTGTTCTGAGAGGTTTCTATTTCACACAGTCGTCCCTAACATGACGACTTTTGTGGAGTTCTCAGACAGTCTCCCGTATTTTCAATGCATAACACTTAATAGGCTACAACCTGCGTGGTTCCGTTCATATAGAGGTCTCTCTGTCCTCACTCGCAGCACATGACCAGATCAACCATGGGATGCATGATGTCGAGCACTTAGAGGGGAGCTGCCAGCGGTCATCTGTTGAACTTTGACTAAATCTAATTGTACGTGGCAGTTTTATGTTTACTCAACTCGATTAATGAATGGTTGACGTTTTCTGTTTCAGTCACTGCATGTTGTGATTGGCTATCAGAACGACGCTTTGCCATTGTTGAAGTTTGTAACTGTTGAATGATTTTAGCGTAAGCTTACTCAATCACACACGTCAAGCGAAGGCATTGAATGTATTGTCATCCTCACGAGTTTTGTAAATCAGATTTTTAACTCTTTACACCCTTTGCCCTGCCATGCCACACTGCTTGGCCCGTCAGTGACACCTATTGATCAGTAGAATAGTATGCAACCCTTTCCAGGACTTCATAGGACATTGTCCCCTTTTCGTCCTCACAAAGAGCATTGATTAATAGCACTGGCAGTGGCCGGTCAACCAGTACATTTAAGTTCTCGTGAGTCGAGTAATTACTCAGACAAACTAAACTTGGGTTGTTTAGCTTGATTTGATGCCAAAATGCTGTGTGTTTTGTAAAGAGGAAGCGTCTTTAAGTGAGGTTGTTGTGTTTGTAGAAGGTGTCACTCAGCTATCTGAGCACATGTCTTCCATCAGATGCACTGGAAAAGATGCAGGGAAGGCAAAGGGGACGGTACAAATAGTCTCGGCTACAACAAGTCTGGCGCCCGGAGCAAAATAAAATCGAAAAGGGAGGGATATGGGTGATGGATGAGCACGTGAGAGAATATGAAGTGCACAAAAAAGGCCAGGGGCACAGCAGACATAAACATAGTCATAATAGAGGTGCTGAGGAGGAACAGTGGAGCAAATGAGGTGAGAAATTACAAAGCGGGAGGAAACGGGGGGTAAATTAAGAGGACGTGGGTGTGTACATTGAAAATTAGGATCATACTGAGAGCAGAACAGTTGAGAGTGTACAAGATGTGAAAATATACCATTTTAAAACTCTTGCTCCAAATTGCTCAAAATGTAGATTTAGGGGAGTTTAAGAGAGAGTTTTTTGAGGAGAAGGGAAGAGGGAGGGATGGACACTGAGGGGCAGGTCCACTGGGCTGAAGACAGCTGGGAGTCGACCATTTAAACCTCCTTATAACATAAAGTGAAACATGCAGAGCCTGTTGAGCATCTGACCAGTGAAAAGAGGACTGTTCTGTCTGCGCTCGAACTCTTCTCCACGTAAGTCCTCTCTAATGGTTAACAGCTAGCTAATCGTATCGTTAAGCCTCTTTAATCATTTGTTCCGCCATAGTTCGGAGATGATGCATGTGTTTCTGGCTTCTTTAAAAGTTATCTTCTGAATTTCACAACTGCTCCACATGTTTCCCACAGAGCTTCAACATTCTTTGAGCTGTGTTTTTTCTTTGAGTGTTTAACCACTGCTGTGGTTTGTCTCTTCTCTGTCTCTGTGGACTGAGACAAGTTTACGCAACAAAATGTGATAAAGTTTGAGTTATCGCTGACAAGGCATGCAACTTCTTTCCTTAAATCCAATTGACTTTTTCCTTTCAAATGACATCTGCGAGGTTTTTTGGAGAAAAGTGGAATATATGCCAGGTTAATATTGGATTCTATGAAGAATTATAAGTACCCTAGGAAAACTGAAAACACCCCAAAAATGTAACAACATCTCTGTACCTTATTCACTTTGGATGCTTGACAATGGAAAGCTGTTGTGCCAGCTTGTTTTGAACTCCTGGCAGGAACTCTCATTCAAGTCTGTCGCGCTCCGGGAAACCATTTATAAAACAATTGACCTACAGCAATCGTTTGTAACGGAATAGATAAATACGATATGTTAACAGTGGAAAACACATTAAAAGACTAAATGTTATCCTAACTCTTCCAAAGCACATTACAACAGGACTAATGCTTAGCAACTCAGGCCATTGTTGAATTGTTGTGGACTAATAAGTTAACATTAACATATTTGAATACAGAAGTTTGAAATGCGTGGCTGGTGTTAATACAAATTCTGTTTAATTTTGGAAACTCGTATGTCTTATCTGTATATTGCAGACCTGCAGAGCACCCAGAGAACACGAGCCTCTGACTGACTCTAACGGGAGCCATGACGGCCATCAACGCACCTCGGGACAAGTAAGTGAAATTCTTTAGAAAGAAACAACACCGACAAAATGAGATTTGGTTGAGACCCGTGGAGCAAGTAGTAGGAAATTGTTTGTTGATGTGATTAAGATGAATCGCTTCATTGAAGTACTTTCTTGTGAATTTTCCATTTGCTTTCTCCCCAGATACCATGCAGTCTGGATCATTTTCTTCATCTTGGGCTTGGGAACCCTCTTGCCATGGAATTTCTTCATGACAGCAACCATGGTGAGTTTTTAGGACAGTCGCGTTCTGAATGTGAAAATGTCTGCATCGAACGTCTAATCCTTGGAGCGGGAGACACGTGGAAGTGAAAGTAAGAGCATGATGGTTGTTTTTAATAAGATGTGTGACCTTAGCTTAGAGGAAGGTCACCTAAGCTAAAGGAAACACAGCTTGTTTATTTACGTTTCCTTCTAACAGCCTGGCTTCATTCAGGATGGCTGAAATGACTCCAGCCAGGTGGATTTATGAGCAGTGGTAGAGTCTCCCTAATCCCAGCCATTCTTTTTGAGCTTTAAGGAGTTAACTTGTGGAATTAGAGCATTATTGTAGACTCTGAAATGAATTTGTTGCTATTTAACTTCGCTTCGCACATACTCGACAATCCAGATGTCGAGGAATTGCTAACCTCGCTGGGATTTTTGCGGTTAAATAAATTTATATCCATATGACACAACCTCGTAAATCAATGATGCTGCTGAGCTGCAAAAAAAAAAAAAAAAAAGGATGAGCATTCTTCCATCCGTTCTTCTTCTTCAGTACTTCACCAGTCGGCTGAAAGATCCACCCACCGACGTCCCCTCCAATCAGACAATCAACGTGACTCTGGCGGCGGAAGACACTCGCAATGTGCTGGAGTCAAAGTTTAACAATGTGATGACGCTGTGTGCCATGGTGCCTCTGCTCATCTTCACCTGCCTCAACTCCTTCATACACCAGAGGTATCCACACTGACCTACTCAGACCAAATTATTGATGTAAAATCATGACTCCATTAATAGCATTTGTTCATTATAGTCATGTTATGGGACTTTAACTTATGGCAGTAGCGGGGGACGTGTTTGTTAAAGCCCTGTGTCTCTACTTTTACGTTTCAAAGTTATGTCCTTAAACTTCTCACTGAGTCAGTGTCAAGCAAACATTTCATATTCCTTCCATTTCTTAATAAATAAGATTATACTGTAAATAATTCAGGGAGTAAAAGCATTTAAATCCCTGTTGTAATAACTCAAGTATGACCAGTATGCACTTTACTGTACTCGTCGAAGTTGATGTATTCCAAGTTTATCTAATAGAAACACGTTTGTTTAACACAAGATTATGTGCAAACAATTTTTTGCTGCATCTTTACTTTTCCCCGCTCTTTCTGGTCAACTTTTGGTAAGCCCATGTCGGGGCAGGTAACATGATCCTGTTACGTGAACGTATGTCTGTATGTCTCCAGTATGTTTGCTTTAATTAGAGTGGGATTGAGGGAGATCTGGGGTGGACCCCGACCATGGTCGACTCTTGCACAAACACACCCAGGAATGCTATTTATGTTCCCACCCCCCTTTTCTTTACCTCTCCCAGATTCTCTTCTGAAATTCATCTCTATTTTTTCGTTATTACATTTCAGTTCTTTGACGCTTTTTAACTCTCCTGGTTTTCTTAAACCAAAAGTTTTCTCCTTCTTTGCTGAAGTGAAACCGATTCAGTAGTTACTATTTAAAGAACTCACATTTCCTTGGAAAGGGCAGTGACCCTCTAACAGCATGATTCAGAAAATGTTTAAGTGATGATTCGCTTTCATTTTTGCTCTTATAACACTCTTAAATTGCAAAACTTCTCCCCCATCGCCCTCCACTTTAGTTTTAAAAGCCCAATAATTTCAAGCTGTTACTGTTACCAGATTTCTTTTGCTTTCGTTTTGCAGAAACTGACACGATATGTTGTTGTTGTTACACTTCCCCTCTGTGTTTTTCAGGATTCCTCAGAAGCTGCGTATCTCTGGCAGCTTGACGGTCATCCTGGTGGTTTTCCTGCTGACAGCTGTGCTCGTCAAAGTGGACATGGCCCCTCTGCCTTTCTTCGCCCTCACTATGATCAAGATTGTCTGCATCAACTGTGAGTTTGTGATGCATGTCGAAGACGATGAGCTTGATTCTTTAGTAATCTCTGCAGGAAATGCAGAGATTAACTTATAACCAATACATTTACCAACAGTCACTTTGTCAACATTTTCCAAGACTGTACTTCAATAACAGGATGACAGCGTCATTCTTCCTGATTGGTGATTATTGTTTTCTAACAAGGGAAACTGTACTTAGTGGGCACAACACAAAACATATTTAAATTTAAAACCGTTCTCTTTGTTATCTAGTTAAAACTAATGTAGCCTATCAGACCTGCATCGCACCGTTCCCCTATAAATATTGTAATTTGCTCAAATTTAGATTTTGAATGGGTTTCTAAAGTCGGTTTGTACACATCTTAAAAACCAGACCCTCATAATCTTGATGTATGGGAAATACTTATTGCACACTTACTGTTATATACATAAAACCAGGGATCGTCTTCCCCTCATGTCCACGTTGAACTCACGTCTCTTTGATCTAAAGTCATCTGCACACACCGTCTTCTGAAGATTCACACATGCATTTCCTGACACCACACTGAGCTTCAGAAGACACTCTCTGTATTCTCACAGTGTTTGTTTATTGACGTTGACTCACTAAGCAGCAGGGATAAGCTCACCCCCCCTCCTGACATCCCAGTGGGCCAGCGCTGACCCCAGGCCTTCATGTGGAATAGCCCATGGTGTCTGATTTAAAGGGGAGGATGTGGGGATCTTTAAAGCTTTGATATTGGCACATTCCTCCAAGTGGACGCATGTCACAAGATACTGGATACAACTTTGCATAAAGAGAGAAAGAAAATAATTATGTCAAATATTTACGTTTGTTAAGGTGCCATTTCACTCAGATATGTCATGGGGCTCTGTTTTCTGTGTCACAGTGTCTCTATGAAGTTGTGTAACTCTTAAATCCTCTTAAATCTTGTTCTCTCTGTCCTTCCCCAGCGTTCGGGGCGATTCTTCAGGGCAGTCTGTTCGGGCTCGCCGGAATCCTCCCTGCCTCCTACACCACTCCCATCATGAGCGGGCAGGGCCTGGCCGGCGCTTTCGCCGCTTTCTCCATGATCTGCGCTCTAGCCAGTATGTCTCATGCACTAACTACAAGTACACCTCTTCTATCATAAATCATCACTGATGCACAGCCAACCATGACTATAAGCTAATAAGTAGGACGTTTGAGACACGCATCCGAAACACAATTTGATTTAAAAGGTTTAAAAGTTCAGCTGCGTATTCGCCGATTAACTCTGATTAAATTCAGCCGGACACTCTTTGAATTTGACTTCTTCGACAGAGTTATGATGAATGAAGCATTTGTTGGGCTGTAGTTGTTCCCAGAGCATCACATGACATTTCATAAAGAATCAATAAAGACATAATCCTAATTAGAGTTCATTTTTTATAGTAGTGAGAATGAACTATAGCTTCATCTCGTTAGTAGGACTTGATTGTATAGAGGTCCGCCCTGGGTAATGCAGCCTTCTAAGTTTCCTTCATTGAAACAGGAATATTATGTTTGTGCATTTGTTTATTCAAGAGAATTAGCCAATATCTGTTATTTGAAAATGTGAGGGAGTTCAGTTCAATGTCAAAATTCCATCTGTTCAGAAGTGTGTCCAATCCATACATGAGGGTGTTTTTTTGATGCCAGGTTTGTTCAAGAAATCAGATATTCACATTCTGACTATCACAGTAAATGTTTGTGGAAGTGTGCGATGGCACCGATAAAATAGGTATCTGGATCAGGCTGGAAGAGTTTGGAATCCACAAATCCACAGTGAGACAGATTGGCAACAGCTGCAGTAGACTTAAGACGATTTTCTGCACATGCGCAATTTGCTAAACGTCATGTGAACAAGCTAGAAGATTACTGGGAAAATGTTTTGTGGACGGATGAGACCAAAGGCCAAAATAGTTTGGTTTAAACAAGAGGCGTCATGTTTGGAGATGTAAAAAAAAAACCCTCCGCATTCCAGCATCAGAACCATAAAACATGGGAGCGGTAATGTCCTTGTTTATGCCGGTGTTGCTGCCTCTGTGCCAGGACGGCCCACCATTGTTGATGGACCATTAAATTCTTAGTCTGGGTCAAACTGGGTCATGCAGCAAAACAAAGATCTCAAACACACAAGCGGCTCTACAAAAGTAGATAAATAAAATGGATGTTTGTAATGGCCAAGTCAAAGTCCTGACCTTAATCCAATAGAGATGTTGGGGAAGGACCTGAATCAAAGCATGTGAGGAAACCCACCAACATCTCAGAACTGTAACTGTTTTGTACTGAGGAATGGGCTGAAACTCCTCCAGCTGCTGTAGACGACTGAGCAGAAGTTACTGGAGATGTTTAGTTGCTGTTATTGCTGCCGAAGGGGGTCATAGCTGGAAAGAGGGGGTCTACTTTCAGGCACTTTGTGAAAATTGGTGCGGATGTCCTGAGGGGTGCAAACACGTTAAACGTTTTTATGCTTGTAGAGGATGAGTAAATAAAGGTTACAGTATGCTCACTATACAGTCCTTCCACAATTAACGTCTATTATGTTGGAATTCTTGGCCGACTGGTATCAACCGGTAAAAAATCAACCCAATATATCACCTGGATGAAAGTTTAGAGTCATATTCATTGATAATAAAACAGCTGTACTAAAATTGGATAAAACATCAACTGGAATTCCAAATATAATTTGAATATCAGGCCACAAACCAATGCTTCTGCTTCTTTTGTCTTCAGGTGGATCAGAGCTGCAGGACAGTGCTTTTGGTTACTTCATCACAGCCTGTGTTGTTATTCTTCTGGCTATAATATCCTACCTCACTCTTCCCAAGATGGTAAGACCTCGTAGTCTCCAAACTAGGAATTAGAAATTTCTGGATTTGTGTTTATTTGAACTTTTATAGCATTTCAGGGGAACACGTTCGTCTCATCTCTGCTGCATGGGCGCAGGGGAAATGGCTCATTGTGGTTTTTGTTTTTGTCCACAGGAGTTCTTCCAGTACTACATGGAGTCCAATAAATCCAGGCCTTCTGCTGATGAGGAGAACAAGATGGACTTACTCAAAAAAGGTACGTACAGAATCCCCACAGGCCGTCCGAGCTATCGCTAAGAAAGCTCAAGCTTTTTGTTTTATTTGGAGTTATAACATGCGAAAAAGGTACATTTCATCCGTAAATCATTAAGCTGCTGCTTATCTTTATCTGAAGCTGCACAGAACCTCAAGTTGCAGAACTAAGCAGACGGATTTTCAATTTATAGCATCCTAAACAAAAATGTATATTTTGTAGAAGTTCATTTAATAGATTTTAAACTTTTTGTCTAATAGTTGCTCATCTGTTGTACTGGTGATTGAACCAGGGGAGTTTTAATAATTTGAAGACTTGTAGAAAATGAATAGGATGAAACGAGACTTTGACAAGTTGCAGAGTGCCGTTATTTTTTGGTCAACAGTGTCTCCTTAAAACCCAGGATTGCACTCTTTTATTTTTTTTACACTCTGAGTTAAGCAAGACCAAACTGTTTGCTTTAGTTTGTGTTCGTTCAACAGCCTGAGTCTGTCTGTGTCTGTGCTGTAATTTACTCGTGTGTGTGAGAGCGTAATGGGAACCCTGTGGTATGCAAGATTGAAACCTTATGCAGACACCGTCTTAAATGTTAAATGTGGTAATGATGGTCCCAACTCCAGGTATCACTTGACCAATATAATGACAGAGAGTCATTTGTTTGTTTCCCAGAAAGTCCAGCAGAGAAGCGGCCGGTGGTGAATCTGATGGAAGACGAGGCCAAACCCGGCGTGTCTGTGTTAAACATCTTCAAGCAGGTGATATGAGCACTTATTTAACAAATAAAGAAATGTGCACGACTCTTCTGATCATTACTCCAGAGTGTTTTATTAATTGAAACACAAGAAGAATGACATGTCTGAGATCACACATCTGATCTTCTAACCAGAACTTAGCTTCACTTTCCAGCTGGTCACACAGTATTGACGATGTCCTTCCTCTGCTCAGATCTGGGTGATGGCTCTGTCTGTGTGCTTCATCTTCACCGTCACCATCGGAACCTTCCCGGCCGTGACTGTCGAGGTCAAGTCAATAGCAACTGAAGGCGCCTGGAGTGAGTCTACCATTCTTCTTTCTGCACAAAGCTATGTTGTTGAAGTGGTTAGTGGACCAGGGAATGTCTATTCATAGAAACTGTGATCCTCCATGAACGAAAAACCAACAAGCACTTTCCACCTCTGGAGCCAGTAGACGTGTACGGTGTTTTATTTCAGGCAAAGTCGACCTCAGTCTCGCTGTAGTTGACAGCACGTTGTTTGTGTTCCTCTCCTTTCAGATACTTACTTCATCCCTGTGTCCTGTTTCCTCCTGTTCAACGTGATGGACTGGGCTGGCAGGAGTCTGACGGCCGTCTGCATGTGGGTCAGTAACAACTCTACAAGACAGATGAAACATTTCGCCAAAAGAAACCTTCCTTTTTCTCGGTGCGTTCACTGGGTTGAAGGCCCGACTGGCTGCTCATAAGTCGGTTGATACATTTACAGACAGCTGACTGTAATGGTCGGTGTTTGTATTCTACTAAAAGCTCATCAGAAACTGGTTTTACTTTCCTGGCTGTTCCGTTTGGAGTCTTTGTGGCAGCAGAATCCCACATGTTTCCATGTAATGGCATCAATAATACGCTCCCGCGGACCAAAATCTACACAAACTGCATGTTGTGATGGCAGCGGCCAATGCTTCAGCGCACCAGTTTCTAAACACGTCCATTTAAAATGACCTCATCGAAATATTTGGTGTGATCAGCAGCCATACAGCACCTTGGCAGCTACACCCAGTGTGTACCCGTGAGCACGTCATTTAGTCATTGGAGGAATGGTAGAAAACAAGGTCACTGATGGTTCGAAGGTTGAGGAAACACGTTTTGTTGCTGAGATCATAGATTTGCTTTGTGCTCTGTGGAAAGGGAGTTTCTTTAGTCACGGAAAGGTGACTGGAGAGCTTCCTTCACATCTGGATTAGCAATGACAGCTACATAAGATTAGAGGAACTCGGAGCACTGTCTGTTCAAAACACGAAGTTGTTTCTGGCCGACTCCTATCCTCCTACATCCTTTAACAGAGACTCTGTTTGCTTCACAGTGTGTTTAGTTGTCAGCTGGTCCCAGTGTGATGCCGAGCATCTTAGTCACATGATCCTGATACTTAAGTTTAGTTAGCAAACCGGTAGCTCGTCCTCCTCCTGGTTTAATTATCCTGACTTTTATTTTATACATTTTAAAATACATACATTAAACATAATGCTTATGTTTTCTTTCTCTTATTTCCTGGCACAACTTAAACGTAGCTCTGTTGAAACCTTTATCGACAATAAAAGGAATTAATAACGAACCCTTCATTTCCTGCGACCCAGAGGAAGTAATCTAATTTATTCAGGTCAGTGTGCACACAGAGGCAACAGTTGGCTGACACAGTCTGACCGACGTAGGAATGCAGCATCCTGGTTTGGATAACGGTAGTCAGCTGCTGCAGGACCATGTGAGTTTATTTATCGTTATTAGTCGACACTGATCTGGGTCCCCTCGGCTTCCTGTCAACTCTAAGAAATGAGTTTATGAACTACGGTTTACGGCGTCACACACATCTCATCTTCCACTGCCTATTATCCTCACTAGGGTCGGGAGGGTTGTTGGAGCCTCTCCCAGCTGTCCGTCCACACACATGTAAAGCTGAAAAAAAAAAAAAAAAAACATTTAACAGTACAAAAATCTCTTCAGAGGAACATTTCTGTGATATTCTTTCTTTTTAGAGTGTGTCCACAGCCGGATACACCACTGTTGACAGATGTTGTTATGTGTAGTGTGGGGTTAATACATTACACACATGCACCAATACACTGTACATCTTTCTGAGCCAAGCTGAGTTCCTTGTCTCTGTCTCTGTCTGTCTGTAGCCGGGTAAAGACAGCATCTGGCTCCCCGTCCTGGTGGGCCTGCGGGTCATCTTCATCCCTCTCTTCATGCTGTGTAACGTCCAGCCTCGTCACTACCTCCCCGTGTGGTTTTACCACGACGCCTGGTACATCGTCTTCATGATCTTCTTCTCCTTCTCCAACGGATACCTGGCCAGCCTCTGCATGTGCTTTGGACCCAAGTAAGTACAGCACACACACACACACACACACACACACACACACACACACACACACACACACACACACACACACACACAAACACTTTTCTTTCCAAGAACTGGATGAGGAGATTGAGACCACTCCCATGACAGTGTATGAAATCAAAATGGAGGCGATTTGGATACTTGGAGACTGTCCATCATGAATTATTTTATAGATGGGAGATTAGCCTAGCTTAGCATCAAGAATGGAAGAAAAAAAAAACTCACAGGGAGCTCAAAAATACTCCATACTGCAGTAACTAACCCTCAACTCAATGTGTATTTAGTTAAATTCATACACCGTGACAGCGGTCGTGTGAGGGAACTATTTATTAGCTGAGGTCCAAGTTGTGACTCCTTCTGTTAATATTTGGCCCCGTTCAGACCTGAGACTTCCTCGCACCCAGTTCCCAGCTTTTAGTACTTCGTCTGTTCTCAGCTGCTGTTAAAATGTGTCTCCACATCTGTCCCATGCCAGCTCTTCATATTTAAGGCTGATGTTACCACTTGAACTCCAAACATTTTGTGTACACAACTTCACACGTCACGAGCTTTGTTTGAAGGCAGCATTTGATTTGTGTTGTACTTTAACGCACCCGTAATATCAAATATGTAAATAAAGTGACTTTAGTGGTGCTGCTTGCTTTAAGCTGTTCCGCTAAGATAATCCTCTCTGACCTGTATTGTCTTATTTTAACTGCGTGGCTTCTCTTTCCAGGAAGGTGGCGCAGCACGAGGCGGAGACGGCGGGGGCCATCATGGCCTTCTTCTTGTCTCTTGGCTTGGCGCTGGGTGCTGCTTTCTCCTTTGCTTTCCGGGCCATGATCTAAAGCCTGCAGCAGGACGTCAAGTAGATATAGATTAGACCACTCCACCCTCAAACACACCATGAGTCTAAATAGGCTATTTTTTTTATTTTTTATCTGAATTCATGCAACACAGTCCACAAACATGTGCTGCCCCTGGGGGCATTTTCTAATCAGTACCACTGTTCAAACAAACTGTTTAAGCACAAATCAAAACCAAAACTGTTAAATAATAAGTTGTAGTGGACTCGTTGAAGTAGAGAGAGAGGAAATTCTTTGAAAAGCCTTTAAAGTTGACATCTTGAGCCCAACAGTGTTAAAACGACCTGCAGCATCGCAGCCCCACTCACAGAACGTTCTTTCGCACAAAATTAGTAAAAAAAAAAAATTTTTCAATATCCCCTAAAATAATCACATTTGTAGGAATCACAGGATGGTGGGTAAAAGTGTTCCACAGTCTTTTGTTATAGATGTTCCTGTTCATCTAGACTTTTTGAATTTTTAATTTGTAAGTTGTGATTAAGTTTTGGGTTGTTGTTTTTTTATTTTGTTATGACGTACATCACTCTTGTTGCAGCTTTTATTTCCCATCAAACCAAATACACAAAAACAACCTGGGAAAACTATTAACTCTGAAGGGAAATCTTGACCCGTCGAACAGCTTATGAACATCTTCACCTCTTCTCTCTGCTTCAGCTTTTTCATAACGGCTCTGTAAAAGAATGTAATGACGGACAGAATCCTAAAGACGAGGTTTACATCAGCGATCTGGGCCGTCAACTGTCTGGGAACTTTCCTGCTGAAGCTTCATCGTGTTAGTGTTTGTAGTTTTAGATGAAGTTCTTGGTCTGTTTTCCATCTGAAAACATCCTCTTCCTTCACTTTGACAAGCTTTGGGTTCATACTGTATTATCTATGTGATGTGTTTTTTTTTTTTTTTTTACTGTTGCTGTGTCTTCCCGACTAAGCAAATAAGAGATTTTGTCACCATGTATTTTGAAATGCAACACTAATATGCAAGAGAAATGCAGCTGTGACATGAAATGTGCCATTGTGGGTGAGACTCTTAAATCTCACTCCTCCTCTTGTGTCGTTTACCATTAATCATGTTATCGAGGGAGATGAGTTTTATACCAGGACTAGTTTTTAGTATGTTTCTCAACCTGATAAAAGGCCTGTTGATGTTGTACCTTCATTTATTTGCATATTTGTGGCCTTTTGATGCTTTTTTTTTTCTTAAAAAACAAAAACTGCTTTAATTGTACACATTCATTACACCAGCTGTTAAACATCCATGCAGTCTGTTTAAAAGCACAATGTTTGTCTGGTCCTTGTACTTTGTGTTTTGCGTTGAAAGTGTGACACAGACAGTTAAAAAGTTATGAATATTTCAATCTAAGACGGTTGTGTGATAAAATAAATGTGTGTTTTTAGGACTCTGGCTCACTGTTGGAAGTGCCCGGTGCAGAATTCATCGGTTGCTCAGACGTAAACTTCTTTACTTACCAATGGGGAGAAGGGAGATTTTTTTTTTTTTTAATCAAGTAGAAATATTAATAGTCACTGCAAACATACCTCCTTATATTACCAGTTAGGCATAACATTATGACCACAGACAGGAGATGTAAATAGCATTGACCATCTTGTGACAATTCAGTGTTTTCCTGGAATCTTTTGGACCTGGCATTCATGTGGATGTTGCTTTGACATGTACCACCCACCCAGACCCAGACCAGACACGACACCTCCACCCAAGAGCAATGACACTTCATGTCGGCAGCAGCCATCCCCAGCAGGATGCCGCCTGACACATCCTGTTCGTGACTCATAAACCATCCCACAGTGAATCACTGCCAAGGAGAAATATATCTCACAATTCATTTTCACTCAGTGGCTAAATCGGTTAACAGTCGGCTCTAATGTACATGGGAGTGTTTAAAGAAACTAGTGGAAAAAATTCAACTGCTGTCTAATCCCCTTTAACCTTCTGCAGTCTTTGAAAACTTTTCCATGAGCTGCATGTGACTGAGTAATGAAGTTTGCAGAAAGACACGATTTAAAATAAATAAATAAAATAAAGTCTCAGTGTAGGTCGCTGAAAGAAAAAAGGTCTTTTAAATGAAACAAAGCCACTGGTTCTCTGCTCAGATGAAGCTCTACTGGAGATCTGAAAGGAAACAGCAACACTTCTCAGCATTTTTAAGCACTAAATACACCTTTGAAAATGGTTTATGACACTGTAACATGTTTATAGATTGATGCAGGCCTACTAGAAAGTTGGAGGTGTTAACTACATTACAGTGCATTATAAACTATTAGATGTTAAATGCTAAATAGGGGCATATAAAGTCTGATGGTTCATCTTAATCACCAGCAACAACAACATGTAAACTACTACTGAGTGAACTTCTACTTGTCTTTGGCACCATCTAGTGGTCAGATCACACCAAGCAACAACAAAAAAGTCATGAAAAAAGTCAAATAAACCGCTTTGGTGTTACAACAGACACACAAAATGAGTCAAAGGAGTTGTATTGATGATTTATTCTTAAAGGTAAACATTTTATTCAAAAATAAATTACCAGAGATATCTTTAAAAGGCAGACAGACAATGTCTCGGACCCACTCGTCACAATCAACAAGATCTTCCTATCTGAATATTCACACGTTTCTGTTGGTTCCCCTCTAAAAGGAAAACTAATGTAAACCTACAGCATGTGTCTTTAACAAACCACCGACTGGTAAGTTGATCAGGAGGAGAAAGAGGAAAAAACAAACAAAACAAAAAGTCATTGTCAACTGATTCACTATAAAACGTATACAAAGTGTATTTAAATATTTAATCCGACATACATGCCTGATCTGTAATATGAAGACAAAGAGACTGTACAGACTGGCGCTTGAGGTGAGAAAGTATGTGGATGGAATCAATGTGAGAGAGCTCAGACAGATGTGGTGCAGCTGTTAGTGTGATGAGCTAATATAAAATTGCTGATTTATTCAAAGAAGTTACTGTAGCGGAAAAAAATTACAGTTTCATTATGAGCTGCTTTGAGTAGATCCAGCTCAGTTAGAGAAATCGTCAGCAGTGGACTGAATTATCTTGTCAGTTAAAGGAACATTGGGAGACAGAAAAGATTGATACTACTCTTCAGCCGTTCAGTTAAACATAAAGCTACAGCTGGTTAGCTTAGCATAACGACAGGACACACAGGGAACAGCCAGCACGACTCTGTTCAAAGTTAAAACCAGCAGAACAGAGAAGAACACAAGCTCACTGGTTCCAGGCTCTATGCTAAGCTAACAAGCTTTCCATCAACAAGAGAGTTGATTCATATATTTTGCTTCCTTAAAGTTAAAAATGGCAACAACAGGTGTTTTAATCCATGAATGATTTAGCAAACATCTGAGCTGGACTAAGAATGAAACGTACAGCCTGTGGTTCTTACGCCTCAACCACCTGCAGCAGAGGAGAGGACTTGAAATGAACTACATCACTACATCTGGGCTCTAAAAGCTCCTCACCACACAACACAGTCGCTCTGAACACCATGCACAGGTCCGCTACAAGAAAGTGAAGGCCAAGTAAAACACGTCAGGTCCTAAAATAACAAAACAAACAAAAAGAAAATGAGCCGAGAGGATTCGAGGCTTCATACAGCTCTTCAGTTTGACGATCACAATATTTCCAAGATGTACAGGTATGTCATCTAGAAGCAACCTGAGCCCAGAGTTCAGTTCTGTAAATGTAGTGTGAGACAATAACTAATGGAGGCAGACAGAGAAGAAATACAGCTTAGCTGAATTTTCTGTAATCATTTTTGTTCCAGACAAATTTGACCGTTTCATTTGTCTCTCCAGCTTGTCAAGGATCAAAGAAGAGAACAATCATTATCAACAGTTTTCTGAGTCGATTAGTCGTTGTGCTTGTGTTGTGTTATCATCAGACTGAAGAGGAAGAGCTGTGAAATGTCTGGCCTTTAAGACAAAATGATTGCATTAAAAGGGTTTCAGTTTGCATCCAATGTTGACAACAGCTACCTACAGCGATGTCAGTTTTCCCTGAATTACAGCTCTGTCCTACAGTGAGTGCAGTCTGTGTGTGTGTGTGTGTGTGTGTGTGTGTGTGTGTGTGTGTGTGTGTGTGTGTGTGTGTGTGTAGGTGTGTGTGTGTGGGTGTCAGTCAACCTAAATTACAAACTCATCTATCACAGCATGGCACACGGCAGAACATCCTTCAGGTTTTGGCAAGAGTTGACGCAGCCAGCTTCTCTGCTCTGTCCTCTCATGCAGTATCTGATTTGAGGCACTGGGGGGCGATGAAGAGCAGGGCAGCCTGCGAGCCTACAGGTCCACAGCAGACAAATAAAAGACAGGGCAGCCAAGTGATTTGGGAGGGAGGGGGGGCAAATAAAAAGAGCTTTGGTGTTGAACTAGTTCCCCAGTCCTACGGCTGAACGCGATGAGTGAGTATGTGGGAGGGTGAAGAACACGACGACGAAGAAGAGGAGGAGGAGGAGGAAGAGCATCAGTGAGTCTTTAACTTGGTATGCTGTGAGGCCTGTTCAGTCAAACTGGCTTTGAGGGAGTTTACCACCGTCTGTCTGACGCTGTCCTCCATATATTGTTCACTTAGAGGCTTCAAAACCTGCGGCAGAGAAGAGAGGAGACAGAAGGGTTCGGTCAGCGTAAGGTCATTTTAGACTCGTCTGAAACGGAGACAGAGAAACTGAAAGAAAGCAGGTTAGGAGAGAAAAAGGAACAAAAAGGGGATGTAGTCTCCAACGTGGCGACCACAGCAAGACACCCACTCAACAAAACCTCTTTAACTGAAAAGTTAAAAGACAATCTTTCCACATTCATCAGAATAAGATGATTGAAAACCGTTCGGGCAGGATGCTCCGGGTCCTCGGATCCAAAGACGACCCCTGATCGCGTCCGCATGTAAAGAATAAGAATCCAGCACCGTCGGACCGACAGTTAAAAAAATAAAGAAGCCAGCAGAAGTTTGGATATGAGGAGTAAGTTTAAGAGTCTAAGTCAGCCAGCCAGCAGCTAGTTAGTCTTCTTGTAGTTGTTGTTGAGAGGATGCAGAACGTGGAGTCCCAGAGCGGCTCCTGAAGGGAGGGAAGGGAGGAGAGAGACGGGCCACGCCAGGCGGTTCCTGACTGGCTCCAGGAGTTTGGAAAACACCTGAGAGGACAGCAGGGAGGAACAAGAGAGTTAAACAAGGAACAAGACCAACACAAGAGGACAGGGTGGGAGAATAAAGGACAGGAGAGGTGGACGGGGAGGTCTGGTAGGAGGTGAAGGAGAAATAAAAAACGCACCAATACATCCACCAGACAAATGAATATGGAGGAGAAAGGAAGTCAGGTAGAAGATCAGAGAAACAGGAAGAGACACGTCTCACCTTTCTGACCGTCCTCTGTTAAAGCAGGGGAGGCAGGAAGAGGGAGAAGTAACAGGAGACACCAAACATTTATGAAACAGATACAAATCAGATTTGTCCTCCTGAGAAACGTGAGTGTGTCACAACAACGACTGAAGAAGGAATGAAGAGAACGTGAAGCAGGTTTCAGTGTGGAAGTGAAGGATGGGGAGACGATGGTGGCAGACACATGACATTTGAGTTGGTAGGAGAAAAAAAACTGAGGAAAAATAATATAGATGAACACATGTATATTATATATGTTAGAGGAAAAACAGCAGTTAAACATGACTCACTTAAAAAGCTTCAAATACCCAGTGTTTATATAACACAGTCTTTCACAGCAGAATAAATAATTATAAAACATATGATAAATTAAAATAATTCATATAACTGTCCAATGCACTTTTTTCAAACTAACAAAATTGAGAGCCAACTATTACTAACTTATTAATCGGCACTTCTAAATTGTTGCTGGTTCTAGCTTCATAACTGTGAAGCTGTTTTTTTTTCTGGCAGAAAATAAAACATTTACAAAACAGTATGAACAAACTGAGTTTAAAATCGTCTCTCTAGTGTCTGAGAAATCAGGCTATTTATCTGTATTTAAACCTCAAAATGTCAATAATGATAAATGATCCTTAGATTCAGGGCAAATGTAATTAAGTTTCCAACACATATCATTAAATATAATTATTGTCGACTGTTTATCAGCCTTTAACTATAATAATCGTTACTATTTTCTACATTTATTATTCAATTCAAGCTAAATATTTTAAGTAACCTTTACAACCTCTCATCACACAGGGTGAACAAACACACATTACACCAGCTCCTCACCTGTTCCCAGATTGTGTCGGCCACCAGGTCTATCGCCGCTCCCACCTCTCGAAACTCTCCAGAATACTTGACGTACGCCCAGGCGCAGAGCGTCATCAGCGCAACTCCCATGACCAGGTTAGCGAGTGCCGCTAAGGTGCTAAGGCCGATGAAGCCCGTCACCCCAGAGACCACGTAGGTAACGAACATGACTGCGAAGAGCGTGGCGGGCGTCCGTGCTGCGTAGAAGATGTTTTTGCCGTCGTTGTGTTTGGAGAAGTTGGTGTAGGCCTCGTCCAGCTCTGACTCCAGCTGGTTCTGGTAGCGCTGGCAGAACTCATCGCCGCCCATTTTCTTCACGGAGCGGAAGAAATGCACAGAGTGCTCGCGGAACTCGTCGTGGCAGCGCTCCAGGTCAGCCGGGGCAATGTAGGGCTTGTCCCCGCCGCAGATCTGCTCAGATAAATGAGAAATGATGAACACCAAAGGCTAATAACAGAAACATTACAACTTACTTCTCTCTGGCGTTAGCTTGAACTGATAACAAGGTTCTCACCTGCTCCATGTTCTTGCTGTACATGTCTTTGGCTCCTGCTACAGCGGTCAGGTTGTTAGCTTCTGCTGTCGCCTGAAAAGCAGACGGACAATCAGACACATAACATAATGTATGAGATGATGATTAAAACCTACAACGTCAGACTCTAAAAGATGCCTTTGAATTTTAACTAACCTGCAGCATGGACTTTGGGTGAGGCAGTTCCTCCCCTTGGTAGATCTTGATATAAGCCTACAGGAATAAAAAACAATGCAGATGGTGAAGTGTTTCCTGTCCAATGTTGAAGCTCACACGGGAATTAACAGCATGGAAAATACTTGAGGCACAAAGCGGGTGTGTCCATGTAACATCAGGCTTCAATGAGGTTTATTTGCTCTAAAGTTTTTAGTTTCAGTTTTATCATCCCCTGGCTAATCAGTATGAAACTTTACATACCTTGAAGTACTCCAGAAGATCTCTGCAGGTGACTTTGTTGCCTCCGATCTCCTTCTCCACCAGTCGTCCAGGAGCCAGGAGCAGAGGCACCAGCTTGGTCAGCTGCCTTTTAAAGTCATCATCGATGTCTGAAACAATCAAACACACTCACTGATTGTATTTCTGCCGCACGACGTCTCAGTTCAACATGCTCTCTGCATTACTAATTCATGTGTGTCGCTTTGTTTCTCACCTTTCAGCCTGCCGTCAAAGTTCGGGTTAGTAGCCACCTTGAGGCCGGGATGTGGCAGCAGGAAGCAGCCGATGTTGGAGAAGCAGGAGTGGATGTGCTTCCTCACGTTCTGCAACTCTTCGTGTTGGTTCTGTTTAACCTGCGTCAGCAAAAAGCAGCACAGTGAACGGGTTTGCTAGTCTTCGTCCCTCTAACACGGACTCCAACATGTGTTCAAATATCAGGGTAGAAAATATCCAGCAGTCTGAGTTCTCCAGCAACAAATATGCATGAAAACTAAATCTCACCTGCAGTCTCTTCTCCAAGAAGGAGTTTCCTCCTTTCAGTCCATAGTCGTGTTCATAAGGGTAACTCCAGTCCCGAATCAGGAACATAAGGGACTGAAACACAAACAGAGATGCAGTTAGAAACATTATGCGGTTTCTAAAAAAAAAAAATGCTGATGTAATAATATTGATCATCTTTCATTACAAAACGTGCGATTTAGCTTTCTTTTTCTCCCTTAGTGTTCACACCTCGTGTTTTATTTAACAGGACCCCTCCCTGTCTCAGTACCGGTGCCCACCCCAAGTCTGAGTGAATGTCTTTGTGTGTGCTTTTATATAGTGTGTTGTCTCGTCTGTGCTCATGATGCTGCTCCTTATGTCTTTGAAATTGCCCCTCGGGGACCAATAAAGTGTTTTGAATTGAGTTGTTTTATTTAACAATCACTCATATTATCCATTTTCTATCTGTACATGATGATTTGTGTGCATGTTCAAACCTACATGACGTTCATAAACTAAATTTACAAATGTTCTCCTCCTATTCACGTGCACACAATGAACAGAAGTACCTGGAAAGGTTTCAGGTAGATCTCTTCCATTGCCAGCCGGCCATATTCTGTGAAGAGCTGAACATGAGAGAAAAACAAATTGTGTTTAACAAGTACAATGTGTGACAGACTGATGCTAGATTTTCCTGGGAGGAGATAAAAGATACAAACCTGCAGATGCTGCAGATCGTCCTCCTGTATGTTCTGGGATAGATTGTAAACCTAACACACGCAAACAAATAAACAACACGACACTTAATGTTTTGTGAAGAAAGGGACAAAAGAATAGTTTCTATATTAGTGCTGTAAGTGTTACCTGCACGGAGCTGGTCATTGTGCTGAGAGCAAACACCGTGGCGCAGTCCTTTATGGTGGACTGGCTGTCAAATGCTCCCTGAGTGTCAACAAGCAGCACGGCAACCTGTTTGAACAAGATACAGTAATGAGTGTGTGTTGTTGTGTGTTTAACAAAACGTAAATGAAGTATTTAAGAGGGGGCACATCCGGAGACACACAATCTACCTTGCTGCCATCAGGCTTGTCCACCACAAAGACCTCGCTCCAGATTTGAATTCCTGTGGTTTCCCTCTCGCAGCCTCCTCTCCAGGTGAACCCTGTCAGAGGCTCATCGTCGCCTCCTATCCACGTGTTGTTCTCCTTCTACGGACAAATAGAGAGGGACAGAAAAAAAAAACAAAGAGACTGAAGTTCACATGGAGTAAAAGGGCAGATGAGAAAGTAAAGAGTGAAGGGCTGGAGGAGGCGGAGTGATAATGATACAAGAGAAGGGAGGAGTAATAAGAAATAAGTCAACAAACTGAAGTCCACAAGGGTCTGGCACAGATTCGCACCTCGTGGACTTATACAACTTCTGTGACAACACTATATTACAGCCTTGTGTCCATATTGGTGTCAGGTTTAAGCAGCACGCTCACACTTCTGTTAGAAAACATTACTGATATTAGTCACCTAAGACTCCAGCTACTTTTTGATGTTTATGTGCCTCTGTCGTTCAAACAACTTGTCATCAACGCAAACTGGGAAAGTCAGTTACTGATCCGCCTCATTTTTAAGTGTTGATGTGATTTACAGTTTTATTGTGAGAACAGTGACATGTTTGAACAGATCACTCTGCAGCAGGAGATCGGATTAGAACTAAGGCAAGAGGCAAAAATATATTCTCAGTGATGCGTTTGTTACCGAAACATTTGTCATGATTGTGAAACAAGCTTCAACACATTGTGACTATGTCTGTTTATCCCATACAACACAGAACCGCTAACCACAAGAAGGAAATTTAGCTCCAAAGGCAAATACTCGATTTGCAAGTCAGAGCTGTGATTCCTCGTTACACAACAACAGAGAGTCAATAAAGAGCATTCAATCCCTTGGATGTATCATGGGAAGGATTCAACATCTTTTACTGCTTTTATAAATGGAATAATAGTCATCATAATTTTGGGTTTTTTATTTATTTATTTTTTATTTTACACGTCAGGACAAATAATTAGAGGCCTCTGGTTGGTGGTCAGCAGTCCAATCAGAAGGACAACAGAAAGTCACCTGGTACTAGAAATGGAGATCACCTGTTTACTGGGAATGTCTCTTAAGAGGCTGAAGGCACCGGCCACATTAAACTGACCTTTATTCAATTTATTAAAATCAATAAAGTGAAAAAGGGGTGACTACATTTTATAGGCACTGTATGTTTTATCTCTGCTCAGAGTCTAACTACAATCTGATGAAAGCACGTAACAGGATCATTTGTCATTTGATAATAAATGCACACTGATAATAAATGCATGCTGTAAAAGTTGTCTACGTGCATTAAGGCTTCATGTAGCATTACCTGTTGTCAATAGCTGAACAAATGGCATCATTGTGAACATAGTAGCCCACAGTTTCCTAGAGTGTGTACGTTGTATTATAAAGAGTGCTTGTGAGTGTAATGTGATCCTGAGTGCTTCTATATGTCCAGCTGCCGTCAGAACGTCTACTTGCGTCAGAAACAGTTGTTAGATGGACACAAACGGGAAAGCTGTGTGTGGTGCACCATTATCTGTTTACAAGTCTGGAACTCTCACTCTGAAATCACATTATGATTCACTTCAAGACACTTGTTTTTGCTCGCCTTCTACACACAAGGTACACAATATACTATCAAGTCCCAGAGGAAGGAGGATGTGTTGTATTGTTTTTTAGCTGTAAACTGAAACTGTGATGGATGATTCTTTAACCATAAGGTTTTTTATGGCTGGTTTGTTGTATAGGTCTACATTATACAGTACATATGTGTCAGGAGTTATCCAATCAGAAGTAACCATCTCTAAGTACATACATGTGGCCTACAGGTAACATTTTAGATGTGGTAGAATATTACGCAGAAGTGATGGATGTCTTTCCACCACTCTTTCAGGACTGTGAATAGTGTTATTTGTGGTGTGTGCATTCTGACACAGGGACATGATCCACATTACAGAACATAATGAGTTGTGTTATGTTGAATTATTATTCATTTAGGTATTTCTATGTCTGTCAATGTGGCCAGGGCACATGTTTATACAATGACACTGTCAATTCTGCTAATCAATCCAAAAATTTTCTCTCATCAACTCCTGATTAGTTTTCTGTGGGTAAAACAGCAGGTAGCATGGTAACACCTAACATATCTAACAATAAATTACTTGTACAACATGGAAAATACCATAATAAATAAATTGATCTGCATTTGTAAACACACATTTGAGATGAGATTTATTTTTTGATATCAACACAGGATTCACCAGCGATATAAACTGAATCAGAATGAATGTACATCGATAGCTTGGTGACCTCCTTAGAAACAGATTTAATGAAATCATTTCACAGCTTTTCAAGCTGTCAGCATCTACGACAACATTATGTGTTTGGTATTTAACAGTAGGTATGAAAATAACATAATTTCATCTCACCTGGTTGTACATGTAGCGCAGCATGAAGTCCAGCAGGAACGACTTGCCCTTGCGAAAGGCCCCGGCCACAGACACGACCACAACGTTCAGGTCCTTCACGTGATCCTGCAGCAGGATTTTCTCCAGCGCTGCGGCATCCAGTTCAAAGCTGTGTTCATCCTCGTTGGCCAGAACAATCTGGATGGGTCTGGCCTTTTCTTCCTCTACCGCAACCTGGAGACAAGACGTTGCAATCAGTTTTGTTTTTTTTCGACAATGTGAGAAGTGATTAACTGCTGATGAGGCAGGAAGGAGACAGAGAACTGAAAATAAAATGGAACCGAGGCGGCAAGTGTCACATGAAAACTTTCAGGAGACGTTTTTTGGAAAGTTCATACATTTAAGAGCCATGTGAATAGAGATGACATCTCAATCTTTGCCTATTCCTTTCGTTAAAATGTATAGCACATATTTTTCTTGTTTTCTTTCATATAGATTTACCTTAACACACATTAAAACCTTACCTCTTCCTGCAGAAATTCCTCATCTGTTGACGGGGTGAGGCTGGCATTTTTGCGTGATTGTGAGGCCCTCTTAGTGAGAAGCGGTTCTTCATCCAGGTCTTCGGGTCTGGCTAAAGGAGGCGTCTGCTTATGCCGAAAATTGGGAACATCTTCCACACCGCTCAGGCCTGTAGATAAAATGACAAAATGCAAAATGTAGACAGCAAGATAAAATTACAGCGGTTACGTAACATTATGCTGCGTGATAAGAGAGCGAAGGAAGAATGTGGAGGCAGGTTTATGTGGTATGACATCACGTTTCTGTAGAATAGTATTTTTCTCACATAGTATCGTTTACATGAGAGAAACTATTATTCAGAGAGATTAATGAGAAAGTGAAATGCTCTATATGGATCAAACTGAAAACGGGAGTGTTTCCAACATTTTTTGCTGGGCTAAATACTGTTATCCTCTCTGGTCCTCCCATCTAGGTCAAGCCCCAAAATAGCTTAGCTCTGAAAATCACAAAGGGCCAAAAAAAAGGACACAAGTAAAGTAAGTTACCAGGACAGTGTTGATGTTTTTTTTTTTTCTCACTAGTTTTTGTGTTTCTATGAAAGTTTATTCCTGCAAATCTAAGGCATTTTCCTCTAAATGTAAAGATGTAACAATACAAATCGTCTCAAGACGCTTCACAAAAACCAGCCTGCAACCTCCAGAGCAAACCTGAGGGCGACGGTGGGAAGGAAAAACTCCCTTTAGTCACCTCCTTTACACAGAAATCACAGGTGATGATTAGGAAGACACCTTGAGTACATATTCAACGCGACTATCTCCATCCACAAAACAGGTTGGACCACTAGTATTAAGTGTTACTCACTCAAATATTTAACTGATTACCCATTGAGCTGTACTGCTGTCTCAGCTGTGTCTCGGACATTATTCACACTAGGGTTTGGCCAAACAACACGACCCATCCCTTCTAATTTGGCTACCATCCTCCATTAGCGACCGACCTACGTAAAAGTCACTGATGTCTGTCAGACACACAAAAAAGGGCACGCACAGAAGAGTAAAAGTTCATCACAAGCTCCTGTTGTTGTTTCAGAGACGCCCTTTAGATACACAATGCAGGTTGAACTGTTGAGAAACTTTCCAAAACCTCACAAAAATATTAAATTCAGCATCACATGAGTGACAAAGTTCAACAGCAAATCCTCACAATTAAGAAGCTGTGTGTAGGGAGTGTACATGAAGCACTGTAACTGTGTGTTGATCACTACTGAAAGAAAATGCATTTGTAATGCGGCTTTTACCGGTTAGACCGGGAGACTTCCTAATCAAACGTCTTCCAGATGCGTGATAACAGAAAAGACATCAAAGTGCAAACACATTTTTTACAGCCTTCTTCCATGCCTGCAGGTAATACCATCAGTCATTATTGATTTCACATTAGATAAGTCCAGTTTCCATCAGCTCAGAACTATTTCAAAAATCGTGTGCATTCTATCACCCTCCGACCTAGAAAGAGTTATTCACGTGTTCATATCATCCAGGCTGGACTACGTAACTCCCTCTACTCAAGTATTACCTAAACCAACATCTCCAGTCTCCAATTAGTCCAACGCGCTGCCATCCGGTTATTAACAAGGTCAAAGAAGCGAGACCACATCACTCCCATTCTTGCATCATTACACAGGCTCCCCGTTCATTTCAGGACACACCTCAAAATTCTTCCTAAATCTCTGCGCTTCCCACCCCTTACACCACCACCTCTTCTGTTGCAGCCCCTCAGCTCTGCAACCAGAAGCCATGAGAAGCTCTGACTCTGTTGAGGCTTTTAAAAAGCACCTGGAGAACCAAAAAACAGATCAGATGTTTAAACATTCAGAAGACAACTTGAAGCGAATTGAAAATCTCTTTCTCTTGTGAAATAAACCGTGCTCTGTGCCTAATCAAATAGACAAATCAATAAGACAGATTGCTACTAGCTGACTAGTCTAACTCAAGTATCCAGTAACATTTAAGCCTCTGTGGCCCTAGATTTGATGGTTTGTCCCTGCTGCTTATCAGACGATTCAACATGATGAATTAGCTGCAGAACGCGTAGGTGAGAAGGAGCTCTCTCTGATTGGCTCGTGAAGAGGCCAAGGCCAAATGGCACAAGGACGGCACTTCATTTTTCCACCTCATCCTTCTTTGTCTTAAGTCTTTGTGTCCACACAGGCGATGCCACGGTCAGCCTTTACTGCTGGTAGTTTATTGATGTTGGCTTGATGTGTCAGTACATTTAAGCTTGACTGTACAAATTGTACAAACAATCGACAATTAATCATTAATGGTAGTTTAAAGAATGTCAAAGATACTTGCTCAGTAGGATCAGCTGTGAACGGGACATCCAATCTGTAGCTGCTGCAAAGAGCAGCTGCAATGCTGCAAGCTCACGGCAGTTACAGTAATCTGCTCCGCACACAAATTAGCTCTGAGCATTTTCTCAGTCTGTGGCATTGCAGGCTCACATCGAGTCCAGAGCGGCACTCAGCAGAATGAAGTGGCACAAACTGCAGCCGTAGAGGGGACTCGCACAAAGGCACTATTCTGCTGGGACTGCGAGGAGCCTGTATTGCAGCAGAATGCAAGTGAGAGACAAAACACAGTAAGCATGCAAGGAAGCACAACGGAGCCCGTGAAAAACCATTAGCTCTGCCGATGTGCGCACTCACTACCACAACTTTCACACTTCATGATAAAGTGCCTAACGCACTGTCCTGCTCCTCAGCTTGCAGAAAACGAGGACACAACTAAAATTAGCCACCTTACCACTTCTTATCTTATAGAGTCACTGAGCAGGTGTGAACTAGCCTGTACGTTTCCCATCCCATTCCCACGCACACAGAAGTTAGCAATGGATTTGTCTGCACGGCACGCAACACAAACTAAGAAGGAAGCATCACGCATAAACATACTGTCGCATCCATTCCCATCTCTAGTCTATCTTTAACTGGGCATAGCAGGAATAGCCTGCATATGCAAGCTAGCCTACATCTCAGCGCTATATCAGAAATCGGCTCGGCCTTCCCTCGACTCCTGCGCTATATCCGAGGCTTTGATAGCACCGTGGTCCACTTTACTTAAGCAGCTGTCTAAATATGGAAGATTTCATGCTTTCTAAGGGCATTTTTTTCCTGGCGCTTTCAAAAGATTCAGAGCAGGAGCCCTGGGGAGTAGAGCTGCATCATGTATTAGTCAAATGTCACTTTACATTTTTCATAAGAGGGAAAGTTTAACAGTTTTAACTGTTGAGAAAGAAGCAAAAATCTTCTTTCTGCTGTTGCAACTCCTGATTATTAGTTCCAGGGATTTGCAAGCAGGGTTGCAACACCTTCTTCTGACATCCAGAGACATGCAGGCATAACCGAGTTGACGGAAGAGAATGTAGCCCATTAAAATGCAGGTACAGTGACTTATACAGTCAATAAACAACCTGACTTTGTTTTTCCGAACACGAGTGAAGGAGGGAAAATGTTCTGTTGCAGCAGGAACACCAATAGCTTCCCTGCGAGGACAAAGTGCAGATTAAGAGCGGCCACGGTTTATGAATTGCCACAGAGACACGCTGGCATGCATGAAAGCAGACACAAGGGTTATCTCAATAAGAGACTATGGATCATATCTCAGCGATGAGTCAAGAAGACCAACTCTTCACTATTTGCTTACAAGCCTTCACAAGGTTAAACAAATGGTGCAGACATTTGCATTATTGCCACCTCTTTTAATTAGAAATTAAACTGCGCAGTATTACATCAAAGTAACACTGTCAAACATGCTAAGAAAATGCAAGAATTTCAGACTGAAAAATTACTCAAATGAAAAAAGTTGCAGAATAATTTTCTCTTGATCAAGCGATAGTTTCAGCTCCACACCACACTGCTTTAGGTCATATTCAAGGACAGTGCAGTTATCTTTTGGGGCCTGTATGAGGCCAACTTAAAAGTAATTTGCACATTTAATGGTTTGCAAATGAAAAGTTAGACCAGAAAACAACCTCAACAATGAATCTTGAGAACTGCCATCAAAGCAAACAGCCCTGCAGGACATAAATGAAATCACATCCACATTTTAAACAACATTTTCAAGCTTAAACTGAGTTTAAACCAACCTATGTTTATGTCCATCTTTTGCTTCTTTTCATTTATAGTTCCCGATCAAACACAAATACTTTACTCATGTAAATTATCCCGTTATTTAAATGGTCTTCCTTGCGTGTACAAGTCTACTTGCAAACTGAACACACTAATAATAGGGTCTTTAAAAATATCCGAGTCATTAGTGTGATGAGATTAGCGTAACGTAAAGTGCTTTGTGAAACTGCGGCACAGAGAACTGGTTTCAAAGTTCAGAAACAACACGCTGGTACCAGTTCCCGGTGACGGTGCAGCTGTAGGAGCCGGTTGCGAGACAATAACCCGGTGGGCCAGGTGAAAGTGACGAGCCGGACAAACGAGGCGACAGGTGTCGCGTCGAATTTTGTATCCGGGTCAGAAACAGTTTCAGACAACAAGCTTTTCTGTTCGCCGCCGAAGAGAAAGCGCATTGCGCGAGAGAGAAAATACAACCTGATAAAACGCATCTCACTACAGCTCATGTTCACAGAGTTTGAACCGTGTTGCCACCGTGTTTGAGAGGAGACACATACTCTGGCAGGGGTACCACATTTCGCGCAACACCGCGGGTCCCCAACTGAAAACAGAAAGAAGGCTAACGGAAAAGCGACAAAGACCGATGAAAGACAAATATCGTCTCTTTTAATTCCCACTCAAATTGAGTCTCCGTCGTCCGCTCACTCTTACACGTTCACCACATAAACTCAAAATCAGTTTACCTTCGCCAACGACTCGGTTTTTGCAGTTGGGCTCGAAGTGATTTCTGCTCCTCAGCCCGCTCACCTCCGCCATCTTGGACAACTGAACTGTAGCGTGGCTGACGTCAAGGAAGCTGTTTTCTTCTCCGCTGAAGTTCAGGCCGCAGCTGGGTCAAGAGCACCGCTCCACCAGGACAGGAGCTGGGCTTTTTGTTTTAATTAGCCTTTCTTTTCAAACATATATTATTTTTAATGTACTACCACCGAATATGTGAACATTTTGTGATATTATTGTAAACAATTAACCCCCCGAAAGAATAAAAAATATTGGCAGGAACTGGGTCATTTTTTTTTTTTTTAATGTTTTATAGGTGAAGGGTGAGTTGGGTGAGTTTACGGTCTACAAAAACACACTAACTATAAAGTACTTTACAGATTTGAGTTACAGTTTTTAGTTTAAACTAAAAGTCAATTACCAACATACAGCCACTTTCCACTTAGTTGGGCAATTTTGTGCAGGATTGTTACATCGGAATCAGCTTTATTGTTCCAGGAATGTGTGCACATACAAGGAATTTGACTCCGGTCGCTTTGCTCAACAGTACAAGAAAATAAAAACAACACTTGAACAAGCATAAAATAAAAGCGTATGAAAAATAGAAAAACTGTACAACATAAATAAGACTTTCAGATAAAAAAAAATGTATATACATCTGTAGATGTAGACATATATACAGTGAATTTGAACAATAGTATGCACACGTAATGAGAGTATTAGATTACAATCAAATATATTGTAATCTAGCAATGCTGCAAAACATTTTGTTCAGTATAATGTTCACTTGATAAGGTCACTTTGGAGGATGTAGTTAGTGGTTCTGTACTGAACTAAGCACACAAGTTTTTCTTTTATTTAGCCTGGTCCACTGACTAAAATGAGTTGACAAAATAAAAGAAACTTGTGTTGGTACTATGACAAAATGCAATTAATAAGTGGATTAGTGCAGACTGTTGTATTAGAATACATTTGTTTTCACTAGTGTACCTACTGAACTGGCAGGTGAGTGTATAATCACATCTCTAAGGAGCACTGAATGTGAAAGACATAAGATGTTTAAGAATTTAGGTTGTGGGACCCTGTGTTTTGATATCAGTGGATAACAATATTTGATTTAAATCTTAACATACATCTGCTAGTCCAGGACAAAGTTCAGTCGCTTACTTAATATTCGACATGCTCATATTTAGTAATTCGACACCCAAAACATAACTTCATCAAATTGCAGAACATCATTACAATATAAATATTTTCATTTTTCTGCATCCAATCCTGTCTTTATCCTCAACAACACGTCTACATTCCAGGAATGTGAAACAGGAATCTAGGAGGAAATTGTCTTGGGATCCTGCCCACACTAACTCTTCAAGAACAACCCACTGTATGAAGCAGTAAATCTCACTATAGTGTCAAACCTCAAGGAACTGTTATGTAGGGATTATTTAAAATTTAAATTTAAATATAAAACTGTTGTCAGGAAACAGTTCATGTCTCCACTATTGTTTTTGTAAATGTTTTATAGGTGAGGTAACTAAGCTACTATGACCAATTAATCTTCCTTGTGAAACATGCAAGTATATATACATATAGTGTGTTAGCATGTGTGTTAGCATGTTAACATGTTTACCACTAAATGACTTTAATATTGGTTAATTGTGACATACACATAACATTTGTTATCATTCTCTTGTCAGTTTAGTCATTCCTTCACTGTTATTGCCTCTAGTCTAGATGTACTCCTAATCATTAGATGGCGTGGTGCACACAACCTTGGCAGAGGTTAACTTTGTTTTCACAGGTTGACCTCAGTCAGTACAGAGATAAGCTCTATCTGCTGCGTTTAACCAGATAACTGTGATCCAGTAGAGAAATTGCCGTGCTCCTCTTGTTGGCTTTATGGTGTTTTAACTGCGCTCAGTCATGCTGTCCGCTAAACAGAAAGTCGTAAAAACTCTTCTCCTTGTGGATAAACTCACTTCACATGTTTGCCCAGCTGTTCAGCATTACCCGACTGACACTGTCGGCGGAAACACTATCTGCTCGCACAGACACATAAAT
Organism: Mugil cephalus; assembly: GCF_022458985.1. Lineage (NCBI taxonomy): Eukaryota > Metazoa > Chordata > Actinopteri > Mugiliformes > Mugilidae > Mugil > Mugil cephalus. The sequence goes on along the minus strand of NC_061782.1, from coordinate 18,662,571 downwards.
AGGTGGATGGCTTTCCTTCAGCCCTTGTAATCCTACAGTATGTCAGGTCCCACTCGACTGGGGACACCTAGACTGGTCCTCAGTTCGCTAACAAGTGAATATGTTTAAATAAATCAAATACAATTATCAGAAAGGGGGGCACGTGCACATGTAAGTGCTTCTGTAATCTTTTTAACAGAGCATTTTAAATAGTTTTTCTGCACTATACTGAGCACAAGTTATAGCACAGATGTTAATAAACATATCCTGTGTTCCAGTGGCCTAAAACTAATTTATTCATACCCACAATAGAATGTAAGATATAAAGTGTACTGATTTGTGTAAAGAATGGCAACATTTCTGATGTGACTGTGCTTTGACCATTAAAGTATAAAGGGATGGATAATGAAGGATAAACAAGCATCATCTAAGCAACAGCACTTTAATTTTGGAGTTTTTCATTATATACACTCAGACTTTAGAGCATATTTGACACAGTTTGATCATCCATGCCGCTTTTTTTTTTTTTTTTTTTTTACATAATACAAATAACATTATGTGGATTTAGCACTTCCTCTGTAAAGTTATTTAATGAAAACTACCTAGAAGTAACCCTAAACACTACAGCTTGAAAATGCATCAAACAGCCTTCAGCCACTGTACTTGGTTTGGTCTGTGCTGCAACAGTCTGGTCTATTTGCACTCGCATTAAAGATCTGAGTGCTACCAAACAAAGCTGCTGTTTGGAGGAAGTAATCAAAGGGAGTATTGTAACCTTCTAACTGATGTGAACCTGGACACACAAGCACACGTATCAACACAAACACTCGTACGCTGAGAGGAGATTGTATGCGGATTTAAAACTCACCCTAAAACAGGCGCCAATGAGCCAATCACTTCATAGCCGACTAACTGTGGTTGGATGTTTGGCGGATGTTCTCCCAGGGCCAACCCCACATATCCAGGAGATCCTGCTCCATCCCAGGATTAGATGTGACATTTAGCAGTGACTGGAGGTGACTCTCTTGTCGTTCCCGTGAGTGGATACCACTGTTAAATTCAAAGTCACTAATACAGCTTTGTGTTTGAGTTTTCTGGTTGTAACGGGGTATTTTTTGGACAAGAAGTAAAGAAAGAACAATTTTTTTCTTGCACCACAATGCTCGGTAGATGTGCTCCAATCACTGTATATGATTTCTTGTTAGGATTATTATGAGCTGTATATGGTCTACAGGAAGCTCTTTGTCCTTACGTTAAGTGGATGAGGTCAGAGGTTAAACATAGGAAGAGGTCAAGACAAACATGGTAGGAGGAAGTTCAAGGGTGTCAAAGTGACAGATGGAAAATAATTGGTTTTTTGAAAGAGACACAGAGAGAGAGAGAGCTAGCAGTCGTGTTAATCTGCGTCTGCGCTATTATTAGCTAGTCCCATCGACTGGCAGAAATATGAGAGACACACACGTGATGACTGATAATTTTAGAGAGAGGGTCAGTGAACGGGGACAGAAACCCTCAGATCACTTCTGAACTCCAGATGTGTGCGTCTGGAAGTCTTCTACAGGGGATGTTTGGTTAAAGCCTTTCCTTTTCCCTTCCCTTTAACTACCAGACCCTTGGACTTCTGTCACACTTAGTTTAAATATATTTCACATCCACTGTACCTTCAACTAAACTGCAAAAGTGTGAGGCTCCTGAGTAGAAGCCTCCATCTAGTGGCCAAACCAAAAGATACATTACCTTTAAAGAAGAAAAAGAAAACAAAAACAAAACAAATCTATTATAGCAATAACAGGAACACTGTGTGAAGGCAGAACTCCTCCCTCTAGTGGCCAGAGGACAACAGTACAGAATGACCGCAGGAGTGAAGAACACTCATTTTCCAGGAAAGAATAGACCTCACTTGTACTGACACTATAAGGTCATTGGGAAGAGACGTGGACACATCTCTATTTTACAGTAAAAAAAAAATAATCTTAAAACAATATGCTCTATGATTTTTTTTCTGTACTCTACAGACCACAGTGGTATGTCACTTCATCTCAAAAAACAAAGTAGGTTTAGTTATTTCAGTGCCATAAACCACAACCACAGGATCACATTTCACTTAAACAATTAGACGATACACGGCCATTGTAATCCGGGAGGACCAGTGGGACATGGAAGAAATGGGGGTGTTTACAAATACCATATCTGTCTCTGTCTTTCAACTTGGATTCAAACTGCCTCACCACTTTAAAATGTACTTTCACTATGAAGTCTGTAAGACCTCTGAGCTGGACTGTGTCTCTCCTATCGCCGTCTGCTTTTTCTAAATCTGGACCTTGCAAACAAGGTCACGGAGATCTCCAAATGTATGAGCCAGCCAGTAGTTTTAAATTTCCTCCCACAATGCGAGGCTCTTGTCACCTGACGAAGGCTTAGCCCGAGAAATGACGACGCTTCTTCTTGCCTGGGTCAAACCGGTGACGCTACAAACAACTCCTGGATGCAGAGACTGTCCATCAGCTGGCAGCTCCAGCTGCCTTGACCCATATGGAGGCTTCCTCTAAGTTCACCCCATCTGAAGCATATCTTAGCAAACCAGGGATAGTTAATGGTCAAGTGACGTTTATAACAATCACGTCCCTTAAAATGAAAACAATTCCTTTATATCAGGTTTCTTACCACGAGGTGGCAGTGTAAACCTGCTGTACTGTTTCCTCACCGAGCGATTCCGTGTTTTCTTTTTAATTAGACACACTTTTACACTCCGTGTCTTCGTTTACAGCAGCAAACATACCAGTAAACGACCACCACAGTTTTATTTACGCTGGATTTCACTTTGTTATTTAACTGGTTGTAATGGGGATGATTTTGGTGGATTAAACAAATCTGGATTTTCTTAAAAGAACAAAAAGTCAACAAAGAAGGATTCTAGATGTGCCACAACCCTTGCTGCTTAAAAAAGGATTGTTTTCCTCTGCTTTTGATTAAAAGTGCCCCTTAAATACCTTAATTATTTTTTTCTTACATCTCATTCCACAGTATTTTAATTGATTGATTTAATTCATTTCATTGTCCCATTTATTCTCCTCCTAAATCTGAATCTAAATCTATTTTTTATGCCTCAGTGTATAAAGCACTTTAAATTAAAGCAGTGTTTCAAAGGTGCCATGCAAATAAAGTTGCATGTCAACTGTCAATGTGTAAAAATAAGTCCCAGAAATCACATGCGTCTTGTGCTTTTGCAGAAGGCACATCAGATTATTATCACCACTGAGATATCTGATTTCTAAAAATAGTAATTTTACATACATATAGAGTAAAATATATAACACAACGTTATGTTGTATTTAAAAAGTTTAAAAGTCTTAGATCTTGGTAATCAGTGATCTGATGTTGATAACAAGGAGAAAAATTTGTGATTGTTAATAAGAATGTTAAGAGCATTAACAAAAGATCTTCTGCACATTTGTGCTGAAGTTAAATACTCTTCTTTTTTCTCTTCTCATACAAACCAAAAGATCAGTATCAATGAGACACAATCTTTTAGAGTTAGATTATTTATTAGGCAATAAAATAATCTATGTGCACAGAGTTTCCATAGTTAACTTCTTGTTTCTCTCTTAGATAATCTCATCTCTCTTCCTCTTGAAATTTCCTCATTTGTTTCATAGACAGGGGATTTTATCGTTGATCCCGGGACAGAGACAACATCTACACACTGAATAATGATTTTAAAATGATACAAAGATTTTTGATAATCATGCATAATAAGCAAAAGGAGAGTAAAAATGAACTACAACACAGAAAAAATAAAAATACTATTGAAAAACAAATCTTCAATCTGTTCTCCTTCTGCAGGTATGAAAGCACAGCCGGTATCCACTGCAAGACTTTGATCCCGCTCCACCAAACCCTGCAACAGGTTTATTGTCCCCTCTCTCCAGCTCCTCATACAGTCTTGGTTTCAGGCTGCTGAATCAACAGCATTGCTGCCAGGTTGTCATGGCGTCTGATTGTTGAGTATCATGTCACGCGCCCCATCACAGCCGGACGTCCCCTCCGAGCCCTGCAGCCGATCCCATGGTCGCCAAGACGTTTACCTTGGCAACCACAAGAGGCTGGCAAAGACCGGGAAGCCAGGAAGAAGTCGGTGGTGTCGTGTCACCACCGCGTTGAAGTCGTGAGGGTTGGAGGGTTGAAGGCCGGGTCTCCCGTGTGAACAGCGTTTGGAGGCTCTGCATCTGGAGCTGATAATCTTTTTATAAGCAAACAAATGTTAAACATGCAGATAAATCAGTTACAGTGGCATTTTTAGTTGTGAATCGCAATACACAGTTCTGCTTTCATAAAATTATTAACTGAAAATGAATTTGTATTGTAACTTGTTCTGCAATATGTCCTCTTTTGGAGACTAGTGCTAATATTCATTCTGTGTTATTTGGTTGTTACAGATGATGCCCTAACACAATGATGATAATTAATTCATACTGATTCAATGCAATGTTTTTTAATATCTTAATTTGGAGCAAGTAAATGATAAATAAAATAAATAAAACTAATAACTTAAAAGAAATCTTTAAGATGTGCTGGATCAGCCAAAGTGAAGCACACATGCTTTCAGTCCTGACCTGAAACCCATCCCAGTAACAGATCACTGTAAGTCATATTGCTAATGAAGATCTACATAGTTTCACAATTTTAAAATCCACGTCCCAAGTTTTGTTTGCGGTTCGGAGACATGTTTTGAAAGGAATACAAGTGGGCTACACCATTTGCATGAGAGGTGACCAGTGGTAAACCCTGAGCCCAATGTCTCCATGGCTCTGAGCCCTCAGGGGCATGAGTCTGAAAGGGAAAGCCAGAGAGGAGACTCTGAGGCCGGGCAAGCTAACGCACCAGCAGGGGGTCTCATCACTCTCTCCACACTTCTGCTGTCAGAGCTTTTGTTTCAGCAACATTACTCACCCACAAGCCCCTGCCTCCCAGGTAACTATACTGCTGAGCTGGTGCTGCTGGAGCGGGAGAGACGGTGCGGCACAGTCTCGGCACAGGGCTCACAAAAATGTGGAGCAAACCAAATGAGACACAGTGAAAAAGAAAAGTACATTAACTGCTGGAGAAAAAGGACAAACCCATCACTCATTATTTGAGAACTGAGGAGTTTTCACCATTACACCCTTATGTAGGAGAACAGTCAAGCAACAAAGGAGTCATGTTTATTACAGTTTTATATACAGATGTGCACTAACACCCCAGGCAAATTTAAACATAAGTCTGCACAGAAACCACCTGGTTTATGATATATGAAGCAACGCATGAATGTAATGCTTATTTGAGCACTTACTGTTCTTTTACACATAGTTGTACAATTTGATATTGAAAACGATTTGTACATTGTATGTTGTTGTCTACTAGTTGGTTACATTAATGTCTCTACAGTATATAACAACAACATCCTTCCTGGATCTGTAGGCAAACAGCAGCCATAGTTCTTGCACACATATATATAGTTGGTTGTGCGAGTTTTACGTAAACGCTTGTATGTAAAAGAAAGTTTGACATAATGTCACTCCCCATGGTCGCCAGAGGCAAACATCTGTAAATATTATGAGATATTGAACAAGATGTGAGTGTCAACTCGTTCATGTCACATTGACTCTATGAAATTTTCTGATCAATGCTCCTCCACTTTGAGCCTTTGCATCAGTTGTGGATTTGACGCCTCCGTATCAAATCCACAACTGAAATATAGAAAAAACGCTTCTACCCTCAAGCTGTCAAATCCCTCACACCTTCAACCTGTCCTTCATAAGATAATAACCCCCAGACTTATTCTCCTGTCCACCTACACTCACTATTGTTTAACGTTTACTGTTTCAAAATGCTACTCCTCACTGTACCAATGACATTCATTTCCATGCTGCTTGCCTTTATTGTATATATTGTATTTTAATCTGTATGGCTGCTACAGTTTTTTTTTTTTTTTTTTAATCTTTATGTCTTAAGGTATTTTTTTTTTCTCACCAGACACTACCAGTAAAAGTTCTTATTCTTATTTCATCTGAAATCTCTTCTGTCTCTAAAACCAAACAAACTAACTAATAGAGTCAATCTTTGTGACAATGTTTGAGATTGTGGAGGAGGATTTATACTCCTGGAACAGCTTCACATACGTCAAAGGTGTGTGGCAGTAACATGAAGTTGTCAAGGATTCATGCAACACATAGTATAAAAACTACTTTAAGCCCACAGGTTTTGGATTGTGGCTTTCATCATTGTTGGAGACTGAAAAAACATCAGAGGAAATATTCATTTACATGAAACGTTGAGTTCTTTCGCTGCCTTATTAGATCTACTCAAGAATTATTTAGCATTATTCTATAATTGCTGTTTGTCACGGTGGTTGAGCAGAAGCGTAATAAATCTTATCTTATAAATTACCCTTCTTGTCAGATGAGTTTGGCTGCTTTTGTCTTATTTACTAATGTCTTGAAGAAGAAGACATTTTGGTCTAAATTTTACTTTTACCGCAAAAAGCTACAAATCAAACAAACTTTCATCAAAACAATCAAAACAAACTTTCCTTAGATTATTACACTCAAAAATAAGGCATTTATCTTGTAGAAAGACAATTGATTGTTTTGTAATATATCAAAGTTGAATATGTAGCAGGTAAGTTGAACTTGCTTCCTGTGCTAAACCAACACTCGAGTCATTCTGAGAAATAATGTGCCTCATTTTGTGCTTCTTTGAGTAGAAACGTTTTCTCCTGATGCGTCTCTGGTGAAAAGATGCGGTATAATAACAGGGTGCAGATCTGAGCCGACGACAGAACCGCTCTCGTTCACCCGGATCCTCCACAGACCATAGATGGATTTTAACAACGTTGCGTCTTCTGCTTTCCTTCACCCGTCTCCCTTCACGTCCACCGACGATTCAAATTTACAGCATACCCCCTGGTGTTATGGCATATAGGGGGAAGAAACACCTCAATAAACAAAAAGGTAGCATGTGGAACGTTTTTGCAGGAGTCACGCTGTGTTTTTTAAATGTTGTCGGTTTTTTCGTTCTAAATGTTTGTGCATTTACTCGGTAATTATCTATGCTTTAATTCTCATCTATCAAATTTGAAATGCTCTCAGTAAATATGATTGTTTACCACGTTTTGTTATTTCAAGACTCTTGTCAATCATTTCCAAACAATTTTCTCTTTCCCTCCAAAGTACAATTTTCATTCTTCTTTCACAACTCAACACAGTTTCTTTGCATTGTGTTATTTTGTTACACTGCATTTGACTTTTTTCTCTTCTCTTCTCTTCTTAAATAAATTAACCTTTATTTATTGTCTATTATACTCTTATTTTACCCATGTACAGCACTTTGTTTTGGCTGTAGCTGTTTTTTAAAAAAGTGATACATAAATAAAGCTAAGTTGGGAGTTGAATTTTTTTTAACCACAAAGTGTTTATAGAGCCATTATTTCTTTTACAAGAGTGACCTGACCTAAATGGCAGCCTTGATAATAGTCACATAAATTAATAGATTTTATTTTATGAACCACATTTGATTGGCCTCAGAGTTTCTGAAGTTCATTGATCTAGATCACCATGTCTGACAGACTACAAATGTTCAAGGTTCTCAGAGGAATTAATGTTAGTGGCTGTCTCCAACAACTAAAACAGATTAAAACTACGGGTCACAGAATAAATATGTCACTAACTAGTCTTTTCCCATCATCTTTGGAACAACGATTATTTGATTTAATGCTGCACACAGCATGAGTCTGGGAACAGCAGGGCACAGTGAAAGACTTTTAACCTCAGTGAGAATTTGGATGTGTGCAGCTCTTCATATAACAGCTCACTGTGGCTGCTCCTTGTTGTTCCATTACTCCCTCCAATATTTCAGACTCATCCCCTGTCACAAACATGGCTCACTGACTGTGCCTATTTCACGACGAAAGTCAGCTCATGTGTTACCCGTTTAAATGCTTTAAATGTGAAGCTGCAGCAGCAGTCTTTGAAGCCACTGGCTATCCATTAGCCATCCGCTAGCCATTTGTTAGCCAACATAATTCGTTGGCTGCCGTTATCTTATTTATACAATGGGGGGACTCTGGCTCAGTAGGTTGAGCTGATTGTTCACGTACTAGAGAGCTAACAGTTTGATCCCCAGCACATGGACCACATCCTAAAGTTTCCTCAAGCAAGACACTGGACTTTTGCATTGCTCCTAGGTCTTGGTGTAAATGTAACATCGTGACCATGAAGTGCTTTACATACTTACCTTGCAGGGAGAATTCACTGATCAAGTAGGTGGGATCAAGTAAGAGTCCACCATTGTACTCTAGGGCATAGGTCTTCAACAAGTGGTCTGCGAAGGCACTGCAAATTTAAATTTCTTTCCATACACATTAACATGAATCCAACATATTTTAGTAAAGGGATAAGGGATAGCTTAATATTAAATGCAAAATAATACTGTGTATTTATGAATAGCACTAGGCCGAGTTTAATATTGAACACAATAGTAGGTAGGGGGTCCCTACTTAATCCCTTGGGAGTCGTTGGCCTGAAAAACGTTGAAGACCCCTGCTCTAGGGTGTGGGAATTTCAACTGCATAATTTTCAGTAGTGGGAGTCAGAGTGGTTAGAGAAGCAGCATTGGGACCATTTGCCTCTTCACACTATTATTATTACCAGTAGGTAGTCACTTACCATTTAACTCAATACGCTGATTAAGGATTGGGTTCTTTAGCAAAACCAATAGGTTGGGATGTTCTGCTATACTTTTTTTTCAGCTGTTTCTATCAGACACACTGGTGAGTTTTCTACAGTAACATACTTTAGGATTTTTTTTAAGGTGTGTTTATTTATTAGACAGACATAGACTTTAAAAAGTCTGTGTACCAAACTGCTGACTTCCTGCTCCAACTCCTGTCACACCTGTGATTTAACCAAGATATTACCATACTTTTGTCCTCGCCCAGTGGCAGCTATATAATCATGGTGATATAAAGTCAAAGGCACTAAACTCTTTGATGATTGCTCAGGTTGACTTTAATCAGATTTGTTTTCACAGCACAAGCGTCCGTACCTGCACTATGTGTGCATGCACTGGCTTAGATAGAGATAAAGAGACGTCTGCTAACATGAGTGCAGCTCCACCACCTCTCCCTCTTTTCGGGAGCAGCTTTGTGTGCCATCAAAGGCCCTGAGCAAAGAGACATGAGCCTTAATTGTTGTGCTTTATCAGGGGGATAAAGGCGGGATGGGCAGCAATTTAGGACGCCTTTATTAGACTACAAAGAGTGACAGACTGACGGAGAGATAATTGGCAGAGAGGGGAAAAGGATGGGATGAAAGAGGAGAAGGATGGAGAGATGAGGAGGAGAGGAGACGTGGATGAAGGCATATTTGATCAGCAGAGAGGGGCAGAAGAAGACTCAGATGAGGGTGAAATGAAGTTGCTCCTCCTGTTGAAGGTATCGAGCTCGTTTTATAGGGAAAAAAATTGCTCAACAACGGAAAAATCAGACAACTTTGCAAATTAATTTTATTTTTTACTGCTTACAGTCATTTTAAAGGGATCGCAGATTTATTCAGGGACCACATTTTTCTCTGCAACATAAAATTAAAAAATATTAAATTCCTTAAATGTTTGCAGTAAAGCTATTAACTGTCTTTTCTCAACATTTTGAAGGATTTCCTGAATTGAAATGTCCGAGTTGAGAGTTTTGAGGTTTTTAGGCCGTGTCAGGAGCTGTGTTAGCTTTCCTGCACTCCACAGCTTGTTAATGTGACGGGATAGTGCCAGCCTCCTTCTATTTCATCTGAACTAATGTGTCTGTGTGATTATAGTGTGGCGATACGTGGAATGCAAAACAAAAGCTTAGGAACATTCTCAATCTGTCCTGTACTAACACGTCGATTAGATTATTTAGTTTTGATGCACGCTGAGAACCAAGTCAGGAAACGGTCAAAAAACTATTCCTGTACTATTCTACTAAAGGAACGTCACATGCGATGCTGTCATTCCCACAAGTCACACGCACTCTCATCACTCCCGAGTTCACACACTGATTGTGCGTCCCAGAGTCCCCCGTCCTCCGCTCCTCCTGTTCTCCACCCCTGACATGAATATATGAGTGTTTTTATGTGCGCAGTGAGAAGGCGTCGCCGAGTTAAGTGGCCTTGTTGTGTTTTGCCTGGGCCCTAACGGCTTCCAGTGGGGGGTGTGGACAAGAGGGGGGCGGAGGTGGGGGTAGATGAAGGAGAGGCCTGCAGCACCATGCCTAATCAGCCTTTCTCGCCAGGGTCAAGACTTTCTGTCTGGGTCCGCGGTGCTCCCTGCCACCGAGGACTCGCCCATTCAAGCGCACAATGTCCCTGTCAGTCCCGACAACACTTCCTGCCTCTGCTGGCTCCAGCCCTCGCAGGGATACACAATATTTCACAGCTCCCAACAATGGCCTGTCTGCCTGCACCCACCATATGGTTACTATGGACCACAATATTGACACACATCACTAATTATTCAAAGAGCGCAGAGAGTGAGGGGAGAAGGGGAATGAAGGCGGCGTCTACCATCACTTGTGTGTGTGTATACAAACACTGTTTCATTAATTTTTGTAGTTTTCTGGCGTCTTTTAAAACGGTATACATGGTGTCATTTTATTTAACACAAACTCAGTTGCAAGTCTGATTTCTTATTTTATCGATTTAACAAAGAAAGGTGACAAAGGAAATCAACTACACGAAAAGCCTTCTGTTGGAATAATTTAACTAATGATGCACTAATGAAAAAATGCCTATTATGATGCAGCTGCAAATGAATAATTTACAGTCTAAAACATTTCTTTTCACAAATGTTTTATTATTTAGAGGCAAGACTCGACAATTTCATCTTGTTTCCTCATCTGAAATATGCTGATGTAGGAGCGAAAATATTTTTCATCTCAAAACTCTTTAATTTGCTGAGTTTGAGAAACGAGAAAATCTGTTTTGTTGTGCAGTGAGAGTGAGAGGATGTGACACACATTGACTGCTCTGTGGTGGACATCTGTGCTACAGTCTACAGGCATCCAGGACACCTCTGCCTAACATATGTCTCTTTGTGCGCCCACAGAAGCTTCCTCATAGGCCGGAAAAACATACGACACCATTTAATGATACGAATTTCCAATGTTATTTTCCAGTGAGATAGATATAGTTATATATTCTACTAAGAAAGGCATAAAAAAGCAAATATCTTCAACTTTCTGACCATCTCACGCCACCGTCTCATGCCTACGTCCTATACATTTGCATAAACTAAAACAAAACATAACTGCTTGCTTCAGCCTCACCCTGGAAAGTTAGCTAATTACCCGTTGTCCGCTCTACTGTGAAATTGTTCTCCGGTTGTTTAATTGAGCTTCAGTTGCTTTTCCAGTGTGTTATTATGGTTTACCTCGTGTTGTATATTATCTGAGAAACTGCACTGAAATACTTTTTTTTATTTATTTTCCTTTTTTTTTTTGAAGATTTTTCATCAAAGCCTTGGCAGGAGGGAAAGTTGTTTTCAAAAAATACTTAACCACATATTGTTGTTTTCAAATCTTGGAATTAGTTTCAGTTCCAGGAGATTTTTACAAACTTTGCGTTTCAATATTTTTGGGGATTGTTAACCTGCAGTTTCAGAGCGAGATAAACAGCCTACTATTAACAAAGTGCACCTTTACAAAATGTTTTTAGATTACCCCTAGATTAAAGGGCTCATTGCTTCGTGTTAAGACCTTCTTATCTACATAGCAAGTTGTTATGTCATAGTTCTACAGCAGCCAAAAATGGACAAACCAAACACCCACTTTTAAGAAGGTTTGTTTTATTTTCATGTTGAAGTCGGGGCCACTTGAAGAAGAATTAAGGAGGATTTTTCTTTTTGGTTAAAATCCGCAACCTCACCACTAGATGTCGCTAAATCCTACACAGGGGTCCTTTAAGCTTCTTAGTGGACATGTGCAGAGGACACATGAGCAAGACAGCCACAGAAAACCAGCAAAAATCAGTAGGCTGCCCAGCTCTCCGCCAAAGGAGCTATTAGGTGAACACACCAGAGTCTGTTTTAAATAAAGCGCAATTATATTCTGGGTGTAGGGCCGAAACAGAAATAAAATTTGTTCATGGTGGACATGGTTGTACCTTTGTCGAAATCATTGCTGTTAGCTGCGAACTAAAATCTAATGCTAAATGCTAATATTACAATGCTAGGCTGACTTTTAAGTATACAATATTGACTAATTAACTACTAATATTCACTATTAACAACTTAAGTTTAATATGTTAACAAAATGTGAAGCACAGGTCAAGGTTAAGGTACTATCATTGGTATTTTGTCATTATAGTGGCAAACCTTTACCTCATTTTGATAAATGATTCATCCTTTGGGTAACATGAATAAATAATAAAAAAAAAAAAAAACACCCCATGGTTGTGCCAGAGGAAACGCTGAGAGATTCTTGCACTGGAAATCATACATGTCTTTAAATATGTACAAATCCACCTTATGTATTTTGAGTTCTTATACTGAAAATGAAATTAAAAGTGATCATCATGGCAGTCCTTAGCCTTAAGTTGTCACGCATTCATAGATATTATTTCCTCTATTTTCCAGAGATAAGAGATAAATAACGCGTTATCACATGAAAGCATATTCATTAATACACAGGACAAACATAGAAAACATTAAATCAAAAAAATTACAACAATATTACTTGCATTAGTGTTAATGAAGATCCATCAGACAGCACGGCAGGTCACCTATGATGGAACACTCTCAAATTAAATATATCAAGACTGATAATGAGATAAATAATACAACAGCTTGAGGAAACTGAGGAAATTAAGTTGTTATCATGGGAAAACAGGAAATCAGATGTGAATTATTGACCAACTAATGTTTCCATATAGTCCATCTTTTTCATTTTTGACAAACCATATCGCTACCTTGTACCAAGTATGTACATATATGTATGTACAAATAACAACAGACTCCAGTAGTGTTGTTTGTGATATTAGGTGTTGTCTTATTTTACATATACAGTGAGGATATGTGGTGTATAGATATGTCAAAGGTAAATCACCAGAGCCAGAAAAAAATATGTGACCGGTACAGAACCAGAAGTGTAGATTACTACTAACTATATTTAAGCACATAGACAGTATAAGCAGGACACTTTTACTAGTGTCTTCCTTTTTACAACCTTGTCTCCTGTCCTCATCACTCTCTAACTTCGTAGGCCCTCCTAGATGTCCCAGTTTGTCCCAGTCTGGCTGACCCCTGAGTGGTGGGAATGTACTCCTGTGCAGCAGGCCATGACAGGCCCATGTTGGGACAGGCCTCAGCGATCCACTCCACAGAGCAATTGATTGACAGCCCTCACTGAGGGAGGTGAGAGTCCTCATATGTCAGTCAAACTGCGGCTGGAGATAAAGATGCGACGCAAGGGATCGCGGGCATTAGTGACATGCTACGAGCCAGGGTTTCCTCCTCGCGCCGCTCCTCCCAGGTCCTTAGCAGCTAGGTAAAGTTAGCTTGTTGGCTGAGGGTGAAGGTTGCCACAGGTCCAGATGTTCCCGAGGTTTCTGATTCCTCTCCCGGCTCACAACGATGTGCTGTGCCACATCTGTCTGGGCAGAGGTGTGCCATATTGCTTCCCATCTGCCACATGGCACACTCACATTCGCGCAGAAACAGAGGCGCACACATGCAGCGTGCCCAGAAACTGCCCATTTTAACCAGGCCCATAAATAGTGTAATTCATGGGTGTGAAACAGCGGGTTTTTAAGAGCGCTCAGAGGAACGGAGTGGAGCTGGAACCTTTGGCAGCTGATGGACAGATTTTCTGTTCCTGGTACCCACATGAAAGTCTGTGAACTGCACTCTGAACACACTGAGACAGAACGGCAATGAAGACCTGCTGGTGCTGGAAAACGAGAGACAAACCAACTTAGTGTTTCTGTCTGTCTGAATTTCTCTGCCCTTGTGCAGCTCGCCATCTGTCTCCTCTCGCACTGCAGCTCTGTCCCCGTCTTTCTTTTTTGTCTCTTTTCTGTTCTCTTTCCGAGCCAGGGGTGCAGTACTGAAGTGAATGTCACCTCTGTCCCAATGTTACTTAGGGGAAATTGACTCCTTAGCCTCTGTGCTGTCAGCAGCCATATGCTGATGTTTTCATATTCCAGAGAAATGAGGAGAGGGAGTCGTAAAGACCGCTAAAATCAGAATTACAACCCTGGCTACCACTGCCGAGAAGAGGGAGAGGCCCCTTCTGTCACACCATGAGCGCTGTTAAAGCCCCAATCCCTCAGTCCTAGAAAGTGCTATGGGCTTCTGAAGCACCACATTAATGTCGGTTTTTCATTCAAAGTTAGAGATTTTTTTGCATCGCTCCACTGACAGTCTTATTCATGACTTGCGAGGCAGTATGTTTAGCTTCGCTTTCTTATTAAACATTCACAGCTGGGAGGAGGAGGAGGAGGAGGAGGAGGGTGCGCGGTTTAGTCGCTCTGCTGATTGTGGCTTTAGGAGACATCACTGTCTTCCTCTGCATGAACCGCGGAGCTACAGGCAGCGTTTCCAGCTTATCTATATTTCATGCTTTTATCTGCTCTCAGTGTTTAATTAGGCAGTTAGCGGCTCATTAAATTCTATTGGGAGCAAACTTTTACCTCATTGCAAAGTTGTGCTGATGTCGAGCTTTTCCCGGCGATGGGGGCTTTTGATTACCTTGCATCCACTGTGTCATAAGTTATTATTGGGTTGCGTTGCCTTTGCAGTTTAGTAGCTCATTTTTTCAGGGAGAGTCTCCTTTTCTGACATTTCTCCTTTCTTACTGAGACAGATGGAGGAATTAATTGTTATTAAAGTTTGTGCATTTGCATTCACATGGAATCTGGTCACGGCTCTGGAAAAGTTATTTTTTTTTATAAAGTATTAAACCATTATCACCTCTCAGTAAATGTAAGTGCAGTATTTCTTCTCACTCTTCGTCTCCACTGGCTCCTAAGAGAAGGTCTCTTTAGCAGCTAAATGCCTCATTTGTTCACAGCTAGCCTCTAACTTCTGTGATGGACAGGTTGTGTTCAGTGTGTTCAGTGTGTTCAGTTGAGGACAAACAAAACTATAAAATGTTGGTTGTAAAACCAAAAAGAAAAAAGGCTAAAATGCAAAGATTTTGCAACAATTGACCATTTTCACATGACCTGACCTGTTATTATGATATAGGAAGTGATCATAGCGTTATAGTGTGAATACTGTGTCGTAGTTATAACCTATGTTTTTACAACCCACAGTCCTCAGGCCCTTAAGAACTCAAACCCAGTGCAATATCCTAATGTTTGGTTTTTATATGTATCTCTCAGTTGTGTGTGACATTAGTTGCTATTAAAATACCTGGACTTCAACTCTTACCCTGGAAGCAGCTTTAATAATTTTTTTCTTTGCCAATCTGCTCCTCATGACAAAATTGCACGTATTGACCTCTGATATAGCAGTAAGGGAGACGTGCTTTGCGTCCCTCCACGGCTCGTCCCGCGGCAACTTTTCTCGTTGAAGTCCGCGCCACGTGAGCCAATCAGGGAGGTTATGTAAGTGCGAGGTGTTCGAAAATGGAGGTGGCCGGTCACCGAGACACGGCTTGTTGCTGATAATCGGCGGTGTGGCGTGGTGTGGCGTGCGGCTGACAGATGCCTGCTCCAGCTGGTACGGGGGGGGTTTATCGCCCGGTTGGAACGCGGGTCCTCACACCCCTCCACTGTGCTGGCCACCGTCGCCGTGTTTAATGAGTCACGAATTGCCTGTTTGTCTTCTGCTCCCTGCTGTTTCTGCACTCCCCCTTCCAGAACAATCCCTGAAACACATGCTGCTGCGCTCCGCAGAGCAGCCAGACAGGCAGGCTGAGCCAAACTGTTGTAAAGAACAAAGTTGTCATTTTTTATTTCTTCCTTTTTTTTTTGTAATTTTTTTTCTTATTGGGCATTCATCTAAGAGAGGGATGGGTTGTTCTGTAATAAAGCTGCCTTTTTAGATGCTGTGCCTGACCTCGCCAATATGGCTACCCCGAGAAACCAGTGCCCATTTGAAGCCCCTGACAAACACATAAATGGCTCTATAATTGGGACGCTTTGTTGTGTGAGGCGCGGCCTCGTCTGAAAGTGCTGTTCAACACTTTGTGGTAAATGGAGTTACATTAAGACAACACATGGCAGTAGCTAAAGGAGCAGAAGCTGGCACCCTGATAAGACATAAGCAGGTGGTGTTGACACAGAAATGTTTTGTTTTAAGTCACTAGAAAACCACAATTCAAAAAGCAAACTTTTCTGTGACAACTAAGCAGACCCAGAATTAATCTTCAAGCCAGCCGCCGAGCTGTGCGACTCGGAGAGAGAGGAAGGATCTGCCTCAAAGTCCAAGTAAACACACAGAGACGCTTGGATGACCATCAAATGGACCGGAGCACGCACTCACAAACACACACACATAGATGCTCACAGAAGGGGTGCTTGTAGTCTGTGTTAGGGGATGTTCTGCAAGCTGCCCAGAGCTTTGCCTTACCTGCAGTTTATGCTTCAGCATTAATTGACGCAGACCCTACACCGACTCTACACAGAGCCTTTCACTGCAGCTCCCTGGAAATGTAACAACACGCTGAGCGCAAGAGCTGTGATTGGTCCGCTTGGTAGTTTTTCGTGTTTCTGCTTTAGTGTGTCCGACTACTTCTCCATCGCCGTGATTTTCAAATTGATTGTTTTGTTTTGGGTCAATAAAGAATCTGCAAGGTTAACTGAGGAGATTTGAGGATACAGACATATGTATGAAAGTGAATTTAGACCGTTGTTGAGCGTGAAGCAGGAAGTGGAAACAAAAATTAACCCGACTGATGCAAAAGACACAGCGCCATCTAGTGTTCAGGGGGTGTTGCAGTTCGAGCTTGACTGACAAGCACAGTATAAATGTCTCACCCCGGCGTAGACTCTGTGCCTTTAATCTCACCTGTTTAACCTGCAAGGTTGGATGACAGCTTCTGTAGCTGGAACGGGTGGCTTAACAACTGCTGCTACTGTAAGTTGATTCAACTCCAGTTTGGTTCTTTTAGTACATTAATTGGAAATTGTTTAAAACTGAGGTAAAATAAATAAAAATTAAAAATCAGTGGACCTAACAGGTTTCTTGTAAATTGCTTGTCACTGTTGGATGCATTTGCAAACTGGACTTTGAAATAGTTTCTGCAGCTGCCATACTTGTGTGTGTCAATGAATATTTGCAGTGGATATTTGAATAACCATTGCCCTTGCACAGAGATGACACTGACACGGAGGGAGTATCTCAGAGTCTACGATGGTCAGAAGAAGTGAGAACTATCCCTGGAATCTTGGCAGCGTCCGGATTCGGCCCAGTGCCGTGAAATCCTCATTCTGCAGGGCTGCTCTTTGTGGTCGGCTCTGGGTTCTCGCCGTGGCATTCTTCTCATTGTACAGGTCACCGAGACAGAGGCGGCCAGCCTGAAAAGATCCTCGGTGGGGGGAAACAATGGCTTAAGGCAGCCCATAAATGTCTCCTGTTCAGCTTCGGCCCATTGACTCTTCGCCTCCCTGCCAAGCAGGGCCCTGTCAGACCAGCCCCTCTCTCTAACAGCTTAATTAGCAGAAAGAACAACAATGTCCGAGCCTGTTTCAACTGAAATAAAAACAAGAAAAGACCCAAAAGCTGCTGTCTCCACCTCTCATTGTCCCCATACGGCCCATGATAACAGAGCTCTGACTTTTCTGTTCAGAAAGTACAAATAAAACAACATTCCTACACTGTTCCATGAGGAGCATGACGACCGTCCACGGACAAGGAAGGGGGGATTTCTCAGCTCTGTTCATGCCGCCCTCCCGTTTAAAAGGGCGGTTTCTGATTTATTTTTTCACTTTTATGCTAATTTTACAACTTTTGCCTTTGACACGGCACGTCAGAGTGTTTTTCAGAAAACTCCTGATAAGCACAGACACAGAGAGGTGTAGCCTCAGCATTCCTCTGGAGTGAATCCTTTGAAAGCTGTCCGGCGGCTCCGAAGGCTTTGCTCCGAAACTCAATATGATTTTCATTTTTCATGGTAATGGTGATGGTGATGATGATAATGCAGTTTGCATTGTGATGATAATTTGAGTTCCTGGCGTCACAGGGAGACTGTGCGAGGAGCCACTACACTGGTGTCCACCACGCTGGCTTTGAACCTTCCTTTGCCCTCTGATGTCTGACTGACTGATGGATTGTGTCTGTCTGACTGAAAGACAGTTTGTCTTTGTCCTCCTACTTTCATGTTTCTGTCAATCAGTTTGATTATTTTGATCTTTTTGCCTGTAGAGTTTCCCTAAAGTCATACTTTCTAAACCTCCTCTTCCCTCTTCTGTCCTGTCTTGTTCACATGTAACATCCCTGTCTGTCTTTGCTGAGCGTTGCCCTCTGACACTTCTTCATACCTCGACATTTTTTATCTGCCTGTCCCATTAATCTCCCTGTCTGTTTGTGCCCCATCTTTCCATATCTCCCCGCTGTCATTCTTTGTTTGCTTTCTTTTATCTGCGGTTCACATCAAACACTGGCACCAGATTGATTCTCATGTGAACAAGGCTGCAGTGGGGGGCCAGGGACCTCTTCCCCGCGCTTTGAAGCTCCTTCCCATCCCGTTCGCTGCTTCTCGGACCCCCTCCACCCCAACACCACCCATGTCCCCTGTGGAATAAAACAGACTGGCTTCTATTTCGTCATGTCATAAGAAAGTAAGGCGTTCAAATGCCTGTAATCGGTCTGACACTCGGCCATCATCAGGAGACACATTACAAATATCTATAAACTCTATCCAGGTGAAATAATCTGCATAAAACAGTAAAGGTCTGTGGGGCTGTATGCTGCACAGTTTAAGAGAAATGCTTCAGCATGATTAAGATGGGCAGTGACTTGGTCCTCGTTTAATCCCAGGTTGATCATCCTGAGCTGATATTTTTTAAATCTGTCTATTCTGTTGTTTTGTTCTTTCCCAATATGCTGTTTAATTCAATTGAAATCTGACCTGTGGGAATTTCTTTACATATCATCCTCACCCTTGCAGTTGTCGAGTGGTTGATTTGTGTACACGGCAGAGAGCTGACAGGCAAAAGGCTATATGTCACAAACTCTGGTAAAAGCCCCAAATGAGTTGCATCTTCTTAGTGTGTTGTGAGCTGTTCATGTCTAAAGAATATTCTCCAAAAACAGGACTGTCAGAGAAGCTCACAAGCCTTGATCAGAAAGCGCTACTTTCAGTTTTTCTTCACTCTTCTATACTCGATTAAAAGTGGAATATTAGTGTTTAAAGGTCTGGACACACTAAACCACAAAGAATGACTTTCAGCAAAGCCCGACTGTGCCTCACATTACCTGTAAATAGTTGAACAAACCGCAATGGCCAGCTGACGAATACTGTACGCTCTGTGCGTGCATGAGAGGAAATAGCTGTTCATTCCAGCAGGTGACAGAAGTCTGCATTTGTAATTCAAAGGAAAGACCAGACTAGAAAACCAAGGCGACTACGAACTGCTCTACTGACTAACAAGCTGAAATGGATGAAAATCCACTTGAAAAAAATGTGACAATGGAGCAGGACTCATTGCCAAAAATAGGGTCAGCCGGTTTTTCTCCATGTTCACCGTCTTAGTTCCATGAGGTTGCAGAAATCATCAAATATGTTTCTTTTGCTTCTATAATGACCACAGCGGACACTGGATTCCATTGTTTTGGATAGAAAGCTGCACTCAGTAACCCTCATAACCCTAACACTTCTCCACAAAATCTTAAATAACAATAAAAATCCATTTGTCAAGCTTGTGCACGACCTTAGGGTGATTTTGAACCACAGACACCTTTTTACTGATCTAATAACAGTATTTTCTGTTCACACTGCATGTAACTGCTATGTATGTAGAAGAAGAGCAATCAACTGTGTGTATGTGTCTTTTTGTGTGAATGCTCTGAGAAAAGAGGCAAGGCTTCCTCACAAATGTACTCTACTCTATATTCACTGTCCATAGTCCTTCTTCTCTTGTTTTCTGCTCACTGCGGTACGATGCTGGTGTTGCTGCCGATGTATTGAGCCACATGCTTACTCATCTTAGCTGGGTCTCATCCCTCAGCAGGTGGTTCACTTGTGCTGCTAGGCGCTCGGTTAGTTTCTTCAGTCAGTATGTATGGATCACATTGGGGCCTGATGCTGTCCAGCTCTTCATCTCTGACACTCTTTGTTGGACATCTGCCATTGAGATGGTTACTGGTTCTTGTTCTGGGAGGATGCTGTGGTCCACTCAGGTACACACCACTAACCATTGGGCATTGGTGTTGTGTGATGCCTATTGTTCCCATTTGTCCTTAAAGTAAGTTTGTGTCAGCTAAAGACAACAATATTAAGGTTCGCTGTACACTCTGTGCTGGCAACACAGTCATATCTAGCTTCAAAAACACAACATCCAGAAAGAAACATTTGGAGATGCAGCACAGCGCGGTGAAGCTAAGCAGAGAGCTGCACCTAATGCAGGAGGAACTCCCACCACCCAAACAACAAAAGCTGAACTTTGGTGCAAAACCAGTAAGTGGGGGAGAGTTGAAGACGTTGGTCGGGCAGTATGTTGTAGAGGAAATGCTGACTCTTTAATTAAATACTTAATAGTTTTTAAGTTAAAACTGTTTAAAACGCACTTCCAATAAATACAATGAAAACCCATGGTCATTTTTATGATCAGGCGGGGCGAGTGAATAAAGTCATTTGTAATCAACCCATTTCATGTAAAGAAGTAATCAGATTACATTACATACATCAAGGTAACTGTGGCAACACTGGATGCTGCACATCCTGACTGAGCTAAAGATGTCACTAACAGCGTTGAAGTCCGTTGGCTGGAGGAGAGAATGTAGACGACCCTTTGAGAGAAAGGCCTGACTCTTGAATGTGTGGCACATGTCCCACCTCTGACATGACATGATGACACGAAGTGAAAACTAAGCAAGTAAATATAAATTACATTTTCCAACTTTCTGCAGTAGACAGATGTCAACATGGGCACCATGGTTCAATCAGAACCAGCATTTGATATTTCAGCAGTTTGAGCTACAGTAGCTCATCTGTTGGGTCAGAAGACATAGTCCAGTTTTCATTCCATACCTTTCGTGTGAATAGCTCCTCCAGGGGGCACACAGTGGTGCGGTGGTGATTCCTCACAGCAAGAAGTTTTCATGTTCTCCCTGTGTCTGCGTGGGTTTTCTCTGAGCACTCCCTCTAAAGACACACTCATTGGCTCTAATGTTAATTCTAAACTGGTCGTAGGTGTGATTTCACCTGTATCTGGGACATCAACCAGTAGCTCCTCTGTAAAAATGTCCTCAATATTAGTCAACACAGAAGTAATCTCTTTTGTTTGACTCACCCTCTCCAGACTTGAACCAGTTCTGTAACAAGTGTCCACTAAACAGAATTTATAGCGTTATGGTTTCATATTTTTTAACAACATGCACCTCAGATAATTCATATTGAATTTTTTTTTTTTTTTATCAAAGATCGTTTCATTATATTATGTATGGAATAATTAATGAAGCTTCGTCAAAGTTTACAACTCTGTGAAATGGAGACGACTGGAATTTAAATGTGCTGCTCAGGTCACTGAATCCTTATCAAAAGCAACATAAGTTGAAATGGACAGACCATGACCTAAGGATCACTAATTTGAGAAGCAACTACTTACCAAAGATATTTGAACTATATACGATTATAAATGTTTCTGTCGCTGAGTTCAAGTTTATTGTCATAGTTTTAAATGCAAAGAGGTTCAGTGAATATAACCATTATATAGACATGGTCATTGTGTTGATTTTACACCTCATGTCTAGCCGGGCCTTTGATGAACCGTCAATAAATTCACCGGAAACAAGTGAAGTTGTGATTCTTTTTTTCAACCATGAAGTTCAGCTCTAGGACAGCCTTGTGCCTCACTGCGCCAGTATTGTCAATTTCCTGACTGCGTGAAGACGTACAACCCACATAACTTATTTTTTTAACAGCGAGGCCCTTTGAGAGAGTCCATGGCTGAACCATATTTAACCTTTTGGTGTCAGACCACCCGCTAGTGGCTGGGCCTCTGGCGACCAATTCACCACCGCAGCGGCACCGACAAGCTCGCCGAATATGATATAGAGCCGGGCCGCAGAGGAACCGCGCAATTTACTCCCTACAAAACACAAACATCTTTAGAAGATGTGTTGTTCGCTGCATCACAAAGGCTCGGTGGGCCACAATGCCACGGCAGCAGCATAAATTGCCTTCAGTTTGAGGTGGTGGGTTTTTATGTAGAGAACATCCACACCCTGCCCTTCCCATGATTAAAAAAGTACTTTTTCCCAGGTTACATCTCACACAGGGGGTCCGGTCCGACAGAGAGAGTTTGTAGAAGAAGCAGAGTCTGGGAGTTGGAGTTATTTTGTCATGTTTGGTCCATCTTGGCACTTTGAGAACTGATATTTAAAATGTAGAAATGACCTGTCTCACAGCTTTTAAGAAAAACAATTCATTACATCTAGAACATAAGAAAAATGCTTGTGGCTTCTATCATTGAATGTGTAATTAATTGTTGACCAAATGAAAAAGATATTCAGTGTTTGATTTGAAATATGGTTTAAATGCTTAATTTAGTATCAGATAGTTATAGTATGAGATTTAAGGTCTGTTTGTTTTATTTAAACATTTTAGGAAAACAATAAAAAACACATTTTTTTTTTTTTAGCAAGCATATTGGTATTTTTATTGCTATTGTAACAATAAGTCAAAAAATTACTCATGTAATTATGCTTTTGGGTAACGATTTTAAAAATCTCAAGATTGTTCAGTGAAAAGAAGCTATCTGTGCCCATGTTAATGTTTAGATGATATCCTAGATTTATGTGAATGAAAATAACTAATATACTTTTTATTTTATTTTCTGACCTACCAACCACAACTGTGGCTCTCAGCCCTAAATTAATTCCTTAAAAATAAATGCATCAACCTAAAAATAGTTTGAAAAGTATTTAATTTATAAAATACCCAAACAAATGGGCTTAAAGCCACATCCAGACCAACCCCATTCATTTGGGCATCGTCGTCAGACGGCCCATTTCATGTAAAATATGTGCAAATGCAGTTCTATAACTGGATGTGATGATTTAATTGTCATTAACTTTCCAGTGTAATATCAGGTTTGTGAGTATTACAGATTTGACTCGATTAAAAACAGAGAGCTGCTTCGAACCAAAACGATGCAGATGAACACATCACCAAGACGGCAGTCAGTGACTATACCTAGCACATCATTACAGCAGCAGTTTGTATAAAAGGAGAAACCAACAAAAATAAACGATAAGGCTACAAATTGTTGTGTGCAGAGCAGGCCTCTCCTAAATTCATGCCAGTATGTGGATTTAATTTTTTTCCACTGCAGAAATTATGAAAGAATGTTCAGGTGAGATTAAAATTAACTCTCTCTCTGCCCTTTTTATTTAATGGTTTGCTGAGATGATTAACCAATCGGAGCGTTCTCTCTCACTGACAGGCTCCTTCACAGATTCAAAGTGGTGAACTGGATGAAAAGCTGCCAGTAGGGGCAACAGTGTGGGAAACTAAACTAGACACACATCTATGACCGGTGGCCGACCATCAGCTCTGGGGTGTCACATTCCTGGGTTGTACTTTCAACAGCACCTTTGCTCCAGCTCCATGTGCTCTTTGAATGTCTGTTATTCTGTTGGTCCGAACATCTGCCAACTCAGCCCGTTCTGTTCTATGTGTATTAGTGGCCGCATTAGTCACATATCGGTAGTACAACTCTGAGGAACTCTGTATGCAACTAATCCACTAATCTTTCTCTCACTAATCTTTTTCTCACTAATCTTTTTAACTAACTGCAGAGCCGACCCGAACACTGCTGAGAAATGGAAAGATACTTGGACTATTCACTGCTGAAACAAAGAAGTAATTTTCCATGTTTTTGAATAGAATTACTGAATTGCTGAATTAACCCTTTCATGGTGTTTTAACTTGGAGCACCTTTTAAATGCAAGAAGAAACAATATCTAGTTATTTTCCACTTTGGATTTAATTGATCCGTCAGTCTCATTCTGTCTGTTTTTACTCTCTGTATTGCCTCGTCATGACCTTTGCCAAATGACACTCAGCAGTCCCAGATGACCGGAGGGATGCTGGACAATCCCAGTAGGTTAATAATTACTCCGAGTCCACAGTGAAGGTATCCTGACCCCAAGCACAGCACAGCAAGGCACGAGCAACCCGTGGCATCCCTGATAAATGAGACAACTTGTCTTATTTGGAAAGAGAGTGGGCAACATACCTTCAAAGCCTTTTTTTTTTTTTTTTGCACAACTAAAGGCATATAAAGACTTCAGAAAAGAGTTGGAACATTTAATTTTGATATGAAGGCACACTGGGAAGAAATTTAATATAATTTGACTTCTGAAGAATCACAGTTCTCAACATTAGTAGATTTTGTGTTGTGATTGGATTTTATGCAGCTTGAAAAAAGAGCCTAAGAGAACCGATGCCCACAATGAAATAGAAATAAATGCAACAGATAAAATTTGCTTGGAGTTATTTTATTGCATTTTGTGGTTCAAAGAGAGAACAGAGTTCACAGAGTTGGAGTTAAAATAAAACAGAGAAGAGAGAGAAAGTCCAGCAGTGAGAGAATGACAGAGCGATGCAGAAGCAGCGAGCCAGAGGCCGTGGCTTTTCTCAGAGATGAACATTAATAATATGACGAGCCACAATGGAAGCACTGAGATCAGAGAGATCACCTCCATTGTCCCGCCATCTCCTACTGACACCGACCGCTCTGCGGAGCGAAGAATAAGAAGAATAGAGGAGCGTAACCTGGCCGCTCACCATGCCACTCTTTTTAAAATACATAATGGCCTGTGGTCTCTGCTAGGCCTTTTAGTGTGTGTTGTGTTAAGATGCTGAGGTAAAGCTTGTGTTTTCGACTCAAATTCAGCTCCGACATATGTTGAGTTTACTGTTAAGATATCCCAGCAGCTTAGGCTCATTACATTAAATCTAATTTTGGCTGTTCCTCTGTGCAATTTTCAGTTTAGGTACGTCTCAAGTATGGTCTTTACATAAAAAACACATTTATATGTATTATACAGTATTTATTTAGCACATACGCACACATACAAAATAAATGGTTTATGACATTATGGCACAATAGTGTAAAATGAGCAGATGTATGTATGCATGAGGACATTTAAGAGTATGGTGTAATTTACTGATATTGCATGCTTTTTCATTTACCCTTTTTATTTATTTTATCTTATATTATTTTATCTTATTGCATTCAAGTCTTTTCCATATTTGAACTCTGTGAAGATAAAACATAAAAGTGCTTATTCTGCAGAATTACCCTTGTTGCACTGGAACTGACTTTAACAGATTCATAAAGTGTTGGTTTGTTTGTTCTGCAAATGTTTTTTTTTTAGTATTACTTCAGCCTCATTTAAATCGATAAACAAATGTTTTAGAAAGTTATGCAGCATTTGGCATCCATAACAGTTTAGCAAGCGAGCGACCAGTTTACAGTTTATGTCAGAAATACAAAGGTACAATGAAAGAAAAGGCCTGTTGGAAACATC